>NC_056567.1:8077913-8111801 GCF_013358625.1 Macadamia integrifolia | reverse complement strand
TCATCTTCTTATAGTCAACTCTGAAATAACAAATCCCAGCTGATTGGTTGGTATAAACAGAATTTTCTGTGCTACATTAAGTTCATAAACTAAGATCATTACACTCTATGAGAAATGTCATTGTCTACATTCCTAAGCCCTGTGATCCATAGGACATTGCTGCATGTAATAGATCACATGTAACACTTCTTGACATGATGAAAGAAGAAAGGAAGGACGAAAGAAGGAAAGAGGAAAAAAGATGAAGAAAAGAAATGGGGAAAGCAAAATAATTGCTGTTACTTATCCTCAATGGAAACAAGAAAAATCCGATAAGGAACAAAGAAGAAGAGGTTCCAAGCTTTTTCTTTGAGACAAGCACAAACCTGACATGGGCTCCTTTTAACATGATGTTATAGACTTCAGAAGTTCTTTAAATCTATGTCCCTATAATTTGTTTCAGGTAAAAGGTTCTCTAAGCTTCTGGGGCAAGGTACAGTAGCCCCTTTTTGTCTATCTCTCCCCTCACATGAATTGACATTGCCGTTAATTACACCTCACTGGTGCACTCCCCTATGCTGCTTGCTCAGACTACCCTCTCCCTGATGTAGATTAATCACCAAAATAGGCTTGTTTTATTAGGAATAAGCCTAGGGTTGGGTTCCATACATGTTGGGGTTTGATTCCATGTGTTTTGAGTGTAATAAACCACTTTTATGAGTCTAAAAGGGGGGCTCTACGATTGAGGACGGGATTACTAGTTAGTTTCCATTTTCATTACTTTCATTTTATAGTTGGGTTTGATTTGAGTTATATTTGTTTCCTTAGGAGACAATTTATTGATTGAGTCAAGTCATTAGTAGTTAGTTTTCTTTTTCAACTAGTTTCTAATTTCAATTTTTTATAACTATTGTATTAGGAGAATATTTGGTTTCCTTTTTTAGGAACATTCTATTTTGTAATTCCCTCCCCCATCACTATTATAAATAAAGAGAAGGCTCATTAGTAGCCCACGATTTGATGAATTAAAAAAGTTGCCGCTGGTCGCTGCTATGCTTCTATTGGTTTCTCTGTGTGTCTGATCACAGAACAAGGTACTGGTGTTTGATCCAGTTGACACTTTGCGGCAAGAAGTCCGAGTGGATTCTTATTACTTATGGTTTCTCTTGTTGTGGTTATCTTCTTCAATTTCCCAAGTAAGTAATCTGAACTTTCTGCAGAATTTTTCTGGGTTTTAAGAGTTCTGGATTCTCCCACCAACCTGTATTGATCTAAGAGACCAGCCGTCAAATGGATCTGAAATTTTGGTCGAGTGCTGCCCTTGCTGAATGGGAGACTCAATCCAAAATTTAGAGGGATCTGACTTGGGGATTGAGACTTATCGGAAGTCTCCCTGTTCTGTCCGATTAGAGCTCTGCCCAGATTTTCTTGTCTAATCTGTGTTGTATTTGACTGCTTTATTTATTCTCCGATGGACTGGACCTTTCTAATTAGTAATCTGAGTTGATTATATGCTCTTTAATATTCTGCTATTGAATTTCTTGAAACTGATGGGATCGACTATAAGGTTTTAGAACCTGCTGTCCAGAGTTGAGTTCTGGTTTGTTTTATCTGTTCCTGTGGTGTTTTCTCCTGATTGTGTCTTATTCAATACTCTATTCCTATTGCTGGTTAGTCTATTTGTTACTGTAGTCTCTGTGCTCAGAAATTCCAGGTTCTGGATTTGGGAATTTTTTTTTCAAGGACTGTTGATTGATTACTTCTGGACTGTTGATTGCTGTCAATATTTGGGTAACTATGGTTGTTCTTTGGTTTAAAAGTTCCTGTTGTTTGGATCTAGTTTGAGCTTTCAAATCTAATCCTACATTAAGTGGTATCAGAGCATGGCTGAAAACAACACCCCCACCCTAGCTTCTATTATGGAGATGCTACATAATATGAAGGCTGAACAGGAAGCTAAGTGGACTGAATTGAAGAATAAATTGAATACAAGGTTGTTGGCTGTCGAGACTCCACCACAACAGCCTACCGATGATTCACAAACAACACCTCGAAGTGGAAGCCCCATTGAATGTAACTGCTCAGTTGGCTAACAGGAGACCTATCCCTAATCTAAGAGGACCACAGAGGATTCCTGTAGTGCAACCTACTTTTGAAGAATATATAGGAGGTTACTTTGACAATGAACGACCTACATATCATAGACACTCAAGAGATTCACAGAAGGTCAAGCTTGACCTCAAGGAGTATGATGGTAGGTATGACCCTCAAGTGTTTTATGATTGGATAGCTGCATTGGATAACTACTTTGATTACTATGACCTATCTGAGGAACGAAAAATTAAACTAGCTCGTGGTAAGCTAGTTGAGGCTGCTTGTGATTGGTGGAGAACCTATGAGCGTGAATTGGAAGATCGTGATAGAGAACCTACTACATAGGAGGAGATGAAGCAAGAACTGTCTGACAAGTACTTGCCGCATAACTTTAAGTCACGCATACAATACCAGCTGAACTCTCTTCATCAGGGGAATATGACTATGGCAAAGTATATGAACAAATTTGATATACTTTAATCTTGCAAAGGCATTAGGGAGAATGAGAAGCAATTACTTTCTCGGTTTCGACTGGGATTGAGAGCTGAAATTAATAGGGAAATTGGTGTTGCTAATGTGTATACAGTAAGAGATTGCTTTGACAAGGCTCTTCGAGCAGAGGAACTTATAGCACAACCAGCTAGAAGGTTTGGTTACCAAGCTGGGGAGGTCAAGAAAATTTTTTCAGCCACTAAACCTAACATTTCAGCACCCCCAAGTGCCACAGCTCTTCTAGGTGAAGTGAAGATACCTCTATTTAAACTAAAAGAATCCGAAGTCATGGTTACAAAAGAAGAGATAGTTCTTGAAGTTTAAAAAATAGAAGGTCGAGAGTTAGAAGATTCCACTGAAGAGTTCTATATTGAACAGATCAGAGTAGACGATATTGAAGCTGTGGATGATGATGTAGCAGTTGAGATCACTCCACAACAAGTGTTTGAGATTCATGATGAAAAGGAAGAGCTTGTTCCTCCAATCCTTGCTGAGAAGGTTACCAACGTTGATGAGTCTATACAAACAACATTCACTGATGGTATCAATTCAGATGTCGAACATACAGAGTTCTTTATGCCATCATGGTTCTTTGAAGAGAAAGCTCCACGCATTGAAGACTACCTTCCAAAAGTCTACAAGCAACCTGAATTCTGTTTGAGAACGTTCGGTTGCGGTTGCTATTCACATGTTATTCTCACCTCATCACTGCAAAATTCGAGGACGAATTTTTTCAAGATAGGGAGAGTTGATGCAAATTAATCACCAAAATAGGCTTGTTTTGTTAGGAATAAACATAGGGTTGGGTTCCATATATGTTGGGCCTTTGATTCCATGTGTTTTGAGTGTAATAGACCACTTTTATGGGTCTAAAAATGGGGCTCTAAGATTGAGTACAGGATTACTAGTTAGTTTCCATTTTTATTAGTTTCCTTTTTTAGTTGGGTTTGATTTGAGTTATATTTGTTTCCTTAGGAGGCAAGTTATTAATTGAGTCAAGTCATTAGTAGTTAGTTTCCTTTTTCAACTAGTTTCTAATTTCAGTTTTTAGTAACTATTGTATTAGGAGAATATTTGGTTTCCTTTTTTAGGAACATTCTATTTTGTAATTCCCTCCCCCATCACTATTATAAATAAAGAGAAGGCTCATTAGTAGCCCACGATTTGATGAATTAAAAAAAGTTGCTGCTGGTCGCTGTTATGCTTCTATTGGTTTTTCTCTGTGTCTGATCACAGAACAAGGGACTGGTGTTTGATCTAGTTGACACCCTACGGCGAGAAGTCCAAGTGGATTCTTATTATTTCTGGTTTCTCTTATTGTGGTTATCTTCTACAATTTCCGAAGAAAGTAATCTGAACTTTTTGCAGAATTTTTCTGGGTTTTAAGAGTTCTGGATTCTCCCACCAACCTGTATTGATCTAAGAGACCAGCCGTCAAATGGATCTGAAATTTTGGTCGAGTGCTGCCCTTGCTGAATGGGAGACTCAATCCAAAATTTAGAGGGATCTGACTTGGGGATTGAGACTTATCGGAAGTCTCCCTGTTCTGTCCGATTGGAGCTCTGCCCAGATTTTCTTGTCTAATCTGTGTTGTATTTGACTGCTTTATTTATTCTCCGATGGACTGGACCTTTCTAATTAGTAATCTGAGTTGATTATATGCTCTTTAATATTCTGCTATTGAATTTCCTAAAACTGCTGGGATCGACTGTAAGGTTTCAGAACCTGCTGTCCAGAGTTGAGTTCTGGTTTGGTTTATCTGTTCCTGTGGTGTTTGCTGCTGATTGTGTCTTATTCAATACTCTATTCCTATTGCTAGTTAGTCTACTTCTTGGTGTAGTCTCTGTGCTTAGAAATTCTAGGTTCTGGATTTGAGAATTTTGGTTTTCAAGGACTGTTGATTGATTACTTCTAGACTGTTGATTGCTGCCAATATTTGGGTAATTATGGTTGTTCTTTGGTTTAAAAGTTCCTGTTGTTTGGGTCTAGTTTGAGCTTTCAAATCTAGTCCTACATTACTCCCTTTGTTTTATTTGCATTCACATCTCTCCCACATATGTGAATCATAGCATAAGATTAAGTAATTAAATGTCTTCAGACATGCAAATATAATGCACTTGCAAATACACATTTCTTCGTATGTACATATATATTTTAAGTACATATACACATGCATACATTTATTTATTTTGTATCCACGAGTCTAGATTTTGGTTAGTGGCCATGTCCTACACTCTGTTCGAACGGACAATACTTCTATGTCCAGAGATAATAGCTTAAGCATGATTGCATCGCATCATACCCAAAAACATGATTCTAAATCTGACCCTAGAACACATTAATCTAGTATTCTAGTATCAATGGGTGACCAAACCTGCATAAACATCAGCTTTTCTATCTCTCCTCCATTTGTTTTAACCCATTATTATTATTTTTTTTTGGTTTTGTTTCTGTTCACTATTACCTCTAGGGGAAGGACTCTCTTATCTCTAACCAGTCAATATAATCAATTAAAAATCCATCAGAGCACTGGTGCTGGATGCCTAATAACCTGCCGTGCCAACAATGGTTTTTGTGACCCTTCTGAATGGAACATCGCTTGCCCTAGAAAATGAGGGCATGAAATGGATTAAAGGACAACCCATTCTTCTCTAATGCCTATCGAAAGGGGGGAAATCGTCACAATTTTTAGGTCATATGCTTTTGGCTTCAAGTGCCTTAATCTTGATATCAATATGAAGCATAATCAGTTAGCATTGAACATGTTGGACATTATTTATGAGAGATTTTTTCAGTGTCCGTGTCAATAGGATAAGGTGGGGGCTTTTAGAGGTTAGAGAAAGTTCTTGTGGACATGTATGTTCGTACTAAATTGGGCCCGCGGGACTAGTCAGGCCGAAGGCTTGGATACCCGTTGTTAGCAAAAAAAAAAAAAGGTATGTTCGTACTAAATAGATGGAGGACATGAAATGGATTAAAGGATGACCCCTTTGTTTTGGTGATTGAGAGGGAGTGCGTCCTTGGGACTATCTCTCGACTCGAGACTGGATAGAGCCAGGTGGAGTGCCATTCCCAGAGACCCCTTTGTTCTAGATATAGAAAGGCAATGCGTCCTTGAGGCTATGTCCAACACCGGATTGGGCCAGATGGAGATGATTTTAAATGATAGATTTTGTCAGTATCCTTTCCAAAGGATAAGATGGGGGCTGTGGGGGCTTTAGAAGTTAAGAGGAAGTTCTTGTTGACGGGTATGTTCCCACTAAATTAAATGAAGTAGAGTTTGAGAAATCAATTGTAGAATTGTTTTTCTTAGCTAATTTGGATGACCTGTGTTGGGTATTCCCAGATATCTGCCCTTTAAACTGTCCCATATAAACTGCATCATTTTTCTTGTAATTCTGGATCAGAAGAGTACTCTTAAGTCTTAATATTGTATGGATTTGAACCATAAGGTCATAACTCATAAGAGAACTAATAGTCATCAATGTGCCAACCTCTTCACGAGTTCACAGTGGGAAAGTATATCGGCAGATCTATTCTAGGCCCCACGTTGTTACTCCACATCGAAGTCATACTCAAGTAATTTAGTGATCATCAACCACTTTTGAGTATGAGTGCCAATCCGTTGCTCCAAGATGTATTGCAAGTTTTTATCACAAATCTCTCTCCAACAAGATAAGGGCTCCACTTTTTTACTGCTTTGATCAATTCTTTCTCACAGGTTGAGAGTGTCATATTTTCCCTCTTACATTAGCACGGCTCCAATTCCATGGCCAGATGCATCACATTCTGAAACAAACTTCTTCAAAATTTCAGGAAGAGCTAGCACAGGTGGGTTAGCCATAGCATTTTTAGTTTATCAAAGACTGATTTGGCTTCTTCAGTCTGGATAAAGGAGTTTTTCTTTAGCACGGCAGTTAGCGGTGCTACTATTTTGCCAATAATCTTGGACAAACTTCCTATAATATTTGGTGATGACCCAACCTAAGATCGAACTTAGAGAGCATGGTAGTGTTGTAAAATTTATCTAAAAGCTCAATGATCATAAGAATTGGAAAATTGTCTTTGGTTGTTGTTGCATTCAATGCCTAAAAATCAATACACATCTGCCACCCACCATCGTTCTTGCAAACTAATAGAACAGGGGAAGAAAATGTGGTATGATACCAGAACTTACATGCTTTTTTTTCTTCTTGAGAGTAGAACAATTTTGAATGCAAAAATAAGGCAACAACTTCTACGAGGAAAGCCAGCCTTTGAGGATAAGTTGTTGGGTAGAATAGTACTTACATTGCTTTTTTCATTACCCAATTTAATACAGAGCTAGTAACTGCCCTTATCCTACGTACACCCATAAGAGTCACACAACTACAAGTAAGGTAGAACTTCCCCTTAGTATGCAACTTCCCATTAGGACGTAACTTCTTACTAGAACATAACTACTTAAAACATCCTCTGCAGGGAGGATCTCACGCGGTGAGGTGCGGCGAGGCTTCTCGTGACGACACATGGCCAGTGGACGATTGAACGGCTGAGCATCGTCAACGGCATCTTCAGCCCATTTTGCGTTGCCTCAATCCAGTATGTGCAAAACTTTCAATCCCCCGACCCTCTTCCTTCCATTTCATTTCCATCGAGGTTCTAGGTTAAAATTTTCTTCCTCAGAGCTCTCTTCCACTGCGACGATAGACCAGCAATGCTTGACCACCGACGATCGGCTTTGTAAGACCTCAATGGAGCAGCGACCATCGGCTTTGTGA
This sequence comes from Macadamia integrifolia, assembly GCF_013358625.1. NCBI lineage: Eukaryota > Viridiplantae > Streptophyta > Magnoliopsida > Proteales > Proteaceae > Macadamia > Macadamia integrifolia. The sequence continues at coordinate 8,104,476 of NC_056567.1, read as the reverse complement.
GACATTTGGGATTCTTCCAAAACTTCCTGCTGCTGCCGCTTGTTGTTCTCTGCTTGCTGTAAGTAAAAGGAAAAAAAAAAAAAAAAAAAAGAACGGCTAATATCTCCATTTCCATCTCCTGCTTGCTGCTTGCTGCTTGCTGCTTGCCTTAATTTTGAAGTGAATTTTGTTTCTTCCCCTGTTCATCACCCTTACTCCTTTTTCATGGCCTTTTTTTTTTTTCTTAAGTTGTTTCAGTTGATGTGAATAAAGATTATGATACTGATTAGCTAGATATAGTTCTGTTTTTAGTATATTTAGTTAAACATGATTTGATAATTGAGATTTAAGTATTCTTAGAGAAAAAGTGTTTTTTAACTATTGAATTCTTCAAACGTGGGTGAAGGTTCTTCTGGCCTATTGCTGTCTGCTTCTCTTCTTCTTCTTGTAGTTTTGAATCTTACTGCAAATCAGCTGCTATCTCTTCTCTTTTGATATTCTTTTTTCCACCATATTGTTACTTCTTCTCATAATTACTTCAAATTCTGTGGGTTTGTTCTTCTATTAGAGTATACAGCTCGACCTTTGATCTAACTTGATCTGACCTGTTTGTTGTGAGTTACAAACTTTCTCCTATTTCTGGTCTATATGCCCCAGTTTCTGACCTGTGGGACTCTTAATTGTACATAGTACCCTCATTTACATTATGATGAGAATGATTTTTTTTCATTAATGTGAATCATATCAAGTAGGTGTAGGACCAGCAATGGATGGACAACCTCTGATGTGTGGCTGTGATAGTGGGAGGTGGTCATTCGGACTTCCCATACAAACAAAAACCCAGGGCAGTGCTTTTACAGATGTCCAGTGAATGGGTCACACCATAAGGCTTTTCTATGGATTGATCGGAAAATGGGGAATGATTTGAGGACTGCTGACATGGAAGCATGTCAATCATATGAAACTGTTAACCAGAGTGTGATGTCAAATTTTGCAGCCCCACCGCCAAGATCTACCCCAAAAGTTCATGACCAAGTCCTTGTGGATCAGACATTACTCAACCATTACTATGGAACGACTGTATTCCTCTGCATTTGGGTACTGATGCTTTCCTGCTGTCTTTTATGCAACTGCCGTGTAAAAAGATTACTTATTCTATGTTGACAGACTTGTATGAATGTTTAGACTGCACCCAAATGTAAGAATTGAATTAAAATGTTATTGCTCTATGTTTATTGGAATTGCAATTATGTGATGTTTGGATCTTATCCTGTTCTAATTGTTTTAGATTGTTAGGTGAATCTTTAGCTCAAAATGGAAAAACACCTGGGAGTTACTCAGGGTATGATGGTTCGGATCCATCAAGATTCTAATTACTTTAGAAAACTGATGGAATATGCTGCATCTTGGTGGTTATGGTTATGGGGCATCAACTGTGTTTAGTTTGAAATACATTTCAAGTAATTTATATAAGATTGTAAGGGGCTACTGCCCTACCAACGAATTTGATGAATAGAAATTGGCTTTTGCCTTTTGGTTCTATGAGATTCAGGGCGCTCTCTGCTGTGGTGATTTAGTGGTAAGCTTAGTGGTGATTCCAGGTTAGGCTGGTGGTGACTCCAGTCTGAGGATCGGGTGGTGATTCTCATCCTCTTTTCTTCTTGTTATCTTCTTCTCAATTGATCAAGTACATAAATTCTTCTTTATTCCTGGGCACACTTTTTTATTCAATTATGATCTCTGATTGGTTGATAATGTTCTGTTAAGTTATACATCTGCCTTCTGAAATATGTTTTAATTTTCTCGAACAGTTTTAGAATTGATATTTCAAGGTCAATTTCAGGTCTCCTACCTGATGTCACGCTCTTCTAAAATTCAAATTCTGGTTATGTTTTTGATTTTTATCTTCAGGATCTTTTCTGCTGCTACTACTGGGTTTTGATCTACTTTCTATCGATTCTGAGTGTCCTAGTTCTATTATACTTTCTATTTTTCATGCATTTCTGAGTTGATATTCTGGATTCTAATTTCTGATGCTTGTTTGGGTTTAGTTACTGATATTCTATCTTAATCCATCCAATAGTTCTTTTCTGCTTAAATCTGAAATTCTGATATTGATTTGCTGGCTCTGGACTTCTGTACACGTGTCCTACCTCTAGGAGGATTATTTGACATCTCTAATCCAACCATTGATTTTCTGATATCAGTTTTCTCTTGAAGGAGGATGACATCAAGAGAGAATGTGAGATATCTGAATTTTATACTACATCATGTAATAATGGTACCCATGGGTAATGACAACATACAGATTACAGACCCTAGAGCATATGGCTTACTTTACGGTTAACTTTTCTTTATATTATATCATTTATAAGATCAACCTCTTCAACTTATTATTTATTCCATGTAATTAAAGGATGTGATAAAGGCTCTAGGATCTTCCTTTCCACCTAGTATTAAATGCTAAGTGATGTGAGTATTATGAGATTAAACCGTGTAATAACAGCATATGGTTTGTAAGCCCAAATACAGTCAACTGAAATACCTCAATAATGGAAGTATCTTCTTATACATTCTTAACCCAGAACATGAACGTGGCTGAGCCACTGCACCTCAACAAAAAGAAGAGAAAGAGAGGGGGGTGCCAAGGATTTGGTTCGTCATTTCCCCACCTGGTCTGAAGTTCAGATTTGGGTAGGAATTTTCTCAGACTTCAGTTCCAGCTCTAACCTACCCTTTTCCAGATGCTTTCTGTTGCTTCAGTTTGACACCCTCAATGCCAATACTAGCTAGTATTACTCATATATAGGGATATGTCCAAAGGATGAAGAAAGGCCAATTCTACAAAGCAGAACATTTTCTTGAATAGTAGCTAGTTTCTGTAAAAGAGTAGTTGGTGCAGGTTGGAATTGCCTTCCTCTTCTGGATGTCTATAAGTGTATTTCCATTGCTTCCATCAGAGTGTATATCTTCAAGAAAATACTAGACGAGCAACAATATCTGTTCTCTCTCTCACTCTCTCTCTCTCTGACTCTCTATCTCTGAAATCTCTGATATTATCCAAAAAATGAGAAGGCCATTAGATCTATATGCTATTGAGACATTATCAGCAATGTATTTGCTCAAACTCATGCATGCATGTAGTTCCTATGTGAAGTAGAAGACAATAACACCCTCCACACACACGCACATACACAGAGAATCTTGATGGATTCGAACTATCATATACCGGGTAAGAACTAGTTGCTCATTCATTTTGAGTGAAGATTTACCTATCAATCAAAAACAGTTAGAACATGATAAGATGCAAACATCACATAATTGCAATTCCAATAAACATAGAGCAATAATATAGAAAGAGATATGAATGATAATTCTTAATAAAATTAAAAGTTATGAAATACTAGAAAGTGCAGCCCCAAATCAAAACTATAGTTCTAAACATCCAAATGAAAGAGTGGAAATCATTTTTCTTGAAAATGATGCATATGTGTTGTTGATGCTTGAGAGGATAACTGAGAAAGAGCTTGTCCATAGGTTCCCTGCACAAATACAAGTTCAAAATGAGAATTTGTAAATCATAAATTTGATATTTAGTAATAAACTTTAAAATGTGCATTCACAATTACCAATAAGACTCCTGTGAAACTAACTGGCATCATATTCGTTACTGAAAATTCATCAGATGGTTCAGGAGGTGAAGATTCAATTATACTTGGTCCACCACTTTTCTTTTCTTTTCTTTTTTCCCCTTGCTTTTCAACCCAACTCTTCTTGCTTCTACCACTTTTACAAGAAAGTTTCTTCTTTAATACTAGAACAAGATTGACAACTGGGACCTCAGTAGGCACAACCTTAGGTTGGTCATCAGATTCAATGATACTTTGAAGTTGTTCATACAATTCTTTAGAGGAAATTTTTGACGAAATCAAATCCTTCAACACTCTTTGAAGCTTTCACTGCTATCTTGACAAGTTGTGGACAAAGAAGCCTATCTCGTTGAGTACAATGTAGGTTTACATCTTCTACAATTTGTTTACCCTTACTGTCTTCCACTGTCATGCTTCTTGCTAAGCGTGTCCATCACCGCATAATATAAGCACCAGGAATATATTTGATATCTAGGACATCCAAAACTTTCAACGAATGGCAACAAAGAATCCCAAATGTCTCAAATTTCTTGCAACTACAGTTGATTGTGGACCCATCTGAATTACAAAAGACCATCGTACACACATTCTGAATTAAGAACCCCAACTAGATATACAGTTTCTTCACTCCAAAAATTTATTTTACACACACTAACCTAGTTATATTGCTTCTGAAATTGCTCAAAAGCATAAGGAGTAAGACTTGCCCCGCTTGTTTCATAACTGGTGACATATAGAACAAGCTTCTTGGTAGTTTGTTCCTTGCATCAAACTTAGCTTTTAATTCTTTAGCTTGTTTATCATTGACAACTCTTTTGAAGTACTTAAAAAATTTCACAACATCCATTGTGGATTTTAAATAATCCTTCAAGTCACCATTCAAACTTTCACTAAGTTGCGTACTTCGCATACCTAATGTGAAAGTGTTTTTCATATAGCAGCTTGCCCACTGATATCTAATTCCGTAGATACGGTTCAACCATGACTTATCCTTGAGTCTGTAATTAGTAAGTAATTTCTGCCAAGCTTCCTCAAAATGTAATTCATCCTCATATTGAAAAATACATTTTTTCAAATCGGTAAGAAATGAAGATCTGTCTTTCATTAAATTTCCCAAATGCTTTATGCCATTTTGCATTATATGCCAAGTACAAAGTCCATGTCATGTATCAGGCCACACCTCCGATAATGCTTTCACCATAGCAGCATCTTGATCCGTGAAGATTGTTATAGGCTTCTTATACCCATGTGCTTCCTTGAATGCATCAAACAACCACTTGAAACTTTTAGTCGTCTCGTCATATAACAGTGCAACTCAAATATAACGGTTCCTCTATGATGATTGAAGCCAACAAATACCCCAAATGACCTACACTCTTTGTTAGTGCAAAATATAGTGTCGAAACTAATGACATCACGAAAATGTGCATAATCTATTCTCATCTTCGCATCGAACCAAAAAATATTAGTTATTTGTTCTTCATTGTTCAACTGCATTGAGTATTTAAAAGAAAGATTGGTCCAAATTTACTTTTCAAAATATTTCAACAAACTACCTGCTTCACCATAAGAGAGGGAACATTGCCTTTTAGTTTACAGATAATTCAAATGATCGTCTCTCGTTTACCCAAGATTATCTATCCCTCTAGCCTGCCTACCCATGAACTCAAATATGTTTTTAGGCCTAATTCATGAATCATCAGCCAAATTAATTTCATATCCATGTAAATAAAAAAATCTGCCTCTGTGAACGCATAAGATGGGTAGTACCCTGAACATGGAGTTGGTGGTTATGTTCTTCAACTAAGTCATGATACTCGTATTTTCCATTTTCTATCATATATATGGACATTCATGCCAAACATTCTTTTCTTATTTCATCTCGAGCTTTACTTGTAAGACAATCTCTCTTATCTTTTCCATGAGAACCAACTTTATTACATACAAATCCTCATGATGCTATGGTTGTCTTATCTTTGTGGCTCTTATGAGCATAATCTTTCCTAATACTAAAACCCACTGTTCTTCTATGACTGTTGTAGAAATCATAAGCCTCATTCTCTGAATTAAATGCCCCTCTGAGGCCGAGTCTCAACATCTTCACCTACCTCAACTCTATCCATAATTCTGCTGGTTTTTCAAGACCTTCAGTAGAATTTAAGGTGTCATGTTTTGATCCAAATGGGGTTCTCTATGACTTGTGGTAAAGGTAATGTAGACTAGGTTAGGAGAACTAGCCAAGTCTCAAACTGCAGGAACTTTTAATCAAAGAACAACTAGTAATGGCCAATCGATTACAGAAATGTTAAGAATTTGTGAACAGAACTAACAATAGATGATAGGGTATTAACAGGGACTGTAAGAGGCCTAAATCCAACTGATAATATGATCCAACACCCAAAGAAATGAACAGAAATCAAGGTAGGTGTATTGATTTCAAATCTGGGCAAAATAGGTCAACAGAAGACAGAATTGGGGAGATTTCTATATCTCCCAATTGGCTAGTCAGAATTGGACCAAGTTTAGATCGAATGTAGTACTAGGTGGGAGGGAGGTTCGATCCAATTTTCAGCCAATACTGATGGCTGAAACTGTTTCAGGTAGCCAAGAACTAAAATAGAAACTTTTAAAATTTTTGGGCAAAATTGAAAGGAAACTGAATTTAATGCATGTGGGAACTTGAGCAGATCAGTAATACTTTTTGTAGTTGAGAGAAGAAGAAGATAAAGTAAAGAAAATGACCTCTTGGGATTCACACTGCAAAGAGTCAATTGGATCAAACACCAATTTTTTCAGCCTTGATCAAACACAAGACAACTCTTCATAAAGAAGATATTAGCAACAACCATTATTTTTTTTTTTTATCAAAATCATTCCAAGCTTTAGGAGCCTTTTCCTCTTTATTTATGATGTTGATAGGGGAGGGAATTACAAAATATAAGGTTCCTTAAAAAGGAAACCAAATATTCTCCTAATACAATAGTTAATAAACTGAAATTAGAAACTAGTTGAAAAATGAAACTAACTACTAACAACTTGACTCCTAAGGAAACAAATATATAACTCAAATCAAATCCAACTAAAAGGAAAACTAATGAAAATGGAAACTAACTAGTAATCTCGTACTCAATCTTAGAGTCATTCTTTTAGCCCCGTAAAAGTTGTCTATTACAATCAAAACACATGGGATCAAAGGCCCAACCCTAGACTTATTTCTAATAAAACAATCCTATTTTGGTGATTAATCTGCATCAAAAGGGAACACGAAAATAACCCAAATTCAGCACAAAATAAAGAGAAAATTTCCAATAAACATAAACTATAGAAACCTTACACGGGTGTCCAAGAAAAGAAACATAAACCATAATTCAATAGACATCATAAATTTTTTTCCTTTATTTTTTTAATTCTTTCACTTAGTCTTTCCAACAATCATATATAACTTATTATCTACTAATCTAAACAATTGATGAGACTATAAAGACTCAAATTCCAAAATTTCATCAAAGAATATACAACAAGAAGATTAATAAGTTCTCATTCAATGCAACTCCCTTGATTCAGTGCAATAATTCTTTAAGAATCAAAACAAGAATTTCAAAGAGAACTAGATCATAAACCAGTATGTTCAATTTGAAGTAAAACAAACCAATAAGAGCTATCAAAGAAGAATTCAATCCGAAAATTGTTTTAGAACAGGGGCATTGCAGATTATAAGAAGTAACAATATGTAGGAAAAAGAATATTAAAAGAGAAGAGATAACAGTTAATTTGCAGTAGGATTCAGAACTACAAGAAGAAGAAGAGAAGAGGACAGCAATAGGCCAAAAGAACCTTCACCCACGGTTGAAGAATTCAATAGCTAAAAAACACTTTTTCTTTAAGAAAACTTAAATCTCAATTATCAAATCATGTTTAACTAAAAATACTAAAAATATAATTATATCTAGCTAATAAGTATCATAATCTTTATTCACATCAATTGAAACATCTTAAAAATGAATAAATAAAACATGAACAAGGAGTAAGGATGACGAACAGGGGAAGAAACAAATTTCACTTCAAAATTTAAGGCAAGCAGCATTCAGGAGATGGAAATAGAGCTATTAGCCTTTTTTTTTTAGCAAGCAGCAACAGGAAGTTTTGGAAGAATCCCAAATGTCTCACGAAGCCGATGATCGCTGCTCCATCGATGTCTTACGAAGCCGATTGTCAATGGTCAAGCATCGCTGGGGAAGAGAGTCACAGGTCGATCGTCATAGGGGAAGAGAGTTGCTGCTCTTTAAGGAAAAAAAGTTTAACCTAGAACCTCGATGGAAATGAAATGGATGGAAGAGGGTCGGGGGATTGGAAGTTTTGCATATACTGGATCGGGGCAACACAAAATGGGTCAATGATGCCATCTACAATGCTCAGCTGTTCAATTGTCCATGGCCACGTGTCTTCACGAGAAGCCTCGTCGCACCTCACCTCGCGAGATCCTCCCTGCAGAGGATGTTTTTCCACTAAACATACACTCATGTTACACAATTACTAACTTATCTATATGATAACTACTAACACATGGCATTAAGAAAAATATATCATTATTGATACGGACTTGGAAGAAGTCAACCCCATAAACCGACTTACAAGGTAAGACCATATCAACCCACATAAATTCTCTTTTGAAACTGATGTGGGATCAACCACCTGTATAACTGATATAGAATTGTAATATACCACCATGCTTCCGAACCCAACATTCATGACGCAAAAATATATCATTATTGATACGGACTTGGAAGAATTCAACCTCATAAACCGACTTAAAAGGTAAGGGAACCCATGACCATATCAACATGTGGGATCAACCACCTATATAACTGATATGGGATTGTAATATACCACCACGCTTCCGAATCCAACATCCATGACGCCCATTCCGGAACAAGTAGCTCTTTCTAAGCGGCTCTCACTCTACTCTAGGGTTTCTGCCTGGCAGCAGATAGCCCTTTCCTAGAGGCTCTCACTCTAGCATTAGGTTGTCCCTTCCGTGCATGTGTTAGGCAAAGGATTGGCTACTCTGATACCACTTATAGACTTAGAAGAATTCAACGTCATAAACTAACTTAGAAGGTGAGGGAACCCAAGACCATATCAACCCGCATCAATTCTCTTTTAAAATTGATGTGGGATCAAACCTACATGATTGATATGAGATCGTAACTTCAATCTTTTAATATATGAAGAAACAAAAGAAAATTAAATAGCGACGAATCTACCAAAGGTGATCATTGATATGGTATTTTTCTCTACATGGAGATTCTCACAAGGGACAAGTGGATCCCATCCCTCATGAGTGAAAACAAAAGCAATACATTAGCAAGAGAGAATGGATTCTTGACATACTCCTATCCCATTACAAGTATTCATAAATTTAACATATGACGACTATTCCCCAAGTTGTAACTGAGACAAGTGTTTATACATAGTAAAGTGAGGAAATAAGTGTTGTGTTTGATCTGACATTCTGTAAGATTCTAGGGTTATGTTTAATCTGTAAAATTCTAGGTTTTGGGTTGAAAACCCAAACCAATAGTGAATTCGTAGACAAGGGGATAGAGAGACAGAGATAAACAATATTACACCCACCCCCCCCCCCCACACACACACAATCAAGGAGTCTCTTGAGTCCTATATTTTTTAGGGAAAATTTTTGCTCGCCAATTTGTTCACAAGTGGTTAAAAAAAAATTCTATGTTCAAAGTGTTCAATTAACACTTTTTTATCCAGATCTACTCTTTAAGATCAAGAAAATGGACCAGTATGCCAAACAATATTTTGCTCACAATCTACTCCCAGTGGGTAAGAATTCAATAAAATCATTTCCAGAGATAGTTTCCAAACGCAATTAGATGTGTGCGGGGGGGTATCAGGAGGGTATTTTGGGGAACGTACTAAAACCCTACAAGGGTTTGTGAAGCCTAGGATGGAGTGATGATTGTTTCAGCCCAATGGAAGAAAACTCTTTTTTTTTTTATATGGTTTTCAAAAAGATGGAAAAAATAATAATTAAAAATAAGAGTTGTTGTGTGTTGACGGTTGATTAATGATGCAATTAACACTCATGGAGGACATCACCCTTGTCCTATGGCTTGATTATTTTCATCACTTAAACCATAGTAAAATGTGTTTATCATATAAAATAAAAAAGAAGAAGCAAAAAAAAAAAGAGCAAAGAAATTACAAAATAAGTTTTACAAACATAAACTTAATTTTCCAAAAAATATTTTTCTATTCTTTTTTTTTTTTGTAGAAAAAAATAGTTTTCTATTGAAAGCAAGGATTTAGTTATGATCCGATACCAATCTGGATCGGTGAGGATTAGTCACTTTTGCCTTTACTTTTCAAAAAAAAAAAAAAAAATATATATATATATATATATATATTCTTTACGGTTTTACCCTTGAAACGATACTAGTAACTGAACCAGATTGGTCAAGTATCGATATCAATCTCAGTTGATACTAATACAATACCACCGATATGGCCAATCCGATACCAATACTTGTAACCATGATTGAAACCCACAGAACTAAGGGAACTAGCCAACTGGACCTGAATTTCTGAATAAGAATATGAAGACTAGAGATCCCAAATATTTGCACGAATTTCATCCGCAAATTAACCTCACGTTTCCTAATCTATCCTAGAATTTTGTACCCATACTCACTACTCTGATTACCTATTTTTGATCGAACAAGCAAAAACCAATTTCAGTAAAATCCATGAGATTTGATGACCAAGTCTGAACGATCCAACGAGCAATAATGATCTCATTTCTATCCAATCTGAAAAAAAGAATCTAAGGCTAATGATTTGGTGGATCTGTCTATTTTCTAATTATTGTGTCGCCCAAAGAATCATTCAAGAGTTAGGAAGACCCAAACACACACCCAACACATGGACACATACCCCTAGGTCCTTCCCATAATTGAATGACTCCTCAATCGGCCCAGTAATTGAAGAGGATATTTTACCAAATTTGATGGTGCTCTTGTATCCAAATCCCCATCTTTAAGAAGAATGAGCTTCTAACTCAATGGTAGGCTGCTAGGCAATTAGACCCTAACGTAAGTCCAAGGAAGGTCGAAGGCTCCACCCTCTTACCCCTCTGCCCCCATTTTTTGATATAATAATAAGTAGATTTGTAATTAATAACAAGTGCAGCCCTTTTACTGGTCCCTCGTGGGCCTTACACCCAAAAAACAATCGCCCTTAACCCAAAGAACAGCACCAAAAAATCAAAAATATGATCATTGGTACACAGATATCTTAGAAAAAATATGAGGTTTATTTCATATTTACAAAAGGCAGATCCCCCGACAAACAATGAATGACAGAAAAGTTGCCCAAAAAAAGAGAAGTGGTATCATTAACTGATTTGTATCCTACATCTCTTTTTCAAAATATACGTAAAACCTGAACAATATCTTTCAGAGATGACTGGCATATTCACTGCAGCCTTGCAATAATCATACTGCACGACTTCCTGCTTAATTGCTTATTCACTAATTGCAACATCTACCTATTCTTGTAGCACTGGTTCTAAGAATCCATACCTTCAACTCTTACAGCGGCTTGGGAAAACGGATGGATAGAAGAACCAAGGCTCATTTTTCATGCTAGATCATCCTAACAATCACAGCATTAAGATGTTTTGACTGGATGATATCATACCACACTTACATCCAGCAGCAAAACACACCTATTGTCACATGTGGCCGTGCAGAATAATGTCTGATGAACAACATGCTTGTTTCTCTTGTCCATGTCCCTGTCAAAACATATTTACGCGCAAAAACCATGGGAGCACGAAAGCTATTACTAGGCAAGCCATCAGGAAGTTACAAAATGGCTGCCCTCGCCAGCAACCTCCACCCCTCCTTGAGCGGTTGTTACTGCTGGCAGCAAACCCGCTTTCGTTCCATTCCTCCATGAATCTTATGTCCCCTACACCTGTGATATTTTTTGCAGTCTCGCCACAAATTTCGCAACATCTGCATGAATCAGAAACAGGAAAATATTCATAGGCAATCTAAATCCAAGTTCTTGTTACCCTTAAAATTGATGCAGGAAAAAAAAGGCTAGAATGACAAAGCTTCAGTGAGAAACCAGTTTGGTTGATAAATCTTCAATAAGCATGAGGCTTTTGTGAAGGTGCTTGTAGAAACTGGACACTGGTGCTACGGACATGTGTAGTAACAACACCTTAATTCATTGATTGATTCAAGTAATGAACATTGAATTTATTGAGGGGACGATACACAGGCAGTTTATCTTCTCCTTATAGTTGACAAAAAAAGTGTCGACAGAAAAAAAAAGAAAAAAAGAGGTATAGTACATATTTACCAAAGAATTAGTTTTGATGGCTACTAACTGAAGTGACGAACTCTCTTCAAGAAGCCAAACTTCCATGAATAGAGTTTAGCATTTCGAGATTATCCTATGCTACAACACAGCTTCTAATTTGAAGGCCAACTTAACCAAATCTGGCAATTATTTGGTTTGTACATTACGAATAACAGTAAAGGCTTTTGCATAGAAATGCAATATCTATATCAATATCACCATCTTCGACCAAAAAAATAATACCAACATCACCATCATGCATCATCATCATCATCAACAACAGTACTGTCTATTCTATTATATCTGGGGTTGGCACATGAACCCTATTATATCATTCCAATCTATCTAGTTCTTCCAAATCAAGTAGCATGGTGAACTAAAATGCTCTCTAAGCTCAAGATATCGCTCGGAGAGGCACTCCAATGTGATAAAGAGGATCATTGAGGAATGTTTTCAGTTTCACGTTGAATAAATAAAATTCAATACTTCAGTATGATAGCAGAGACAAAGAAACTGCTTCAAAGTGTACCAGAGTAGCAAGAATTTTTCACTGCTCTCAACGAACTAAAAGAGAATTCTGGTACTTCCTGCTGAGGTGGAATACATTATTAGTATTGGAAATTAAATATAATATGTTGTAAAACAATCCATTTAACTAGGGTAAATGCTTATATTGTTCCTCTGATTAGGTACATAGAAAGGAGAAATGGGTCAATAATGAAGAATCTTACCAGAGGGTAATGAAGTCTGGTCTAACCTTCTAATAAGCTTCAGAACCAGTCCAATATAACAGGATCACAGCACCCAAAAGTGATCAGATTTAAAAGAGAATTCACATCCATAAATCCACCAGCCTGATCAGGGCCAAAATCCAATCAAGTTTGCCATCTAGGGCAGTGATTATTCACCCCAGATGCCCAATCTAATGGCTAGGTAGGGTTCTGCAGGAACTGCTCAAAAATAGAAACTATGATGCCTAAAAAAAAAGGAACTCTAAGAACTCTAGATCAGTAAACCTGATCAGGACCAAAATCTAGTTGATTTACTCCCTTTAGGATAGAATAAATCAACAAAGTTTCAGCCAGATATGATGATGGACTGTTGCTGCTAATCAGAGAAATCCAAAACAAAATAGTTAATGAAAACAAGGGTAAAGCAGGTCTGTTTTGACTGCAGTAAATCAGTATTAAATCAGGGTTTGTTATGCGCTATTGATCAGTAATAAGATGTCCTCAGACAACACACTGGAACAACAGTAACTAAATTGAAACAAATTGGATATGCTCAATTGAAATCACAGAAACAAAATAGAGGAAGTAGGATAGAAGAAGAAGAATATGACTTGAAGAGTCTCACCCCAATCCTAGGCTAGAATCTCACCAACCACCCTAGCATCTCACCAAGAACAGCATCGCACTGCAGCTCTGTCTCTCATAGAAGAATGGTATACTAAATTTCATTCACAACTCTAATTTCAAATGATATAACAGGCAGCTCTTTTTATAGAGAAGCTAGGAGGGATCTAGACCCTCATTAGAACTTTCTCCTGGACTTAATGTCTTGTACATTTCCAAGGACTACCATTGGGACTTTTTCAAGATATTTAATGAACAAATTTACAAGGTATTTCACGACTAACAATGAAACTAACCTATTGACATCCCCACAACTTCACAACTTTAGAGGACTAGAATCTAGATACAACTAACTAGTTAAATTTGTATGGGCTTTCAAAGTAGACCCATTAAAATAGAAGCACAAAAATTTCAAGCTCATGACCCATATAACCCATTAGGCTACTTATTCAACCTATTAGACTAGGATTAAGAAGACTGGTTTTGAACTAGGAACCAATTCAATATTGAACCAACCCAAATTGCAGAAAAGTCTTTTCTTCCTCTTCTTTGTAGTTGAATACGGCATCAGAGAGCCTCCACTGGAGAAATCCAGAGGAAAATTTCATCATCAGCAGAGAGCAGTCCTCGGCACAATGGTAAGGTTGCTCCATTGCTACTAGGTCATGGGTTCGGCTTGGGAAACAGCCTCTACGCGAAGCAGAGGTAAGGCTGTGTACATTATGACCATCCCCAGGCCCTGTATTAGATGGAGCCTCGTGCATTGGGTACGCCCTTTTTAGGGGGGGCCTTAAAGTCGTCAATAATCATGTTCTTTCTCTTCGGGAAATTCTGTTACATTCATTAACTCAGAAATCAGCCAAACACCCCTTTAGCTAAATTTGTTGATGAAGTCATATTCAGCCAACAGCTTAGAGTATTGAGTTTACATTACATTCAATAAAATAATGGAACCCACTTGGAAGGTTAATCCTTTACTTAATATCCTTTTTTAATAGATCAAAAGATTACAAGAGTAACAATGACAATATTCTAAGAAACAAAGAAGACATTTCTCAAAGAGCAGTGCATTTTGTTTTCATTGCATATTCAACAGAAGCATCACATACAAGGAAGAGGGGCCAAGGAATTGAAATATTTTCCAAAAAAATATATTTTTGGAGTAGGACTATAAAATTCCCAAATTAACTCCAAATAGGTGTACCCAGTGCATGAGGCTCCAGTCACTGTGGGGGTTCTGGGGAGGGTCATAATTTATATATACTGATCCGAGTCTTAATTAGATCTTGATGCTTCATAGGGAAATTGGAAGTGCAAAAAACTGAACTCTGAGACCAGAGCATCATGGCTCCACAATTTTACTCCTATGCCAACTCACTTGCACCAAAGGCAACTGGTTGACACAACTTCTACCCCTGCCCAACCCCACCCCCCCCCCCCCCCAAAAAAAAATTAAATAAATAAATAAATTCAGTGGACTAAATTTGTGCAAAACAGTATGAGACTCTTGGGCTTTTAGCAATAGAAAGGCTATAACAATAATATTTCCATCCATGCAATTAGATGAGGTAACCTTTTCTTTTCCCCAAGCACAGCTAAAGGGCTGAAAAATATATGATTTTCGTAACAGAGATGTGAAAGACTAAAGTAACTGCTTCTGAGTCAAGTCATTTAATGAAAATTATGCACAAGCCAGTGTTAATACTAGAGAGCTAGACACACTAAGTGCTTGCGCAACTTGGATCAGGTCTCGACACCTAGCAATCTAGCTTTACTTGCCAAACACATTGAAATCAGCTTTCAAAGTTATGACTACCCTTACATTTTAAGAACTAGAGAAACATTTGCTTCAATAGATGCCATCTAACAAGTCTTTGAAGTCTTGACACTACTACACATGGCCAAACCCCTTTGCCTATACCAAGAAACAAATGAACCTTGTCAACATTTCACACTCCAATTTCTAGGAGTGCTGTCACATATACAATGTAAATGCCTTGTATCCGCCTTAAAGTTTATGTTCTCCTGATGTCAACGATATTTATTTATGCAATGCCTATGCAGAGAATAATGAATTTGCATTGACGAGATTCATATGCAATTCAAGGTCCAAATCTGATACCCACACCATAACCTTTGCATCACAAAAATATTTAGGTCCAGATAAACTCCTTCCTCCAAAAGTTAATAGTTGCGTTGCCGCATATATTTCCTAGGCAGGAAGAAATATAAAATGACTTGAATTCCATGAATCGAAGTCCCCTATTCCATAATCTGTGTTTTGTCAGCAACCATAATTCTACACACTGAAACCATCTCCAACAATTAACCAGCATTTGGTATAGACAACTTTTACACATCACTTCATCAAATCTTTAAGGAAAGCAATCTATCATAGTGATAGCACATTGACAAGGATATAGAGTTCATCATCTCAGTCCTTCACATCAAATGAATGGAACCAAAATTAACTGACAATTGATGCTTTATTATTTCATTCTGATCCATAATGCAAGTCATAGAAGGGTGCCTACCCACACAGAACCTATTTCCCAGGCATCACACTACTTTTTGAACCAGTGCATGACAATTGCTTAGTCTTGTAGCTGTTGCAAAAGGAAATTTAGCTGATCCTAATCAGCAAGTCAGCAGACTAGTGCATCGGATCATCTCAAGTCAACTCAGTGGAGCCATATTCCATGTACTTGGATTGGCTACACTAATTGTATTCTGCAATTCCACTTTTTGAACTACAATTCTTAAATTTAAATTTGATAGTCGTTCAAATTATATAACCACAAGCTACATTCTATATGTGTAAGTAACCGAAGAAATTTTACATCCCATCATATATACTATATAGTAAAAACCTATAAAGCAGTATTGTCAAAGAGGTTTGCTTGCTTTTAGGATGATTGACCACTCTTTTGACTGTGTTCTTACCTAGTTTCATTTAATTTTGGAATGCATATATATGTGCTAAGGGAATTTCTAATTGACAGAGGCAATATTATTTGATAAACCATGTTCAAATTTTTAGTAAGAATGAATACATGCTGCTTTTGGGGGGTTTTCAGGTGAAGAATGTGATTAGTTTCAAGAAATATTAACTGTTAAGAAGAAAGGATCTAAAGAACACTAAAGAAACTCTGCAGCAGCTCTATGTTCAGTATTTTTCTTTTTAGCATCACTAGTGTGAAAATGGTCAATCTTATGCAAAATGGTGCATTTTGAAACATCCTCTATGAGCCAATACAGAAAACTTTCAAGCATTAGCAAAGGTAAAATTTTCAATTACAAAATGTTTGGTGCCTCTAGTCTGTTTGTGCTTAAGAGGCTAAATAGTTCTTCAATTGATTTTGGAAACAATTGCATAAGCGCACAACTCAATTCAGCCTCATACCAACTAATAGGGGTGAATATAAGAGTATATGACAAAGACATTAAACAGCTCTCCAACTATTCCAATAAAGAGGAAAAGCTTCGACAAGAAGAACAATAATTCAGTATTTCAGGACTTGATGATTATCATCTTAGTCCAAGAATAAAAAAAGGTATTTTTAATCGTTTATCTGTAGAAGTGAAGGTTCATTCCCTGTAATTAAAATTTTCAGTGCAGACACTAAATGAATGCTACAGTATGTATACAATTGCACATTTTTGTAATCAACTGGGAAGAGGCAATTTAAGATGAACCATAACTTCAAGCCGGGATAAAAGGCACAACTTTTTGACCTCTTAAAAATCAGAATTCTATATTTCCATAAGATTCATAAAACAAGGTGGACATAAAGAATTGGTATGAGAAAATAAATAAATACCTGTTGCCTTTTAACCTAAACCAGGCTTCAGCACAGTGACGATGTGCAAAGCCAAGTTCCTCTTTACAATCACAACCAAGCTGGATAGTTTCTGACACATCAGATGACTGATCGGAACTCAAAAGACAGATCCTGCAAATCTTCTCGCCATCCCAATTTTCACTACCAAACGTTCCACAACTGCATTTAATATCAATGATGCAAGTATGTCCCTCTGGTTTTGGAACACTAACTTTCCCTTCTCCCGCAGATACCTTACTTGTGTCCAATTCATTGATCTCAGCTTTTGAAGCTCCTTCTTCTGCACTGACACTTGCAGACTCTTCAGATCTTACCACAATAACATTCTCAGATGCAGCCAGACCAACTGGAGTCAATGAATTCTCAGTAAGCTGATCGTGTAATTGATGATGCGGAAGTTCATCCATTACTTCCTCATAGCACCATCCCTAGAATTCTAGTTTCAGTGAACACATTTCCATTACCGTCGCATATCAACAATAATAAAAAACAGATATTCAGATAAATTGATTCCAACTAATGAATTCACAATAAATTTCCGAACTCGAAACTCTCAATCAATTCCTTTTAGAACAGTTCTAAGAGATCAAGGTCAACAAAAGAAACCGAAATCTCAAAAACAATTCTTCAAATTCTACAGAAACAAAAACCAAAAAGAAACAGCTCAGATCTTTCTAGGAAAATCCAACCAAACCAGCAATAAAACCTACTCCATTGAATTTTTTGATTCCATTTTCCACTAACGGATGCTTAAATCACAATGAATGAACAAGGAATTCTATTTCTTCGTTGGACTGATCTGAGTTAAGACGCATCAGTAGAATCGATTGAGATTTGTGAAAGTTTTCCCTCCAGGATTTGGTGACCTCGAAGCTTGTCCCCTTGGTCCCTACTTTCCGCCATTTACAAGTTAGGAGATGAAGCACGGAACTTGATAGTGAAAGAAAAACAAACAAAAAGTGAATAGATTAATGATTAAAAGACAAGAAAGGATAGCTTCGGAACCAGAAGAAATCTTCGCTTGCAGGAGTTTCAGTTCTTTTCTGTGGACTAAAAAAGGTCAAAGATCTTCCCTGGAGAAGACAACTAAGGGAGTTACCAGTAGGCACTAGGTAGCAGGGGTCCAAGAGGTTAGTGGATAGATTCTTCCCTTCCACTGGTGAAATGGTTCAGGTCCAAACCCAATAGACAGGGATGTAGACAGGGATGTAAATGAATAGTCAAAGTTCGTATTCGAATCCATATTCCTATTTGTTTAAAGATATCCATATTAGGCCATGAAATATCTAGATCCAAACACTTGATCCAAATTTGATCCGTTTAGATTCTTAGTCAAGATAAGAAATTTGTACAAAAAAAAAAATCCAAACATGAACCAATAAAGATGCATCAGTTTCGCTTTCTTTCCAGTTTGATTTCGACTTATCATGTAAATATATTCAAAGTATGAATTTTTTTTTTTTTTGAATTTTGGGTTGATACCGATTTCTTATCGGGTAATATGGTTTTGATTTTATTTTTTAAGTTTTCAGTATATGTCTTATTGGTTTCAATACAATCCGGTTTGACTTTAGTCTCACAAAACCACAGCTCGAAACATGATCAAATAAGCTTTATTGATTTTGGTTGTTTCTATTATTTCAGGCACGGTTTTGACACCCTTAGTTAAAGAAGAAACATAATGTAATTAAATATAAGAAAGAAGGCTCGAGCATGTATAGAATAGTAAGCTAGCAGCTCATCAAAGATTTGCAGTAAATTGGTATCCTATATTGAATGATAATAAATTCATTTCATATAAAAGAAAGAGGTGCTAACCTAACATAATGTCTACCCTAGACAGCTCAGATAATTTTTTCTCCAAAATATGATATGGAGAGGGTTCTCTCGGACAATGGTTTTCTGATGTGGGTGTTTAAGGGTTCCCTCCTTCGAATTGTTTTGCATGAAATGTGATGGATATTAATATTAAATAGAAGAAAAAAAATCCCTTGATGTCTGAACTGGGGACTCAGAAGGTTCTATGATTTCTATTCTGAGTAGTTTAGCATGGATATTATTTTTTGGGTGTTAAACTTAAACCCATCTGTTTATTCGCATTTTATTATTAAAAAAAAAAAGTCTTTGAACAAGCTCCTTGGTTGTTTAGGCCTTTAGGAATCTTGGTTGGCATTAATAATTAAGGAATAAAAAAATTTGGAAGGTCGCTAAGTCCAGTTGACACATCCCTGGTAGAATACTAATTGTGGTCTCTAAGGTCTTGAGCTATTCATAACCGTCTAATGAAATTATAAAAACCACATGGTGGTTGACGTGGTTGGTGGCCATAAGTCTCTCCATCAGGTATAGGTATTTGACAAAGATAAATAGGAGGAGAAAGGGGCCTTCTCGGGTGTAAGGCTACTAGCCAGTTTTATTCTCCCAAATAAAAAATATAAATATAAAAGCTTAGAAGGCAGTGTGGCACCGTGGCCTCTACATCCAAACATAGAAAGAAAGGAAATAACCACTCCCCAACACTTATGAATAATGAAAATTTTGCTATTGTTGATACTTCCATTTTAGGCTTCCATTTGATCCCTGCATTGATACAGGGGCCACGCTACCTTTAAGGCAGTGCAAGAGAGCAGGCAAAAGCATCAACAACAGAGAGATTTTTACTTTTCATGGGGTGATGTGATCAATTTTGCCTCCTCAATGTGTTTGGGTGTAGGGGTCACGCTACGTATTGTTAGAATTTAAGTTTCAAACTATGGTCAAATTGATAATTTCAAAATAGTATTTTTTTAAATCCAAAGTAGTCTTTTTGAAATTCAGTTTTCCTCGTAGAAAGTGTTTTTTTTACTTTTACTATTTTGTCTTTAGCATTTGTGGAGTTGTGAATGAGCTATAGACAATTCACAAAAGTTTAGTCTCACATTGCTTAGGGATGAAAGAAAACTTTGATATATATGTAGGAATATTTGTTAAGGTTCTAAGCCCTTTGGAGAGGCACTCTCCCTTGTCATATGTGTGTGGGGGTTCCCGGGGTGCTTTTAAATTACACACGTAAGGCCGTGGTCGGTTGGGTACGGATACAGGTGGTTCAAAGAACCTACTTCCCCATAGGTGAATGTACCATTCCCATACAAAGAGAGCCCTGTATACGTATGAATACCTGTACAGGTGTACCAATTCATATACAGAGGCCTACATCAATATATACAAGTATTCTGTTTGTATTTGGGGACTAAAATATACTATGAGAGTTTTTATTCTATGTTTACTGCAAGAGCTTCTATTTTTGTTCTCTGTTTTGCTCTCTGTTATTGTTTTTCTATTTGAATTTCTAAGTATTATCTTCAGACATACCTATGAGAATTGCTTATTGGAGAGTTGTTTTATCTTGGAGGTGAGAACGTAAGGTCAACACAGTTGCATATGGGGCGTTCAAATAACTTAAGGAGAGTATCTGTATACGACTCAACTCTACTTAAGATAGACGATTTTTGCTAATGTTTCAGAGGATTGCTTGGAAGTTATCTTTTACTTGTATTTATATTTTCATTAATATAATAGTTTGTCAAAGTCTTATACCTATTGCCTGGTTATTGTTTTTCTTACAATCTTAAGGTATTTGAAACTAGGTATAAGGCTATGGCAAATGATACGGATTTTGATATATCTAATGCAAATACTGAAATTAATGGAAGTGGTGCCACACCAACTTTGCCTACCAATACTGATGTACCAATTCCTACTATCAACTTTACTCCACCATTACTACCTACTAACTTTTCAACACCCACCAATGTTGTGCCTATAGTTGGATCACTTCAACTTGTCATGGAGAAGATGAGGATCGTTTCTGAATTTGAAAAAATTGATCAATTCAGTGGTCAAAATTTCAAAAGGTGGAAACAAATGCTTCTGTTTTCTTTGCCTCAGATTGAGGTTACTTTTGTATTGATTGAACCTAAGCCGCTACAAAATGAGGATCCTGAACTTGAAGAAAAAAGACTTGCTTAGATGGAGACCCATTTTCAGTGCAAGAATCGAATTTTGAATGCACTTTCAGTTGAGTTATATAATGTTTATAATTCTTTTGAAATTGCATACATGATATAAGATGTTCTGTCCAAGAAGTACATTCTTGAGGATGTAGGGAGTAGTAAGTATGTGGTGTCCAAATTTCTGAACTTTGTTATGTCTGATAGAGAGGACATCTCCTCCCAGATTGACAAATTTTAGGTACTTATTGAGAAGCTAGCAAAGGAGAATATAATTTTGCCGAATGCATTTGTTACTGGTTCATTGATTGAGAAACTCCCTTCTTCTTAGAACCCATTTAAGTTAACCATAAAGCACAAGAGAAAGGAGTGGACCTTTGAACAAGTTGTAATCCGGAACAAAATTAAAGAAAGGAACTGTGCTAAAGACAAGGCTATTGAAACTCCAAAACTCAAAGCAAATTTGGTTGAAACAAAGAAGCAAGAAAACTTTAAGAAGGGCCTTCATGTTAAGAAGGACAAAAATTTTAAGAAAAAGAAAGGTAATTGCTTCTTTTGTAAAAAACCAGGTCATTTCAAGAAGGATTGCAAGAACAAAAAGAAAGGGTCTGAAAATGATAAGATTAATCTCATTGAAAGTGAGATTTTTACTGCAATGATAACAGAGGTTAATATGGTTGAAAAACCAACGAATTGAGTACTTGATACTGATGCTACAAAGCACATCAGTGGAGATTGAAGTTCCTTTCTAAGTACTCTGTTATAAAAACTGATGACAAGGTCTTTATGGGAAATTCCCAATCTTCAAGTGTGGTTGGAAAAGGTCAAGTGATAATAAAACTTACTTCTGGATAGACACTTATTTTAAAAAATGTATTCTATGTTCCGGATATAAGGAGAAATTTGATTTCAGGGTCACTTCTAAACAAGATCGTGTTGAAGTTATCTTTTGAGTCAGATAAAGTTGTATTGTTAAAAAATGATGTATTTGTGGGCAAAGGCTATTTGAGTGATGGTTTATTTGTATTAAATATATGTGAAATTATTAATGAAATATCAAGTTCTTCTATTTACTTTGTTGACTCTTATGATTTATGGCATGGTAGATTAGGACATTGTAGTGCTCCCTACATTACTAAAATGTGCAAATTAGAATTGCTTAAAAATAAAGTTAAGTCTTCTCTAGACAAGTGTCCCACTTGTATAGAGGCTAATTTTACCAAAAAATCTCATAAATCTGTTGTTAGACAAAGTGGTTCACTAGACTTGATACATAGTGATTTAAGTGATTTTAAGTCATATGAATCAAAGGGTGGTAAAAAATATATTGTGACTTTTATTGATGATTATTTAAGATTCACCATATTGTATTTACTTAATTCAAAAGATGAAGCAAAAAATGCTTTAATATCATACAAAACTGAAGTTGAAAATCAACTTGAAAAGAAAATTAAAAGACTTAGGACTGATAGAGGTTCAGAATGTTTTAGCATAAATGAATTTTGTAAAAATCATGGTATAATTCATGAAATTATAGTCTCTTATCAACCTGAATCAAATGATATAGTTGCAAAGAAAAACCAAACATTAAAAGAGATGATGAATTCTATGTTAATTAGTTCGGGTTTACCGCTTGATATGTGGAGTGAAGCAATTCTATAAGCTTGCTATATTTTAAATAGGATACCCCACAAGAAGACTGGTATGCTATCATTTGAATTATGGTATGGTAGAAAACCTAGTGCTAATCATTTAAAAGTATGAGACTGTTTATCAAAAGTGACAATTATTAGACCAAAGAAAAAAAAATTAGGGCCTAAGACTTTTGATTGTCTGTTTATTGGATATGCAAAACATAGTTCTGCATATCATTGTATGGTTCTCAAAACCATAGATGATGTATGTGAAGAAAATGATATTATAGAATCCAGTGATGTTGAATTTTTTGAGTACATTTTTCCTTTTAAGTCAAGCTTACAATTATGTAAGGAAAATGTTGATGACTTAAGTTTAGGAGAAGAAATGTCAAAAGAAAGTGATCCTACATCAAATGAAAATGAAGCAAGTCAACTAAGGAGAAGTAAGAGACACAAGAAGCCTACTTACTCAAAAGATGATTGGCTTGTCTATCTTATAGACAAGGATCCTCTTACATATAAAGAGGCAATAACATCTCAATATGCGATATTCTGGAAGGAAATTATAAAAAGTGAAATAGATTCTATTTTATCTAATCATACTTGGAAACTAGTTGATTTGCCACTACGGTCTAAAGTGTTAGACACCAAGTAGATATTTCAAAAGAAATTGAAACCGGATGAATCACTTTATAAGTTTAAAGCTAGACTTATTGTTAAAGGTTTTAGACAAAAGAAAAATATAGATTATTTTGACACTTTCGCTCCGGTTGCTAGAATTACTATAATACGAGTAATAATAGCAATGGCTTCTATCTATAATTTGGTAATACACCAAATGGATATGAAGACAACATTTTTAAATGGAGACTTAAAAGAAGAAATATACATTAAACAACCTGAAAGGTATACAATATCTGAAAAGGAACAAAAAGTTTATAAACTTGTAAAATCATTATATGGACTGAAACAAGCACCAAAACAATGGTATGCTAAACTTGATATGGTATTAATATCAAATGGCTTTGTTGTAAATGATACTGAAAGATATTTATATAGTAAATTCCATCAAAGTAAAAATGTATTTATACTTCTTTATGTGGATGACCTGTTAATCATGGGTGCAAATTTAGATATTGTTATGCAAACTAAAAATCTATTGATGTCCAATTTTGATACAAAAGATTTGAGTGAGACTGATGTTATTCTTAGTATCAAGATAATCAGGAAAGAAAGGAAGATAATCTTATCTCAAGCGCATTATGTGGAAAGTATGCTTAAAAAGTATAATTATTATGACTCATCAAAGATCAAGACACCTTTAGAGGTGGGATGCCGTTTACAAAAATATTTGGATGAACCAATAAATCAAAAGAAATACTCACAAGTTATTGGTTCTATTTCATATTTGATGAATTTTATTAGACCAGATATAGCATTAGCAGTTGAAAAATTGAGTCAACACACTCACAATTCAAGTAAAGAGCATTGGCATACCTTAGACGGACTAATGAGATATCTAAAGGGTACAATAAATTATGATCTTCATTATAGTGGATCCTACTATTTTGGAAGGCTATTGTGATGCTAATTGGATATTAAATACAAATGAATCTTTAGCAACTAGTGGATACGTGTTCACACTAGGTGGTAGAGTGGTTTCATGAAAATTAGTTAAACAATCCTATGGTACAGGATCCACCATGGAAGTAGAATTTATCGCTTTAGAAAAGGCTGGAACTGAAGCCGAGTGACTCAGAAATCTAGTGGGAGATTTTTCATTGTGGCTAAAATCGATGCCTTCTGTATGGCTTCATTGTGATAGTCAGGCAACTATAACTAAAGCAAAAAAGTAAAGTATACAATGGAAAAATGAGATATATTCGTTTTAGACATAATCTAGTAAGACAGTACATAAATGAAAGGATAATAGCTATTGATTTTTTGAAATTAGAAAGCAATTAGCCGATATGTTTACAAAACTAATGCCTATTAAGGTTATACATGATTCATCTAAAGGAATAAGCTTAAGACCTGTGTTATAGGTCATGTGATGGACACCCAACCTATGTGAAGAGGTTAAATCCTGAATTAGGTTTAAAGGGTACAAACAAAATCACTGGATGACCTGTTTAGTACTACTACTCAATTACTTATTCTGGATAGATGTAAAGTAATACCATCAGAAAGAAAACATGATGAGTTACAAGCTCTTAATTAAGTTGAATCTCACGAACTGTGGGGGTGTGTTAACTGTGGTGCACATTATTGGCTAATCTAAGTGGATGTAGGAAATATGGCCACTAACCGATGAGAATTTTAAAAGCGAATTCTCTAAACATCTATAAGACCAATATAGGAGACAAGGCCGATAAAAAATGCCTAATATTATCATGTTAAAGGTTGTCATGAATGTTGACTGGTAGGATATGGGTGGTGACCTAGCCGACTACACAGATGAAGAAATGTTCAAGAAGTCTGACTTCACCCATTCTCTGTAGCATAGTTCATCAGATCTAATGTAGGTTTAAGTCCTGAAGACACTTGCAACGATGTGTCATACTATGTTTAATATACTCAGTTATTCTGTTTTCGATTTTATCGATATTTTGAAACTTGTGGGGGAATTGTTCGAATTTAAGTTTCAAACTATGGTCAAATTGGTCTTTTCAAAATAGTCTTTTTGAAATTCAACTTTCCCTCTCAAAAGTGTCTCTTCTACTTTTACTATGTTGTCTTTAGCACTTGTGGAGTTGTAAATGAGCTAAAGACAACTCACAAAAGTTTAGTCCCACATTGCTTAGGGATGAAAGAAAATTTGGATATATATGTAGGAATGTTTGTTAAGGGTGCAAGCCCTTTGGAGAGGCACTCTTTCTTGTCATGTGTGTGTGGGGGTTCCTGGGGTGCTTTTGAATCGCCCGCGTGCGGGCCGGGCCGAGCCGTGTCCGAGGTCGAGTACAGGTACGGGTGGTTCAAAGAACTTACTTTTTACTATGTGTAATTTTTTATTCCACACTTTTTCCTAAGGGACATATTATTGGTGTATGTACCCAATAAATGTACATACGTATGAACCATGTACCCTTCCCCATAAGTGAATGTACCATTCCAATACAAAGAGACACATGTAGACATATGGGTACCTGTACAGGTGTATCCATTCATATACAGAGGTCTACATTCAAAATATACAAGTATTTTGTCTGTATTTGGGGACTGATATATACTGTGAGAATTTTTATTCTCTGTTTACTACAAGTGCTTCTGCTTTTGCTCTTTGTTATTGTTTTCTATTTGAATTTCTGAGTATTACCTTCGGACATACCTATGGGAATTATTTATTGGAGTGCACCTTAAGCAATTGGAGAGTTTTTTTATCTTGGGTGTGAGAACGTAAGGTCAACCCAGTTGCATACATATATATGGGGTGTTCAAATACCTTAAGGAGAGTATCTGTATACGACTCAACTCTACTTAAGACAAACGATTTCTGCTACTGTTTCAGAGGATTGCTTGGACAAGTAAGTTATCTTTTACTTGTATTTATATTTTCATTAATATAATAGTTTGTCAAAGTCTTATAACTATTGCCTGGTTATTGTTTTTCTTACACTTTTTAAGCTTCTTTTTCTTAGTAAAATAAATATTCGTGCTTGATCAACCAGCCATGAGAGAAGGAAAAAGGGATGAAGAATGATGTGAATAAGGGGTAAG
>NC_056567.1:7966783-8077813 GCF_013358625.1 Macadamia integrifolia | reverse complement strand
TTTTTTACTATTGTGATGAATCTTGTCATTTCAAAAATCACATGTGTATTTGAAAATTATGGAAAAACAATAATAACTTTTGCTAATGACATTGTTACGTGCAAATGCACATGGGTGGTTGTCATACATGTAGGATGGTGATATAGTGGAAGGCGGGTAAGTAGTTGTAGGAGTCAATAGTTACATGTAGTTAGGAGTCTAATCTAAGTGGTTGTAGAGTTGTGAGATAATGGGATGGTGGTTTTACGTCAGAGTTGTGGTGTGTAACAGTTGTAAATCTTTCTTTAAATATTATTATCTAAATGAAGTGGGCAGAATGTTTTAATCCCTATTATTTCTCTAGTGAGAACTAGGTCAGCTTCCTCTATTAAGCTAAACCCAATTCCTACTTCCTCTCCCCAATCCCTACTTTCTCTCCATTGTTTATCCCTTCTCTTTTGAGCCGATTGATGGATCAAAGAGTAGAGAAATTGGAAGGGGAGGTTAGTGCTCTTAAAGAAGGGCAACAATAGATCCTATCTAATCAGGACCAACTCTTTGCCAAGATCAATGAGTTGTTCGAAAGGGTGACGACTAGCTCTCCAACACATATTAACGTGGAGCAAGGAGTACAATCAAGGGCATCTATGCAAAATCCCGACGTTGGAGAATGATCTACATTCCAAGGACCACCCTCGTGCACTGTGCTGAGACAACAATCTTTCACTCCACGGTTGGTGAAGATGGATTTCCCTCGGTATGGTGGAGATGAAGATACCACCAGTTGGACATGCCGAGCCGAACAATTCTCTTTCCTATCTAATTAAGACAGATTAATGACTTGTTCGAAAGGGTGATGACTAGCTCTCCATTTGGAAGGCGATGTTCAACGTTGGTACGAACTCTACAAGCAAGAGGTTGGTAGCACCATATGGCAGAATTTTTGTGAAGGGCTACACACTCGCTTTGGTCCCACTCAGTATCAAGACTTCTTCGGAGAATTGGCGAAGCTCCAACAAACTGGTTCTATCCGAGACTACCAATCAAGGTTTGAAAAGACCAAGTCCAAGGTGGAAGCTCTCTCTCCTGAGCACCAGGTCAGCCTCTTCGTTAGCGGGTTAAAAGAGAGCATTAGGGCCAACGTCCAAGCAAGTTGACCCAATACCTTATCAGTTGCCATTGGACTGGCTAGGTTCTATGAGGCTCGCAACTTCTCACAATGGCAAAGTGCATCAATATCAGATGTGGGAGGGATTCTTATGCCAAACAATGAGGCAACCTCCAATGGTCCCACTCTTCCAGTTCGATAGGTATCACCCGCTGAAATGCAAGAGAGGCGTGTGAAGGGTTTGTGCGATAATTGTAATGCGAAATTTGCTCCAGGACATCGATGTAAAAAATTGTTTTTACTTGAAGCCTAGGATGATGAAAGGATGAATCCTAAAGAAGTAGCATGGGAAGAAGACTTAGAGGCCAAAATAAAGCCCTTTCCAGATTAGGGGCTTGAGGACAAGCCCATTCTTTAAGGGGGAGGGAGTTGTTACGTGCAAATGCACATCGGTGGTTGTCATACATGTAGGATGGTGATAGAGTAGAAGGCGGGTAAGTAGCTGTAGGGGTCAATAGTTAGGAGTCTAATCTAAGTGGTTGTAGAGTCGTGGGATAGTGGGATGGTGGTTTTACATGGGAGTTGTGTTGTGTAACGGTTGTAAATCTTTCTTTAAATATTATTATCTAAATGAAGTGGGCAGAATGTTTTAATCCCTATTATTTCTCTAGTGAGTACGAGGTCAACTTCCT
Source organism: Macadamia integrifolia (assembly GCF_013358625.1). Taxonomy (NCBI): domain Eukaryota; kingdom Viridiplantae; phylum Streptophyta; class Magnoliopsida; order Proteales; family Proteaceae; genus Macadamia; species Macadamia integrifolia. The sequence continues at coordinate 8,076,034 of NC_056567.1, read as the reverse complement.
CTATTAAGATAAACCCAATTCCTACTTCCTCTCCCCAATCCCTCCTCTCTCCATTGTTTACCCCTTCTCTTTTGCAAGATAGGGAAACGAACTCAATCGTCCGCATACGTACTAGACATAAGGATAAATCACTTTCAAATTATGGAGTGTTTTATGTTTGGGATTGAATGTTACACCAGCATGAAACACTTATTCAAAACTCTCCTTTTGGTATAATTAAAGGGGGTCAAGGAGGCCATTACATATGGTAGAGAGAGATAGACACAACTATATGAGGGTGTAGGGCACACTCTAGATAGAAATAATTATCCCTTCAAATTATTTTGAAAATCCAAGCATCATCTAAAATAACTTTCGAGAAGAAGACAAGACGCAATCAAAAGAACATGTCATATTCTAAATACATCCATACAAGTGTATCAGTACCCGATATATATAATGATGGGTCAGGGTGCTTAATTTGTGTCTGCCTCTTTCTCTCTTCTAGTGAAAAGGCTCCATGCTCTCCCTTCTTACAACCCCTCATCATATATCCATCACTCGCTAGTTTACCTGAAATGAAGGGATTGACTCTCAAATTTTGTTTTCCTTCCTATTTGAGTTAATAATCAGAAATGAATCAGTTTCAATTATTTGGGATTGGATATATGAATCGTCCTCTACCATTCTGTTCCATCTGGGGCTAAGCACGACATTACACTTTGAGGTACAAAGTACATCTATGGAATTTTCAAGTAAAAGGAAAATGCAAAAAAAATAAAAGAAACTGAATAAATCGCTAACCATGAATTTTATGGGCTTGTTTTTGTACCTTTTTTTGTCCTTTATCTGACTGGTCAATGGAACACAATAGATTGGAATTGGACCTTTTTTTTTTTTTTTTTGGAGAATGGGACCTTGTGAGAAGATTGTGGGTGTTGTAAAGCCTTCATGGGAATGGAATGGTTTTTTTTTTGGAGAAATGAATGAATTGGGTTCACAACCCATCCTTCAAATTTTCGGGTTGGAATGAACGCTGTGACCCCAATTGTACAATAGATGGATGATTTGTACAATCTAATTGAAATGAATAACCTGAGGTTAGTAATTTATTCAGGTGATCCTAATTTTTGGATTGAAATGATTTTTTATGTGCTTACTTCTCTCTTTAAATTTAATTAAATTTTTTTTTTTTTCTTTTCTTTACTACCAAACTAAGAGAGAGTAACAGATAGACTGAAGAAATAAATAAAATTAAGTGGGAGTACTAAGCCAAATAGGTTGTGGGGGGAAAAATCTACGCAGCGGGTGTCGTCTGCTTGTGCAACCTTGCAATGGAAATATTGGCTCGATACTTTCCTCTTTCAAGTAGATTACACCCATATCTCCGAATGCATCTATATCATAACCCCAACCTAGATTCAAGTGGTAACGATCCTTGACCTGATTATGATGGGTAAAACAGATGCAATTCCCTCTGCTAATAGCATATCCAGGAGGGAAATCATGACATGAAAGGGACATAGAGGATTTCACTCCCAAATCACCCAAGTTCTTTATTTGCACCCACTTTGAAGACTTCTTCCTCTTGTCATCACCATCATACTCATCACTATCATAACCACTATCATCATCAGTACCATTGTTTATTCCCGGAGGACACAGCTTAAAGACCCTGAACACAATTGTTTTCTCCTCGAAAAATCTTTTGCCGTGCGGACCAAGAATTGGGTCTGAAGTCTGATAAAGCAATTTTTTTTTTACTTCCCTTGCAACCACCAGCGAGACCCCACGTGACTCCACCAGGTAACTCTTCCATTTAATATTATATCTCTTGGGTAGTTTTAGGTATTCTACTTGCTTTGGAACAACACCACCACCGTCAATGTCCTCGTCTATGTGAAAGACTGTGATACCATGGTCGTAGTGGGCCCGTTCGACGGCATAGAGATGGTCCTCGTAGAATGAGACATCCGTATATCGATCCCCATTAAAATTGTTGGTGAGAAAAATAGTCCAAGCCTTGTCTCCAGGTCTAGAGAACGCCAATACTGAATACATATCACAGATGGCTATGGCCACAGCGTAGAGGGACGTTGATGAGGAGGACAAAGAAGAAGGATTTGATGATAGCACAACCTTCTGCACACATAATGACTTGTATATTTTACAAAGACCATGGATGCTGTAATATTCTTTATCAACTCTGCTGTCATAAAACACTTCACGGAAAAGGAGATGGGCGGAAGGGGGAGTTGGGCCCTGGTGAAAGGGTTGATAAGATACATGGAAGGAGTAGCCTCATCTACTATAACCATCCATCCATGAGAAGATCCCACATAGTGCATGCTTCTAAATTGCTTGCTTGGAAGACGACGGAGGTGATAAATCTTATTATTCTCGACTATACTTAACAATCCAACACTACAACTACAACTGTCATCATCCTCCCAAGCAGGTAACAACAAGAAGGGGAAATATTGATCATGATGTTGATGGTGGGGACGCAAAGTTTTTGGAAGAGCAGAGTACCATGAGCCCCACACTGAACGAAATCGAATGTAATCGGCATATAGACTGAACCTTTCACCGATCATGACAACCAAATCCATTGGAAGCTCCGACCACTGACTGGGCTGTTGGGGTACTTGCCGAGTTACCGTTGCCATAGCTCCACAGTGCAGGACACAGAAACAGAAACAAAAGTAATAGAACTGGAAGGCCTCCGCGCGGAAAAAAATCGTCTGCAATTCCGATCTTGTACAATTCCGTGCAATACCACCTTTAGGCGGTGACACGTGTATTGATACCACTACAATGGTTCAGATCTGATTTAAATGCCTCTTCATTGATTTAATGTTTTATTAGTTGTACAAGATCTGAACCATTGTATTGGTATCAATACACGTGTCACCGCCTGAAGGTGGTATTGCACGGAATTGTACGAGATCGAAATTACAGACGATTTCAACCCTACGCGGAAGTTACTAGGTCGACGAAATTAAGAGACAGGCAGGCCTACCACCTACCTACCTACCTGCAAAGTAGTTTCCAAAAAAAGAAAAGAAAAATAACAATCAGATTGGTAAATATCGATTAGCTAGCACAACGGCATAACTATATATATTAAGTAGCTAAAAAATCAGGCCAATTCCAATTAGATTTTGAAGACTTTAGTAATTTCCCTTTTTTTTTTTTTTTTATCAATTTCGAGTTATACCAGTTTCCCTATTTTTCCAAATTTGACTCCTAGTTTGATTTTGATTTTGTATTCGACATTTAATTTTGACCATTGATCACAAGAGTTAAGATCGAAGACTTACCGTTCACAAATCATAACGGGAACGAGTTTGGAATTTCCAGATTTGCACGAGTTATGCAAAATAAGAAATAAGAGAGTTTGACTTCAAAGACCTAACTTCAATTCCATTTTTGCCCACATGTTGAGAATAGGTCTGCTGCTCGATTGATCATCTGATCGTATGAGTCAATGATCAACACCTGTCTTTTTTTTTTTTTTTTTTTCTTAGATATATCGTTCTCTATCTTTGTAATGGTAGAAAATGGAAAAGGTGTTGATCGTTGACTCGTATATCAAGCGATCGTACGAGCAGCGGACTCTATCTCCCAAGGAGAACGGATAAGATACATTTTCGCTGAACTAACCGAACCCTAGTCAAGTCAGTTTCGATATGGTGTTTTATGAAACCGATAGAAATCAAAATCGATAGAATAGAATTGAACCCAATAAAAATATAAATTATTTATAATATATAAATATATTTATGTGAAAAAACAGTCAAAACCAAACCGAATCCACTCGTAACAAATTAATAAGAACCCGTTAGCCCACATTACAATAGGCACTAGTAAAGGCTCCTTTTGACGCATTATATTGCTCACATTATGGTCCTTTGAATCCATAACCCGGTGAATTCAATTATAATAAATAAATTATTATTAAGAGGAAATTATACTCCTTTTTACTGTTCTTTGTTTTATTCTTATTTTTTTTTTCACGAACTTTGAAAAATATCACTCTTTTCCCATCGTCCGTCCCATTAATCACTGACGGTGTTAAAATGACATGTAAAAAGACAATATGACCCCTCTCATTTCAGCGGCTTGTGGAGTTTTTTTTTTTTTTCCCTATATATAAAGAATTAATCTCTCTTTGACATAATTTATGTTTATGTTTATTATCTATTTATCAACAATCAATTATATTAATAATTATGGGTTATAAACAATAATAATTTTGTTGCTACTAGACATATCAGATTATATAAAGAAAAAAAGTTTGGTATGTCTAATTAGAATATATTATGTAATATTGAATATTTAATTAGATTATACTGTATATTAATTTTTTATACTACCACAAACAAGGACTGTACGAGTTGGTGAAGTGACTCTCTCTCTCTCTCTCTCTCTCTCTCTCTCTCTCTCTCTCTCTCTCTCTCTCTCTCTCTCTCTCTCTCTCTCTAATTTCCGAAGGAAATAACCATGCCGAAAAGGCAACCGAAAATTCGGGGTGCTATTTAGGATCCAAATTGGTTTCTTGTTTCCACTGTTTAGAATGCGTATCTTCAATTTTCTCCATTCACTTTGTCCTTGGTTATTTCACCACCACCACCGGCAGCATTGTATTCAAATCATCTCTCTCTTTTATAAAGCAATCTTGCTTCTATAAAAAAAATAAAAAATAAATAAAGAAAAATGGTAGACCCAAGAATTTTGCGCAGAATCAAATAGACGATGAACCCATGAGAAACAATCATTTATATAGAGAGCAGTAACAATCAGCAGATACCCATAACCAAATCATACAAGGATGCCACAATCATATAATAGAGAACCGACAGCATCAGATGCATTAACCACAGAAAGCAGGTGTACGTTACACATAAAAACCAACACTTTTTAGGTTCAAGCTGCTAATGATAAACTAATAATACCTAAATTCACTGAACCAACGAGAGAATCTAATAAATAAACACCCACAAACAGAAACAGATCATATGCATGCCCAAGTACCAGACTTCATTAGAAAAACAACAGTTGAGAGATTGAGAACCTCTTTAAAAAATAGGGTAGAGAGATTAAGAACCCAGAGTATCTAACTTGCATTGATGAAAGAACTGTTCAATTGAGATTTCTGTGCCTAGCATTCAACGGCCGAATAGAACAAAGTCCTAAAAATGTCCTTAAGTTACATTAATTTTATTTACCAAATGTCCGATTGCCTTGCGAAGCAGGGGGTAAGGTTACGTACACTTACCCCTCCCAAACATTGCAGTAGCAGGAGCCTCCTGCAGTGGGTTGCTTTTTTTTCTTTTTTTTTTGTAAAGCATAACAAATGATATAGTAATTTTTTGAACAACCAGCGCAACAAACATCTTCTTTTATTAATCTAGTGAGGTCACACACACCCATGACCCAACCGATGGTGTTGACACAAAAGTATACAAAGGAAATTTAGTTATTAACCATTTCCACCCAGTATAATGCATAGATTTTAACCAATAAACCTAGCCATTTTTTTTTTTAAGGAGTGCGAGTACATGGTTGATATCCGGCCAATAGAGATCGAAGTGACAGAGGATCCTGCATACTGTTTGGCAATCGAAGAAGGAGAGGCTGAAAGGTAAGCCGTGGTTTCATGACATCAAGATGTATGTGTGCTTGGTTGCCTCCAAGTGGTGTCTCCTTACATCTGCTGGATGGATCAGCGTGAGGGATAGATTACGTGACCAAACTACCACCATACCCAATTGCATATTGAAGTTTTGCCGTGGGTTCAACATGAGGGATAGATTACGTGACTAACTACCACCTTATCCAATTGTGTATTGAGCTTTCACCGTGGGAGTTTCGTGAGAGTTTTCGTCGCTTTGAAACAATAAGTTTCACAATCTCGCAAAAATTTTGTGTGGTTTTTCTCTATATACCTATATTTTAAGTTTGAGAAAAAGACCCCTTTGACGCTAGAGCATAGATTCTATCTCACGCCCTCTCACATAATGAGTCATATTTTCCATGATGACACACTCTTTCTCTTGCCTCTCACAAAATGTGGACAGATGTGTAGCTGTGGAGGAGGGACGATGGTCATTCGGACTTATAGTACACAAAAGATTCTAGGATGACGATTTTACAGATGTCTGTTTGGTGAAAAACATCTAGATGCTTTTATATCGTTGGATCCAAAACCGAGGAATGAATCAGAGATTGTAGACACAGGATCATATCATTCATATGAAAGTGCTAATAGACACACAAATCAATTTGATTTCTGCACAATCACCTTATACTCCACAAGTGCGTAACCAAATACTAATGGACCAGTCCTTGCTCCAACATTATTATGGTGTAACAATTCTTCTTATGCGTTTGGGTGGTAGTTCTTTTGTAATATGTCTTTTATGTAATGTCTTTGTAAACATTCCTAAAGTTCGAGAATGTACAAACATATTATATTAACATTTTGTTTAATTCAATGACGTTGCACAACTTTAATGTAGACTTTGTTGTAATCTTGTATTTCAATTATTAGAATTGCCCTAACATTTTTTCCTTGCTCAAAATGGTGGAACATATGCAGATTATCCACGTTATGATAGTTCGAATCCAACGAGACTCGGAGAGTATTGTGTTAGGTGGTCAGGTCCCTCCCATTTGCAAATTTTGACATAAGCAGCCCAAGCCCAAGTCCAACTACCACTGGGATTTAGACTAAAATGATACGTGCAGTCCAACGTAGTGCACAAAAACAGGTTGGGCCAAACAATGTGATACATATATGTGGGCGATGTTATGTATCAATGTGGATTGAATTGGGTTGGTTATGGACCGTACGATAGGTTTGCTCAAGATGAACTGATCGAGGTAGCTCAAGTTGAACAAATTTTAATTGTGGTGCATAATTTGTCCAGCGGAGGAGGAAGAATCCCCTCATCACCACTCGATCCTCTCTTGATAAAGTCTGGATACTTTGGATGTATGTTTCTTTCGGAGAGGGGATCCAGACTCCAAGAATAGAACGTCATCTCATTATTTATTTTCTATGTTAATGTAATTTCTCACTAGCTTGTGGTAATCTTCAAATCATGTTCCTCTTCCAACAAGTAATCATCTCAACTCATCTCACACCATCCATAGGATGTGGTGTTAAGATGATGGGATACCAGCAAGTGAGGGGATCTGCACTCGTGATCTTAGAAATCAGGCCAGGATAGTGGCTACAAAATGGGGATCCGGGACTGATTGGTCCATCGGCTAGCCTGGCCCAAGTCTTATAATTTATTTATGGGGAATTAATTATTGTACAAAAAAAAATCCATTTCTGAAACTTTTTTGGCTTCTTCATTATACTTCTATAGGTTCTAAAATTTTAGGCCAAAATTATTCATAAAGTATATATAATGTTTGGTTTCGATACCTTTCTCGGTCTTTTGGTTAAAATACCAAAATTTAAGGGCCGAATTTTTCATTTCATAAATTATTCATAGAATCACAATTTTATAATTTTTGAAATTGATTCGAATTTGGTCCATATTCAGATTTTTGTCAACTTTTTTTCGCAAATTTGATAGCCATGGTCGAGGTTCTTATGACCAATATCTCTCTCCTCCTTTGACATATGTTATCTTTTACATATGACCCATGATTTAGGGGTGTCAAAAATCCCGATCAGCTCAAACCCACCCTAGCCTGCCTTGAATCCGAACAGGGCTTGGGTTGATATTTTAGCCCATAGGATGGGCTAGGGTTGAGAATTTTAGGACTGAGGCCGGGTTAGGTTGGGCCTGGGTTGAGGTCTCAACCCAACCCAACTCGACCCAAGTCAACGTAACCCTATATATTAAGTATATAACAATATAAATATGTTAATAATTATAAATGGATACTTATAGAAAAAGGTCTACAAAAAATCTTTCATTTTAGACAATCTACATATATACGAAAACTTTGGTCTTTGGCCTCTACAATGTATCAAATCAAGCAACCAAGTACCCAATAGTACTGAGTAGTGCAGGATTGGGTTAAGCCTAACCCAATCAGAGTCCATCAGGGCTGGACTGGTTGGGCTAAACCTGACAAGGTTTGGCCTAGCCTGAGATATCTCAGTCCTAGGTCAAGTAGGGTAGGGCCTAGATTGAGTTAAGAGACCTTAAGGTTGGGCTATTTTTTTTTTTTTTTTTTTGTTAAATTGGCCCATTGACACCTCTCTTACCCAAAAATGAAACATAAGACTAGGGGTGCAACAGGTCCGGGTTGGGTTGGACTTCTTAAAACCCTAGCCCAACCCTGAGTCCCCTTAACTGGGCCCAAACCCACCCTGACCTTGACTCAAGGCCGCAAAACTTCAACCCAGGCCCAACCCTTACCCGCCCTAATTGGCTCTGATTTTTCAGGATCGGGCAAGATGACCTTGATTGATCCTGATCCTGACCCTGACCCTAGTTTTCTATCAAGGGTCGGGATGGGATGACCCCGATTGACCCTAACCATAGTTTTCCATCAAAGGCCTAGTATACCCTTTTTCTTTTTTTTCTTTTTTGTAAACAAAGCAAGAGAGATCGGTAAGAAGATATATTAAGGGTTTTGAGGTGTCAATGACTCAATGTCAAAAAATATCTAAAATTAGGTTAATATCAGGGTTAACATCAGGGTCACAACCAGGGTCAACATCATGGGCAAAAACCAAGGCCAGGTTCAAGGCAGGTTGGGTGAGCCAAAGACATCAACCCTTACCTGTCTTGACCATGACTCAGGGTGAGAAATTTCAAGGTAGGTTGGGCGAGCCAAAGACATCAATTATCCTTGGATTGACTATCGATGACTCTCTTTTGAGATATTCTAGCCTCATTAGTAATCTGTTATATCACAACATCCAATCGTTGGGTTGCTTTGAGTGATGCAGATTCTTCACCAAACTATGCTTGTTTTATTAGGAATAAGCCTAAGGTTGGATTGTATATGTTTTGGACCTTCAATCCATGTGGTTTGGAGTGTATTGGGCAACTTTTTTGGGTCTAAAAGAGGGGTCTAAGATTGAGTATGGAATTAGTAGTTAGTTTCCTATTTTCATTAGTTTTCTTTTTAGTTGGGCATTGATGAGGTTATTTAGTTTCTAATTTCAGTCTTTGTATTTTCCTAGTTTCTATTTTTAATTTTAGTAACTAGAGGACTTGCTTGTATTTGGTTTCCTATTTCAGTTTTGGAAACTAAAGTGAGTTTCTATTACTTGTAAACCCCCATCATTATTATAAATAAAGAAGAGTGCTCCCATTAAACCTCGAACGATTTGATTTTGATAGACTAGGGTAGGTGAACCAACCAAGTCTCAACTGCAGGAACTTTTATATAAAAAACAACCATAAACCGATCTCAACAAAAGCCAACAAAAATCAGACCAACATAAAATAGAGGCAAACTAGCAGCTATCGATTTCAATATCCAATACCAATTAGGACAGATTATAATTGATGAAATAAAAATGATCCAACAATAGCAATAGGATGTAACAATCCCAAATCAACATCAGGAGTTACAGAGACAGAATCGAACAAATCAAAGCAACCAAATCTGGTTATGTACTGGAAAAGTCACTACAGGACAAAATATGGGAGATTTCTAATATCTCACTAACCACAGTCCAGAAAGGACCCAAAACTGGATCGAGCCTCTCTGTTAATAAGAGTAACCTCTGGTAAAAATCTCAGGCAAAAGTGACAAGGGAATAGGTCTGGATAGAATTAAGAATTCTTCACAGAAAAGCCTATCGCTGGACAGAACTAAGAACAAAAGATTGATCTAAATACCTGGAACTGTAGACAGTAATATAATCCTTGAAAGTAAAGCCTGAGAATGCTTGAAGAACAATAGAAAATCCAATTGGGCTTCTCACCACAGAGTGTCGACCAGATCAAACACTAGCCCCTTGTTCTGTGATCAGATACACAGAAAACCTAGAAGATGCATAGCAGCAACCAACAGCAAGTTCTTTTTTCAAAATCAAATTGTTCGAGGCTTAATGGGAGCCCTCTTCTTTAATTATAATAATGATGGGGGGTTTACAAATAATAGAAACTCAATTCAGTTTCCAAAACTGAAATAGGAAACTAAATAAAAGCAAGTCCTCTAGGTACTAAAATTAAAAATAGAAACTAAGAAAATACAAAGATTGAAATTAGAAACTAAATAACCCCATCAATGCCCAACTAAAAAGGAAACTAATGAAAATAGAAACTTCAGCCCACATCAGAATCTACAAGTGTATTGTTTGATTGTATCACACCAATGAAATCAGTTTCAGTTAAGCCATCTTACGAGGTTGAACAAATTTAGTACTCTACAACCAAATAAGCTAACCTATGGCTTTAATTATCTAAACTCATGGGTTTGCTCTTGATGCAGGGGAATTCAAAACCTACTCCCACAAGAGAAGAAAACTGGCCTAGAATGCCTTGAGTCAAATAGACCTTAAATAGGCTTTTTAATCTATTTTCCCATACAGGCCTTAGTATCCCTTTTAAATATGGTGGTGCAATCGGGTGGACTAGAACGACCCTCTTTGGAGACCTAAGCTAAGACCCACCCGGCCCAACTCAGTTTATTGGTCCAAAGGGGCTGGTAGGTTACATAGGATGCAATCTTTAAATTTATTTTACTTTATTTGGATGGGTAGATTACATAGGAATTATTTTTGTAGTTTTTATATTTGAGACGTTCCCTAGAATGTTTAGTTTCCATTTTAGTTGGGTTTCCATAATTATATAAGAGCATTTTCTTTATATTGATGTAATAAGATAAATTTGAATTGAATAAACTGAAATTAATTGAGCTGTTGTGGTGTGTTGCAAGGCTTGTTGGACAGTTCTTCTTCCACCAGTATTTGAGACTTTTGTGAGTTGCATTTGAAATGCCTCCTAGTTGCTAACCACCCCCTAAATCCCTAGATTAGTTTGAGCCTAGGGAGCACTCTTTAATCCAACCTTCCCATGGCCTCTTGGTTTTCTTTCTGCTTCTTTGGTTGTGACTGGAGGTTGGAGATGAGACAAATCCCTCTCTACTATATTACTATATTAGCTTTTATGTTAGTTCCTTGTTTTTCCCTTCCCTTTGTTCTTTGTTTTATTATATCCTCATTTTGCTTTTAGTTCCAAGATTAACCCCTTCCCAATTATGCCTTTCCTTCCACTTAGTTTGTCCCTTCTTCTTGTACTCTTTAACTTCCACTAATTTACAGCACTGCCACTACATACATTATTTGAGTTTTCAGTTGCTATTTTACATTTGTTAAGTGGTGGACCACAATAAAATTTACAGATTTTCCATTAGGGCAAGAGAATACTACCTCTTGGCACAGGTACACACCAGTGGGCATGGCCAATAACAGGGCATGTAAGAGCATCTTCAACACAGGATAGCGCGGTCTTTTTGCACCTGCTGTGTCTTGGCACAGATATACGCTAGAGAGTAGTATTTTTTTCTTCCTTTCCATTATTACTAATACTTGACTTGTTTAGTGAACTGGGTTTCGGAACCCTGAATTGCACCAAAAGGACTCCTCCCACAATTGGAGAGTCCTCTTTTATCTCTTAATTCCCATTCCTATAAGCTTTATGTTTGCTTTCAGTTTACTGGTAGGAAACTATGTTTTTATTTCTTTTAAAGACATTGTAAGGCCAAAGAGCACTAAATAATTTTGAGAATAAAGAATTTAGTTGTGTTCTTCGATGGAGCACTACTGTGGGATTCAGCAAAGGGAGAGAGGTCCAATGATCAATGGGTTTCTGATCTGGTTTTTTGAGGAGAATCTCAGTTTTTTAAACTAGCTTCATCTCTCTATTTCCTCTATAGTTGCTGTAATAGTAAATATCGATTTAGTCTTATTCTGTAGTTTTATTTCTTCTGTTCAAGTGTGACTGTTTTGAGGACCTAAGAGATTGGGTTCATAGCTATTTTATTGCTGGATCCTATCAGTGACAGATGCTCTGTTTCAAAGCATATTTTCTGAGAAAATCAAGCCCCACCTAGGGAGAATCTGACCCTCAGATTCAGAAGCCCTTTTGGGATAATGGAAAGACAGAATTAAAGGTTTAAAGGCACAAAGAATCGATCACCTCCTAGAAAATAAAACATACCTTCACTATTGATACATCATGGACTTGAGACAGCAATGTAATCTCCTTCTGAATATCCACTTTGCGAGTGCTAATCTGGCTCATAAGCTTGATCACAACAGGAAGTTCTCGATACCTGAGTCAAGAAAAATATCGAGAATAAAAATCTGGGAACAGAAGCCCTTCAAAGGTTGATTGGAGCTATATGATTTACATAGGTATAGTCTTTGAAGCCACAAGCGAGCATGGTCAAGAGTGTCATAAGAGAAGGGGAAGCAGCATGCTAATCTTCATTTATATTTAACAAGGTTACACATGCCCAGCAAAAAGTCAATTTATTTTTCCAATTCTATCAAGGGCCATAGACCAACTAGGAGCGAGTAGTGGGGGGAGGAGGTGGTGCAGAATCTCCAACTCGAGACATGCCAAAGAACACCTGCATCAACATACAGGGGCAACGCCAACTGCGGAAAGAAGTTTACTAGCAATGCAGAAATCTAGTCAGGATCCTCCAATCAGATTCTTCCATGAAATTTTAGCAGTTCATGAAAGCCAACATCGACTTTCTCAAGTCCACTATGAAAGTTCTGGAATAAAAAATCCAGAACCACCAAACTACTTCAAACTTCAATCTTCAAAGTCGGTTTCGAGCTTCTCACTCACCAGCATCAAGTGTCAGAAGCCCGTTCTTCATAAAATCCAACTTGTGATATTTAACAATTCATAAACACCACATGTAGTGAGCAGTCACGGAATACTGCTACTATTCATTATGAGGAGTGTTAATAACTTATTTTAGCCCAAAAAAAAAAAGTGTCAATAACTTAGAGAAAATAGAATCAATTTATTGGGAGAGAAACTTATTTTTGACGCTCCAACAAAACTTGGTGAGGATACAAACAGCGGAAGAATTAGCCACATGATCACGAACATCTGTTGCGATCACAATGCTTACATATATGAGATTAAGAGTGGGCTGAGGCATGTCACTGGTCACTCTCCCTAAGATCATAGTCGCACCGTATGGTGCAAATCAGATTCTTCTGAATCGACCTCCAAGATACAACAGCCCAAAGGCCCCTTCCAATAGTTGCTGCACTCAACTAATGGGTCACGTTGGGACTCTTTGAGTAGTGCTCAACAAGATGAGAAGATAAAACCTCAAAAGATGGCAAAACAACAAAGTAGGGAGACTTTGATTGAAAGAGAGTTTGGAGAGATTTTGGGAGCCAGAGAGCAGTCACAAACATACTTCCCAACAACTTCAAATGTCGTCTATATGTAGGAGAGACACCTCTTGGACATATCTAAAAGAGGTCCAAACTCCACAGGACGCAACTCTCTATTAAAACAAAAACTGAAAACTAATCATTGCCCACTTTGAACAAATGTGGCCAACATGCATGGTACAAAAACTTACCGAAATTTCGATAATTTTGACACGTCCGAAATGCAACAAGAGGCGAAACCCAGAATCAACACTCTTACGCTGAAATTTCGCTCATTTTGGTCACAAAAATCCATTGTTACGATGAAATTTCGGTTATTTCGGCCATCCCCCCCACACCAAAAAATTTCTTCTACTTTAAATGTTGATGCTTCTTGTGTTTCTTTCTTTCGTGTAATTTCAGATTTGTTAATAATGATAACGATAACAATAACAATAATAATAATTAAAAAAAAAATAGAAAGAAAAAGAGATTGAGGGGAGTGAAATTTCTTTTAAAGAGGTAATTTGCTGGGACATGCAATCTTCGATGCAGTAATTTTATAGAGTTATTTCATTAAAAAAAAAAACTATTGGTGGATGTAATGTACTTTTATAGATTTACGATAAAACTCACATTTTACCAAAAAAATAATATAAAAAAGATAAAACTCACATTTGGCTGAATTTCAACTTTTATGTCCGTTTTTTCTCAGAAAAAAAAAGACCTCTGTTAAGTCAGGGCACCAAAAACAGGACAAATACCTCAGTTTTTTTCTTTGTTTTGTTTTTGTTTTTCCTTTTTTAATATGGAAGCATACATGGCTATTCAAACCATGGTCCTAAAACTATGGATTGGATAAGGTTCGGATCGATCTCTGATCATAACCAATTCAATCCCGATACATTAGTCCAGATCAAGAGTAAAAATGTAATAAAATAAGGTAAATCTATTTAATACGATTCGATCCAAACCAATTTGAATTAATATCAAATTGGTATCAATCTTGACTGATCCTAAGATCGATCCCAAGTTTTAAAACCTTGATTCAAACTGATGAGATCCCTGCATAAGCCACCTCTTAGATCCAAAATATCAACACAGATCTCTAATCCCTTGTATCTTTGATCCCTTAACCTTGTTGACCCTGCATGATTCCTATGACTTAGGATTCCTGAGCACTCCCTGGAAAACCAAAACCTATTATAGCAAAAGGAAATTGAAGATTAAACAAGATAATAGAAGTCCCCTATCTTGCTGCACCTGATCAAACCATCCTTCAAATATCAAAATAAGATGACACACAGTGACACTGGTTGGTTCTAACACAAATATTATAATTCTTGACAGGACGTTCAATAGAAGTAGTTGGCAATAAAAGAGATAAGTCATTGACCCACTTAGAAATGGTTTGGACAATCAGATAAGGATTAGGACCATGGTTAGTATTTTGATAAATTTAATAAACCTTTGAATCAAGAGTTTAAGCAACTTTTCACATGGATTAATCCTTGAAATACCATATAGCAAATAATGAACGTACTACATTGTTAGAAAAATGCGTTGAAAACAATGATCCCTCTTTAAATGCATTTTTTCATTTATTTCCCAACAGTATGGAAGAAAAGGGCAGACAACTAACAATCCATTTATAAGGCATACAAAAATTAGACTACACCGACTGATTGACACCCTTAGAACAGAGATTTAGAAATTAAAATTGCATCAGACAAATCAATTGGTTTAAATCAAAATCAACAGAGTCCAATCTCCAATTTTGCCACTCTGAAAGACTGAAACAGCAGATCCACTCTGAGTTTCTTGGGTTCAGATGGACTCTGATCAATTCCAATAGATTCCTAACCGATTCCGACCTATCTAAAATAGAACCAGATCAGAATCGATTGGACCCCATTCCTTGTTTTAAAACCCTGACTTACAAAGGCTTGTTTCCACCTCTTTTTGACCATTGGCTCTTTCTTCCTGCCAAATTGTGTAACTGTGGTCCTGTGGCATTGATTTTACTGTGTTTATACAGTGTCAATAGAAGGAAGGCTATCACCCTTTCAACAGTACAGTGCCTTCGCATTTATATACTATAGGAACATGATGAAAAGGACAAAGGGAAGAGGGTCGAGATCTCTTGGTCCCACTTTGGGATCCTTTTATATCCAAGTAAACAGACATTTTTGTCACTCTCTGTCCTCTTCTATTTGGGAGGACTCAAACATCAGCTATTACAGTCTCTATCACTGTCCATTAGCTTGACCATTGGGACTTGTCTTTATCCACTGTTTGACTCCTATTTCATAGCTCTACCACCCATATGGTTAAAGAAAAGCTGTAAACAGTTCGGATTTAGTCTTATCCATGGAAGCAGCAAGAAAAGCTGGAACTTCTAAATCCACGAGCAAGTGAGTCATCCATGTTGTCATTGATCCTAGAATGACACAGAAGGGGGGAAAAATCATCAGTGCTCAGATAGATTGAAGGTGATCAGAACATATTCTATGCAACACAATAACAGAAGTGAGGGTGGAACTGTTGAATAGAGGGGTTGTTCACAGGGATAGAGGAGGGTGGGGCTAGAAAGGGCTCAAGGTTCCAATGAGGGGAGAGGTGGGAAGGCAGGGGCAAGAGAGTGGGGATGGGGTGGCAGCGGGGTGGGATGGGGCAGGGGCAGAAACTTATAGGAAAAGTTAAGTGATGATTACGCACCTTATTGCCCTCGCATCAGCTGGTACTGATATCCGAAAAGTCGGGGCGTTTGGAAGGATTCCCAACACTCAAGCATTGCGAATACATACTTTTTACCACATTTGGATACCTCTTGGGTATCTTCCTGACACTAGGACATTCAGCCTGCAATACCCCCAAATAATCCTTCTTTGCTTTCTTAAACGGTTCTTTATTCGTAAGAACCTCCCACAAACAGATTGAAAAGCTGTATACATCAGTGTCACAACCCTAGTTAAACGCGTTTTAAACGCCGAACTGTTTTTTTGACGTTTTAAACGCCGTTTGCTGAACTGTTCACAGAAATCCGATAAAAAACGGGAACGGGCATATTTAAAGTTTAAAACGCGTTTCAAACGGGTATCCGGTTTTTTACTATCAAAAAAACGGATATTAAAAAATAATTAAAATTTCACTCCATTGATCATTCTCGGCCATTCGATTTCGGCCCATTCCCAAATCAAAATCCCTCATTTCAAACTTCAACCCTAACTCTCACTTCCTCTCTTCTTCTCTCCCACCGACGGACGACTGACGACTGGTCATCAGAGATTTGTCATCGGTTTCTCGTGAACACGGTGATGCCGGAGTTGTCTACGTCTCTACGATCCACGACGACAACGGCCAGTGGAAACACCTATGAGAACTGGACGACTGGACGACGACGACGACGGACGACGAACGACTGGAAGACTGGAGACTGGACGACGACGACGACGGACGACTGAACGACTGGGGTACTGGACTCGAGCTCGACTTCACCTCACTACGGCGGACGACGGACGACTGAACGATTGGAGTACTGGACTCGAGCAGCTCGACTTCACCTCACTACGGCGGACCACGGACGACGGACCAAGGACGACGGACTACGGACTATGGACTACGGATGACGGACGACGGACGACGGACGACGAAGGACGAAGGACGAGCTCAAACACCGGATTCGACTTCACCCCTGTTTCTATTGTTGCAGAAAGAGGTTTTTGATTTTTTTCCTTTTTGATTTCTTTATATTTTGTGATCTGGTTAAATGAGCCATACATAGATATAATCCTCATGCCGGAGACCACAAGCTTATTCATGCAATGCACTCCAAGCTCTTGTTTAACATACTACACATGAAAGGGAAAATAAGCATATCCTTCTACCAGGTTTTCCACAATATTCACCTTTAGTGAGCAACAATCTTCTAAAAATCTATAAGATCAACCCTACTTGGTTGTCGGATTATAGGTAGATATATCCAGACTTTGATTTCACCTTCACGATTGCTTTTTTTTTCTTTTTATTTTTAAGGTGCAACATGTGGCTGTTTGGATCAAGAAGGATCTTGCAGAAATTTCAAGAAGCTTCCATACAAACTGGCATCTGCTGCATCATTGGGTTGATTCTCATTAACCCTTGTTTTTTTATACGGAGCCGATAGACCATACATAGCTTCTAGCCCCTTGTGATTTAGCATTTTCTTTTTATTTTTTTCTGGGTTATATAGGAGAAAAGGTTTCTCTCTGTTCAGTTGCAGAAATTATTTGGTAAATTAGAATCACTTTGTTCCACAATTTAGTATACTTTGTTAAAATATGAATGAATATTTGATTGTTAATCGTTAATTCTTTATTCTCAATTCTCATATGTACTCATCATATATATTAAATTTGAATAAATATTTGATTGCATATTATGTAGGTACTTGATATTACTGAAAAATGGTTAGAAAAAAGGATAAGTTTTGGGAACATGTACAACAACTTGGGCCGAGCCGTTTTAAATGCAATTATTGTGAACTTGACTACTCTGGTAGTGTTACTCGAGTGAAAGCTCATTTGGCTTGCTTGACTGGCCATGATGTTCAAATTTGTACAAAAGTCCCTGATCATGTTCAAGCTGAAGCCAGTGCAGAAATGAATTTGAGTGCATCTAAAAAGAAAAGGACGAATGAGACCCTAGAAAGTGGAATTGGCTCCACAAGTTCTCTTGGTAGGAGCATTCATCAAACCACAATGGTAGAGTTGGCTGCTAAACAAGACAAGAAGTCATTAGAAAAGATGATAGGAGAATTTTTTGTTAAGAATAACATTTCTTTCAATGTTATTCAGACAGAATCTTTTATTCAAATGATGAAAGGTGCTTGTGCCTATGGTCAGGGTTTTGTTATTCCTAGTTACTCTACTCTTCGTACCCGTTTGATACCTGAAGCTAAGGTAGAGATCATAGAATATGTGAGCAACATAAAGTCAACATGGGGTGGCACAGGTTGCACAATAATGTCTGATTCTTGGACTGACCTAAAGAAGAGGTCTTGGGTCAATGTGATAGCTTATTCTCCTGGTGGGGCTGTATTCTTGAAGTGTATTGATTGTGGTTCAAATAGTATTACTGCTGGATATCTTTTTAGAGAAATATCTAATGTTATTGAAATGCTTGGACCACAACATGTTGTGCAATTTGTTTCAGATAATGGTGCTAACTATAATTGTTGTGGTGATATGTTGATTGGAAAATGGTCTCACATGTATCGGACAAATTGTGCTGCACATGGGATTAATTTGCTTTTAAAGGATATCCATAAGCATGTTAGATGGGTGAGGGAAATTATTGATGATGGTAAACATGTAGTGGATTATATGCACAGGCACACAGCTATTATAGCCTTAATGAGGGAATTCACAAATGCCAAAGAGATTAAGCAGCCTTGCAAGACAAGGTTTGCTACTAATTTTTTAATGCTCCGATCTCTTATTGTAGTTGAGAATGAGTTAAGGCTATTGGTTGCATCATCTGAATGGAGAGGCTTCCATTGCAATAGAGTTGAAATAGCATTAAAGACTGTCAGGATAATTCAATCTGATATATTCTGGGAACAGGCAAAGGAGGTTATTGCTTTTATGGATCCTCTCATTAGGATTCTTCGCCTTGTTGATTCAGATGGTCCCACTGCATGTTACTTGTATGAAGCAACTGTTAGGGCAAAAGAAAAATTGAGGAAGTTAAAGGAGAGTGATGGAGTAAAGTACTTTACCATATTGGATTTGTTTGATACAAGGGTGGAAAAGAATATAATTCATCCTGTTCATGTGCTTGCTGCAGCTTTAAATCCTAATAATTTGTTTGATGGTGGACTTTTTATTGAGACAAATACATTTGTGCAAGCTCAAGAATGTATTGTGGCAACCATGGTTCCTCAAGAAGATCATGAGCAATTCACTGCAGAAATGGTTGAATATCGAATGAGGAACCCAAATTTGTTCAATATCACAGGAAAGTCTTTAATGAAAACTAACCATCCAAGTAAGTCTGTTAGTTAATTAAGTTTATATTTCTATTTGTATATCATCCTTATATGTGTTTACTTGTGTTAATTTGATATGTATTTACTTGTGTTAATTTGTAGGGATTTGGTGGGAATATATGGGTGGTTGTCTTCCTGTGGTTCAGAAGGTTGCTTGCAGAATCTTAAGCCAACCTTGTAGTTCCTCTCCTTGCGAGAGGAATTGGAGTGCTTGGGACGCTGCACAAACAAAGAAGAGGAACAGGTTAACTCCAGAAATGTTAGAAGATTTGGTATACATTAAAATGAATTCTTTGATGAAGGAGAAGTATGAAAGCCGAGTAATCCAGGATACAAAACCTATTGACCTAGAGAAACTTGGTGATTTGCCTGATGTAAACATTGAGTTGGAGACAGAGAGACTTGAAGAGACATATGTTGAACCTATTCATGATCAACCTAATTCTATATTATGATACACTTGTGCTTTTTTTTTTTAATGAAATGGGATGATGTAATTTGGATGATACATTTTGGATTATGTAGTTTGGATGATGATTTTGGATATTTAAATGATGTATTTTGGATATTTGAATGGTGTATTTTGGATCTTATATTAATCTTTGGATGGATATATTTTTGATGTTATTTCATGACATACTAGGTTTAGAATTTGAATTGAAATATGGATATTATCTATATTTATTTTGATTGTTATCCAGGTATTTAGAGAATTATTATGTCAATTTATGTCTATATATTGCCCTTTTTTTTACACCGTATTATTTAAATATAAACGTTTAAAATACGTACCGTCTTTTTTTTATTTTTTCCCCTTTTTTTCGTATTTGACCGTATTTTTGACCGTCCCGTTCACGTTTTGATCCGTTTAAAACATGTCCGTACCGAACAATGTTTTTTTGCCGTTCCCGTTTTAACTAACAGAGGTCCAACCTTGGATTGACTTGAGATCAGTTGCGTTGGAATCACAACTCAATTTCCTACAACTTCTATGAAGGTTTCGTCTCCTGATACTAAATTTAAGATTCCCTAAAATACCCTTGAGTTAGGTTACAGTGTGTTCCACACCACTTAGAAACTTTCCATACCTAGTCAAGGCATGCTCTATGGTCATTCTAATATGATGCAATGCACATGCATGAGGTGAGTGCATATAAGTATGTGGAAATTACAAATTACATTAAAAATAACTAATCTATCCTAGTGGTCTTCTTCTTCACTCGAATCTTCCATTCTTTGGCCCTTCATCTTCTTTCCTTCTTGTTTGCTGTTTCATGTCTTTAAGCTAAGCTTCATGTCTTGATTCGACCTTCGATCTTCTAAGGGTTTCTTCAAGCTAATCACACTTTAACAATCAAGTTAAAGATGTATGTTTGTTTGTTAACACCAAAACATGGCAAGGAGTGTGGACATGTTTCCCAACACTTTTCTCTCTCCTCTTTACTCTCCTCACCAACGTACGGGTGTCATAAATGAAAAGAAAAGAAAAACATAAAGCTATATATATAATCCCTGAATAAGTGAACATTGCACATAGATGGGTCACTCAGGTGGGTGGGTGCACCCACCTGTTCGCCCACTTGAGGGATAAAACTTGGGATTTTGACAGAGTCCGGGCCTGACGCGAACCCCACTCTTGGCATACGATGTAGCATACGTATATACCTTAAAATATGGCTATAATACCTGTTTTATCCGTACATGGCCTTATGGTAGGTGCATGTACACGGCTTGGGTACTCCCGTCTCTTCTGGCACTGGCTCGGACTTGTCGGGCCAGCCGGTGTTTAAGGTCACTCTTGCCATTATAGCCCATAAGGAACTCTCTCTAACTCCCTCTAGTTTGGTTCCTGCACGGTTAAACTGGGTCAACAGCAAAATCAGATCGGGTTTAAAAAAGTAGGGTATTACATTACCCCCCCTTCTGAAAAATTTTGTCCTCGAAATTACGTACCTGGTTGATCAACAAGATGAGGGTACTTGGATCGCATTTCATCCTCTACCTCCCAAGATGCTTCTTCAAGTGAGTGACCAGCCCATCGCACCTTTACATAGGAGATGGAGCAGTTGCGAAGGGTTTTCACCTTCCGGTCCAAAATTTCAGCTGGCTATTCTGTATAGGTCATATCAGCTTCTAGGTACTCTGGTTCCACGGGTAGTACATGAGATGGATCATGCACGTATCTCTTCAGCATGGATACATGGAATACATTGTGAACATCCCCAAGTGAAGGTGGCAGAGCAAGCATGTAGGCTACTGAGCCAACCCGGGATAAGATCTCAAATGGTCCCATGTATCTTGGGCTCAACTTCCCCTTTCTGTGAAACCTTTGCAAACCTTTAGTAGGAGAGATCTTGAGAAAAACCTTTTCTCCTGGCTGAAATTCAATCTCCTTCCTGCGGGTGTCCGCATAGCTCTTTTGACGGGACTGAGCTGCTTTAATCCGTTCTCTAATAACGTCGACTTTGTCACAAGTCATTTGGATCATCTCAGGTCCTAACATTCGACGTTCGCCTACCTCATCCCAATACAAAGGAGTCCTGCACTTTCTGCCATATAACGCCTCATACGGAGCCATCCCAATTGTAGCTTGGTAACTGTTGTTATATGCAAACTCCATAAGAGGTATATATTCTTCCCAACTGCCACTCATCTCCATTGTACATGCCCCGAGCATAACCTCTAATATCTGTATGGTTCGCTCCGACTGACCATCCGTCTGTGGGTGAAAAGCCGTACTCAAATTCAGCTGTGATCCCAAGGCACGCTGTAAGCTTTTCCAAAATCTAGAAGTGAACCTTAGGTCCCTATTTGAAACAATGCTCACTGGCACTCCATGTAAATGCACTATGTTGTCCATGTAAAGTTGTGCTAGTTTAGTCATGGAGAACTTGGTTTTGATAGGAATGAAATGAGCAGTCTTGGTAAGCCGATCCACAATCACCCATATCGCGTCCATTCCCTTAGGTGTACTTGGTAGTCCGGTGATGAAGTCTATTATAATCCTTTCCCACTTCCATTCTGGTACTGGGAGTGGCTGAAGAGTACCATAAGGTCGATGCCTCTCAGCTTTTACTTTCTAGCAAGTAAGACAAGTCGCCACATACAAAGCTATGGTGACTTTCATGCTTGGCCACCAGTAACTTTGTTTGAGCTCTTTGTACATCTTGGTACTTCTTGGGTGAAGTGAGTAATCGGAGCTATGTGCTTCTTGCATTATCTTGTCTTATATATCCAAATCATCGGGTACACACAATCTATCTCAATGCATCAATTCCCCATCACTGGCTAAAGCAAAATCTGGGTCATTCATTGTTTGATCTTGAACCTTAACTCTGATCCGCTGCAATTCAGGATCCAAAGGTTGCTTCATTATCACCTCTTGCTTAATCGCCGGATGCACCTGTAGAGCCGTCAAGGATATCGTCAACCATTTAAGGTTTTCTGGTTGAGGTTCAAGCTCTAAGGTTGCCCCCTCATATAAGAGGGTTTCATCTATTAGCATCACCTCTTGCACAAGTGGTGGGCTGACTGCTAAGTATGAGAGCGACACAGTCTGTGTCTTCCGACTCAATGCATCTGCCACTACATTTGCCTTACCGGGATGATACTGAATATCGCAGTCATAATCCTTCATGAGTTCAAGCCATCTCCTCTGTCTCATGTTCAGATCCTTCTGGGTGAAGAAGTACTTCAGGCTTTTGTGATCAATGTATATCACACACTTCTCCCCATACAAATAATGTCGCCAGATCTTAAGGGCAAAAATGACTGCAGCTAGTTCCAAGTCATGAGTGGGGTAATTCTTCTCATACTCCTTTAGTTGTCGGGATGCATACGCTATTACCTTACCGCGTTGCATGAGAACATAACTCAAACCAACTTTGGAAGCATCGGTATAGACTGTCATTCTGCCTGTGCCTTCCGGAATAGTCAGCACAGGGGCTGTCACCAACCTTTCTTTCAATTCCTGGAAGCTCTTCTCACATTCCTCTGCCCAGTCGAATTTCACACCCTTTTTAGTCAACTTGGTCATTGGTGCTGAGATCCGAGCAAAATTCTCAATGAAGCGCCGGTAATATCCAGCCAAACCCAAGAAGCTTCTAATTTTAGTGACATTCTTGGGGCTTTCCCATTCCACTACTGATTTCACCTTTGCAGGATCTACTTCGATTCTGGCTTTAGACACTACGTGCCCCAGGAATCCAACTTGTTCAAGCCAGAATTCACACTTGCTGTACTTGGCAAACAACTGTTGATCTCTCAACCTCTGTAACACCATTCTTAAGTGTTGAGCGTGCTCCTCTTCGGTCTTGGAGTAGATCAAGATGTCGTCAATAAAAACAATTACCCATTTATTGAGCACATCCTGAAATACTCAATTCATTAGATCCATGAATGCTGCTGGTACATTGGTTAACCCAAAAGATAACACTAGGAACTCATAGTGACCGTATCGAGTCCTAAATGCTATTTTGGGTATATCACTGCTCTTTATCTTGAGCTGATAATAGCGGGACCGAAGGTCTATCTTTGAAAATACTCTGGCTCCTTGCAACTGATCAAATAAATCATCAATGCGTGGCAATGGATACCGGTTCTTAATGGTTAACTTATTCAACTCCCAGTAATCGATGCATATACGCAAACTGTCATCTTTCTTCTTGACAAATAACACTGGGGCACCCCAAGGTGAAACACTTGGGTGA
Source organism: Macadamia integrifolia (assembly GCF_013358625.1). Classification (NCBI taxonomy): domain Eukaryota; kingdom Viridiplantae; phylum Streptophyta; class Magnoliopsida; order Proteales; family Proteaceae; genus Macadamia; species Macadamia integrifolia. The sequence continues at coordinate 8,051,979 of NC_056567.1, read as the reverse complement.
ATAAACCCCTTTTCCAATAGTTCCTGCAACTGCATCTGCAACTCCTTCAATTCATCTGGTGCCATCCTGTATGGAGCCTTAGATAGTGGAGCTGCTCCAGGAGTCAAGTCTATGGCAAACTCCAACTCTCTATCAGGTAGTAAATGCATTAGATCATCTGGGAAAACGTCGGGAAACTCTTTAACCACCTTTACCTCTTCTAGAGGTATAATCCTTGTATCAACATCAAGTACCGATGCTAAGTAACCCTGACATCCACTTTCTAGCAATTTTACCGCTTGAAGAGCAGAGACAAGGACCTTCCTCACCCTTTTCATTGTATCTGCTCGGTACACCAATTCTTTCCCTTCGTTATCTGTCACCCTAATCAGCTTTTTAGCACAGATCACATTAGCCCAATGAGCCGACAACCAATCCATACCCAATATAACATCAAAATTCTGCATATTAAACTTAATGAGTTGTGCATCAAAGTTCTTTCCACTAATTTCCACTGGGCACGGCCCATATACCTCCTTCAACTGTGTAACTTTGCCAGTAGACATACTAACAATCATTTTGCAATCTAGGATTCTGGGTGACATCCTAAGTTTCTCTACAAATCTCTTAGATGCGAATGAATGAGTAGCTCCTGAATCGAATAAAACATAGGCTGGTATGCCAGATATGGGTAGGATACCTAGTATAACAATGCATATAATTTCAGCAGGTCATCAATATTAATCATAACAAATTTCTTAATTTAAAATGTACCTGCCACTACTTCTGTACTGGCCTCAGCTTCCTCGGCTGACAGAGCAGACATCCTTCCCTGCGATTGATTTCCCCGAGCTAAGGGAGGTCGGTACGCAGAGGGCTGACTAGAGGGTAAGGCTGGTCTGGCCCGACAATCTTTCACATAATGCCCATATGAATGGCAGTTGAAGCAATGAATCTGAGATGTCGGAACTGGGGCGGGGCCCCTTTGCACTTGACCCGCTGCAGATGGAGGTCGAGGTGGCCTTGGAGCTGTAGGTGCCACACTAGTGTTCGGGCGGAAAGAAGTGGAACCCGAACCACCAACTGGTCTAGAAGGGTAGCCAGGTGGCCTATAGGGCTGCCTATACATAGGCCCAGAACTGTATGATCCGCGGTATGCCTTGGAGGAATTTCCCATATCCGGGAATGGATTTGTTCTCTTCCACAGTCCAGGGGTGAGGGATTGTTCTCCCTTTTGCTTATCCTCCATGGTCTTTGCCTTCTGCATAATCTGACCATATTCGGTCAAATCCAAGACCTCAAGTACAGACCCAATAGATGCTTTCAGGTCTTTTGGGAACCTCGCTGCCTTCTCTTCAGCTGTCCTCATATGCCTTGGGGCAAAGTGGAACAAACTCTCGAATTTTTGTTGGTACTCAAGGACAGTCTTACCTCCTTGAGTTAAGGCCATGAATTCAGTCTCCTTGCGGTCTCTGAAACTGCGTGGATNTCTGGGAATGGATTTGTTCTCTTCCACAGTCCAGGGGTGAAGGACTATTCACCCTTTTGCTTATCTTCCATGGTCTTAGCCTTCTGCACAATCTGGCCATATTCGGTCAAATCTAGTACCTCAAGTACAGACCCAATAGATGCCTTTAGGCCTTTTAGGAACCTTGCTGCCTTCTCTTCAGCTGTCCTCATATGCCTTGGGGAAAAATGGAACAAACTCTCGAATTTCTGTTGGTACTCAAGGACAGTCTTACCTCCTTGAGCTAAGGCCATGAACTTAGTCTCCTTTCGGTCTCTGAAGCTACACGGATAATGGTTGTCCAAGAACAACTCCTTGAACTGCTCCCAAGTGGGTTCTGGATGAGCAGCCAACAATATAGGCTTGGAGGCTTGCCACCAAGAATTTGCCTCTTTCTTGAGTTGTAAACCAGCACAAATGAGTTTCTGTGCATCCGTGCACTCAAGCACCTCAAATATCTTCTCTAATTCTTGGATCCATTGATCCGGTTCCAGAGGATCACTCCCCACCTTAGAGAATACAGGTGGTAAGTTCCTCTTGAATGACTCCACTACCCTTGACGTATTACTCGTCGTCGGGAAGTTAGGAGCATAGGCAGGATAGTAGGAGTATGGAGGAGGCATCCCATATTGAGGAACACCGAATGGTGGGATTGGGGGTGTAACTCCCACTTGTGGTCCCGTTCCCGACCCTACAGGCGGGTCCTGTGGAGTGAGTACCCGGGGAGGTTGTCCCGGTTGAGAAAAGTCCAACTGTTGCTGGATGGCAGTCATAAATGCTTGTTGTTACTGAAGCATTTGTTGCTGAAAAGCTTGTTGGGACTGCTGAATTATTGTAGCAACATCTCCCGGTGTAATGACCGGTGGAGGGTCCGGGAGTGTAGTCATAGGTGGGTCCCCATGTGCCCCACCCAGACCAAGGGTCTCTGGAGATAGTGGAGGTGAGGTACGCCCCACAGAGCCGGACCTCCTGGGATTTCGTGGTCGACCGATCGGATGAGGACCCCGCGAGGTACCTCGGGCATTACTATCGGATCTGGTACGTACCATCGTATTCCTGTACCTGAAACATATCACCCACCACACTGGTTAAACACCGTAGAATTGACTTTGGCACACAAGTTCATGCCATCACATAAGGTGTGGTAGTGTATGATAGCCTGTAAATAACCGCAACTTAATTCCAAGATACAGGGCAAAGGCCCCAACAGATATGTCAATGGTCCCACTTGACCATAGCACATTAATTATAGGAATAATAATCAATAATGAGGATCAATGTAATCATGCTAGGAGGAGAGAAGGAAAGAAAAGAAAAAGAGAAAAAAATAATTTTCAAAATTTCCAAATTTTCACAACCGGTGGGCTGCACCGGCGGGTAGGGGCCCACCGGTCATACCCACCGGTCTTGCCAGTGTAAAAACACGAACAGGGCCCTACAGGCCCTGTTCTGTTTGTCTCTTTCCCCATCTCCTTTCTCTTTCTTCCTTTCTTCCTTGGGCGATCTTGGAGGTCTCCTCGGCGCTTCTACTCGCGAGTCTACTCATCCACTTGACGCTTTAGAGAAGAGTCAACTCTCCCTCCTTCAAGTAAGTTCCTCCTTTCCTTTTCTCAGAATTTCCATTTGGGGTAGAATGCATGCATAAGCTTTACTTTTTAGGTTTCATTTTTATATTTTTCACCATAGAATAGTATTTCCATGTGATTGTGATGCTTCTACTGTGGTCATTTGTAGTTTATAGGAATTTTATATCTTCATTTGGAGAAAACCCCAAATAGTGCCCTAGGTTTCCAAATTTGGGGGTTTCTCAAATTTTTACTCCTTTTCTCCAATTGATAACTCCTCTGTGATGCATTCCATTTGATTTGTGCTAGATATGCTTTAGATTTCATGAATCATCCATTATGCTTGGAATCCCCATGTATTTCCATGAAAATCCCTCTTTTTGTATTGGTTTCCTTGATTTTCATCCCATATTTGTATTCATGGAACTCCATAGTCTATTTGGGTATGTTCTTGCACTTTCGTGATCCCACTACTATGTCATTTCGTCTTAGTCCTATGGTTTCCGGTTGTTCTCCATTATGTTCGAATTTGCGCATTGGACTTGAATTCCCTCGTTTTATTTATGCTCTTTGCTTTTGCTGTCATTTTACTGTTTTGGCATGTTTCTCTGCGTTGTCACCTACCGTGCATCAGGTCCATAGGTTCCCTATCATTCCTAGCTTGTCGCCGTTTCCATTTTGCATGAATTTGGTTTTGCTTTTCCCCTTTTTTAATGTTGTTGTCATTTCCTTGCTATACTCACCCTATTTTCTTTTCTTCTTGCCAGGATGTCATCTCGCACCGGCAAAGGACCATCATCCTCTGGCGTTAGACGTAAGACTACCGCTATTAAGCGAAAGAGTGCGGAGACCAGCTCTTCAGCTCCTGCCCAGTCTGACCCTTCAGACTATGATGAGGAGCACTTCCTTAGTGCAGAGGCAGCAGCCAACTGGCCCAACTTCCTGAAGGGGTCAATGATGATGGAGAAGACCGTGGTAGTCGAGGACTTCCACAAGGCTCGGCTTCAGGAGAGGTTCTCAGCATTGGGCTGGGACTCTATTCTTCACGTAGACCGGCCCTGCTACGAGCAGCTAGTCTGTCGGTTCTATTGCAACCTGGAGGTGTCGTATCTGTACGGGGAGTTCACCATTAGCAGCTTGGTGAAGAGGGTGGACATCCAGTTGATGGTGGGTACCTTGGCCAGCATCCTAGGTATATCGGCGGCTGGACACCGATACTACAGTCCTCCCAGGAGTAAGCCTCTGGGACCGTTCATGAGCCTGGCGACGTCGGACTTCATCTACGAGACTATCTGTGGTAGCAGCACCCGTCCGGAGTCCGAGACGTCTTTCTACCCTGAGGTTCGCTTATTTGCCTGGTTGGTCCAGTTCAACCTGCTCCCCAGAGGAGGTCATCGGAACCAGGTGGGTTTCATGGCGGCTTTCATTGCTTTCTGCATCTTCACGGCCGTAGAGGGAGGCGGCGAGCACTTGTGCCTCCCCTACATTATCCTCAAGACGATGGAGCACCACACTTCCCACCCTGAGGATGGAGGATTCCCCTATGGTAGGATCCTCACTTGCATCTTTGAGTTCTTCGGGGTGGACTTGAGGGGCGAGGAGGGGAAGACTCCGGCTGACAGGTTTGACCGGAGCAACCTCCTGAGGATGGGTCTTCACACCCTCATGGATTCACCTCCGAGATCAGGAGCTCAGAGAGGTAGGGGTAGGAGGGTTGCCCCTATGGAGGATGTCCACATGGAGGAGGAGTCCAGTGAGGAGGATGAGGATTACATTCCTCAGGATGAGGAGGAGGATCTGATGGGTGGTGGCATCCCTGAGGAGGCACCTTGGGAGTCGAGAGGTCCCGATCCTAGTTCTTCCAGAGCTGCAGCCTCACCACCTGGAGCCCTACCACCTGGGAGTGGTGCCTACGACTTCGAGGGCATGACGTCCTCCATGCGGGCCTTGCAGATGGCCAAGTTCAGCTACTGAGGCGGCTGGACGAGATTGCCTCTAGGGAGGAACGCATCCTGGAGAGGTAGGCCACCTTGGAGGATTCCTTCCTCCGGCTGGGTCAGGACTTAGACACCACGGCCAACGCTATCTCAGCAGATTTCGGCCGGCTTCGGAGGGAGGTACGGCTGGTGAACGCGAGGTTTGACTATTACGATCACCGCCTCGACGTCAACTTTAAGCCTCCGACGAACGTGGTGATCATCGATGATGACGACGATGACCAGTGAGGGCTTGGCTCACCCACACCAGTTGTTTATCCATTTTCTCTTTTTTTTTGTAGACCTTATTGTATACTTTATTTATTCTCATTCCTTGTATTTGTACTGTAACTGGAATCATTTGTGGAATAATATATTTTGATAGTGATCATTTTGTGGTGAATTCATATGTGGAGTACTTGTGTGGTTTGGTTGTGGTGTATTTTGTTATTTGTGATCTTTGTTATATCGTGTTATCTGTTGTTTATCAGGTATTGTGTGTAAATTTTTGAAAATCCCATTTTACGCCGTTATGCTGCCGAAATTTCGTCAAACTAGTACTCTATAGGTTATATCACCAACCTAATTACCTTTTATCTATACTCACGCATGCCATGAATGCAACATATAATGCAACCCCTTTTTTTATACTTTCTTTCTTTGGCTTTTACTCTTTAAAGCTTTTATATTAACCCAACCCCATTTCCCTATTATAGAGTCTACGGGATTCTAACGGTATGATGTGAGTGGAGCAGAGCATCACGCTCTGATACCACCGTTTGTCACACCCCGTTCACACTGAACCGGGCCAGTGACCGAGTTAACACCGGTTAACCCAAACCTGCCAGGATCATCAGATACTGTATTCCACCATAGCATACACACAACTAATATAAACTCATCAGATCAGCGGAAGACTAAGTTTTACCTGTGAATAATCCCATAATACTTGATACCCGGATTGTGATACAATAATTATATACATGTGGGCCCAAAGGCATGATATTTACACAAAAAGAATAAAATTCAAATATCAAGTACATAAGGAAATCCACCAAAACAATCAGAGTACACAGCTCGGCTCGGTTTCAAGGCTGGAGCTCAGCTCGGCCTCAGAAGTGGAGCTCAACACGGCCTCAAAACTGTTGTCCCGCAGCACAGCTCTCACACGAGCAGTCAGTGCCGTGCTCTAACTCCTCAGGGGTCCACCAGTCCTCTTTAGGAAACTCGACTGTGGGACCCACCCCGTGCTCCTCAGATGTATGACCTGCAAAATCATCTAAAAAGGGGCGTATACGTGGGATGAGCTCACTAGCTCAGTAAGTGGTAAGTTGGACCAGACAGCAGTCCACACATCACAACACGTCATATGCACTACATGCCATGTTATACATTTTAAATCACATCCACCTAAGCAACATTACTAAGTCCTTGGTTTTAGTGCTACTACAACCACAGTGCGCGTATACTCTGGGTACGAGCCGCGAACTCCCTCCCGCGATACGCCCATAGGGCTGTCGGAGAAGGCCCACCGTGAGTACTCGAAAAAGTAAAGACAATGTCGTCCACCGGCTCTCAAGAGAAATGTAAATGACTGAAAATAAAGGTGCTGACTCCAGCAATTTAAAAGCAGTACGATTGGCCCTCTTGAATGTACCACCGGGGTTGTCGATTGTCCTACATGACCCGACGGGCGTTATGTCTAACCGCCACAGTGACCCGACGACCGTGACCACTGCTTCCCCCCAAATGATAACCCAACACCTTAACCCCTATTGGGAAGGGTCGTAGCACGGGATGGTGAGAATCCTAATACCGCATGCTCCTATATGACAATAGTACGATTGCATAGTGCCTCCGTGTCCCATTCCACGGGCCACCAATGCACTCGTCTCCAAGCCGACTACGCCATCTAGTCTATCAATGCAACATGCACAATGATGTCCATATTCAACATATAAACATCTCATTTAATTGGCAATTGGAAAGTAAACATAGCACATATGCACATCAATGTGTGGAATGAATAGTCTACATAGCATATTCATGATGGCATGACTAGACTAGATATAATTAAATGAATGCCAAACAATGCCTTGAAACAAGGCCAAACGTCCTCTCCCCACTTACCTATAGCGTACAAGGATTCCCGTTCAGTACGGGTGAGATCCGGTGCGAATCGGGTAGGATTTGGTGAACCTAACATAATTGAGCGGGGTTAGTACTTCACCATTTTAGGATCAAAATTAATGAAATCCGATGACAAAATCGTGTTTAGAACGTCAAAAGAAGGTCACACATCCGATTTGGGTTCAATCAGACATAAGGATCACCCTCGGGGCCACACGGGTGGGTCAGACAGGTGGGCTGTCTGGCCCACCGGTCCTACCCACCGGTTGGGACCGGCGGGTAGGGGCCCACCGGTATGGCCCGTCGGTTCCACCCGGCTGTTGGGCCAGGGGCCCCTGCTAGGACCGGCGGGTAGGATGGCCCGCCGGTTGTGCCCGATGGCCCCCCTGCCTTCTCAAGTGGGTGCCCACAGGCGGGTAGGGGCCCACCAGTTGCACCCACCGGTCTTGGCGGGAAACACCCTGTTTCTTCCCCATTTTCTCCATTCTTTGGGGAATCAAATGGGGGTTTTTCCTATCCATTCTTCACACCTTCAAGGTCTTATAGGATGGTTCTAACCTAGATCTAGGTTAGATTCAAGTGATGGGAACCCATCTTACCTTCTTTGCTCAAGAACAACCTCAAACCCTCCAAATCACTTCAAACTCACAATGCTTCTTCCACCTTGTCAATATCTCTTCAAATCCTTCAAGATCAACACATAAATCATCTATTAAACCTTAGATTCATCATTTCAAAGGGGATTTACAAGATCTCAAGAAACCATACTCGGATCAAGGGTTTAAAGCTTGGATATGGTGAATGTTCACAAAACCCAACTTTGCTTACCTCTAACTGTAGATCTAGAGTTGAAGATCACTCTCTCGGTGCCGGAATGGGAAGATCGAGCTTCGGCGCCGCTGAAATCCCTCTTTTCTTCCTCTTCCTTCTCTTCCCTTCTTCTTTCCTTTCTTTTCTCTCTCCTCTTTACTATCCTCACCAACGTACGGGTGACATAAATGGAAAGAAAAGAAAAACATAAAACTATATATACAATTCCTAATTAAGTGAATAGTGCACATGGATGGGTCACTCAGGTGGGTGGGTGCACCCACCTGTCCGCCCACCTAAGGGCCAAAACTTGGGATTTTGATAGAGTTCGGGCCACGGCGCGAACCCCACCCCTGGTATACGATGTAGTATACGTATATACCTTAAAATACGGCTATAATACCTACTTTATCCATACATGACCTTATGGTAGGTGCATGTACACGGCTTGGGTACTCCCGTCTCTTCTGGCACTGGCTCAGACTTGTCGAGCCAGCCGGTGTTTAAGGTCACCCGTGTCATCATAGCCCATAAGGAACCCGCTCTAATTTCCTCTGGCTTGGTTCCTGCATGGTCAAACCGGTCCAACCGTGAAATCAGACCGGGTTTAAGAAGCGGGGTATTACAGTATCAGTGAAGAAGAGGATAATGATGACGATGATGTGGATGAGAATAAAGATGAGAATGATGGAGATGACTCTAATTCTCAAGAGGATGATGAGTATCCAGACTGGGATGACTACCAAGGGCCTTGGTACAATGGTAATGATGATGAGTTAGAATATTATTCACCAGATCACCAAACATGTTTCTCAGTCTATGCTACTAGTGGTGATGACCTAATAGTTGATCCGACAGGTGGCATTCAGTCTTCCCTCTACATAGGAGGAGATTATTCTACATCAGATTCTGAAAATGATGAGGAATCTGGAGAGCCAACACAAGTCTATATGGACGAACATAACTCTGCATTAAAAATGGAAGAAAAGTTGTGTGAAGTGTACTCCAACACATTGAGGATGCAAGAAAGAGGAGAAGAAATTGACAACATACTGGGTGAAGTAACTATCGGTGATCTTTACTACCATGAGTGGCTGAATGATCTAGAGGAAATAGGGCTAGAAGACACATTCACAGAGGAAGTAAATGCTGCATTCCAGCAGCTTTCTAATGCAGTCAAAAAGTTACAAGCCAGAGTTGTGGATATTTGTGGAGGACCACAACTTCCCACCCCAAGCAGGGAGGGAGAATCAGAAGAAGAGGATGATCCCATGATGAAGATTGTTATGCCACAGAGATTATTATGAAGAAACCTATCAACGTGATGGAAACTAGAAGTGGAAGAGACTATAAGGGCAAGGCTCTAGCAATGGAACAGTTAGGGACTAGTCAGGCTGCAACTAGCAGCTTGAAGGAGCTTGAGAATCCGATCCGAGCTCAACTCAAGAAGTCTCAGGCTAATATCTCAATTTGGAGACTATTGATGGCTTCCCCACACATTGTGAAGCAATTTTAAAGTCTCACACTAATGTACAAGTGCCGATTGAGATAAATCCAGCACATCTCACACATATAGTAGGGGCAACCTATGTGATACAATCCTTGATGTTCTCAAATTCAGAGCTCCCCAAAGAGGTCCAGCACAACCGAGCTCTCCACATCACAATAGAATGCTTTGACAAGGTGGTTCCCCAGGTTCTTGTTAACAATAGGTTCGCTTTGAATGTGCTACCTTTGAGATCAGTGAAGAGTATTCGCATCAACCTAGAAGAATTGAGGCCAACTACCCAAACCATACGGGCATATGACAATACTAAGAGAAAGATCCTTGGCATCCTGACCCTTGCCTTAAAGATTGGCCTGGTGAAGTTTGATATTGATTTCCAGGTCATTGATAGACCGACATCTTTTAACATGCCCTTGGGAAGGCCTTGGTTGGATCATGTGAAGACAGTGTCCTCTAGTCTCCATAAAAAAATGAAGTTCACTAATGAAGGAAGGGTGATCACGATAGCCGGAGATCCCAAGGTGGTTAACACCTTAGCCAATATTGAAAATGGAGAAGTGTTTAAGATTTTAAATATAACCGCAAGCGTACGGATCAGTGTAGCTATGGGTCAAACTCAGAGAGAGCAGCCACTTTATTTTTTTTTCTTTTAATAATACGAAAGTGAACCTATTAATGGTTATGATCTAATTCTAACTACCTTCCTAAACATATGTATCTAAAATAACGTCCTAACCATTCGTCATCTAAGAATTTAAAGACGCAAGCCACACAATTAAAATTAAATAAATAAATAAGTGAAAATAAACAACCCACACAATTAAAAAAATAAAGGAAAAAAATGCTGAAATAAAAATAATGTAAAAGAAAGAGGAGAAAGCTAGAGAGAGACTCACAAGTAGGTTTCTCTACTTAGTCCGAGGGATGCATCATAATATGAGCTTCTCTACTTGATCAAAGAGTCACTTTTACAAGGGTTACTCTACTTGGCTTTAGGAAAAGGGAGACAATTAAAATAAAAGCAATAAATTGATGGTTCTATGGCTAGGAGGGGCAAAACCAACACATACACTAGCCATGAACCTTGGGGGAAAGGGATAACAATAATGTAACGACTGAAATTAAAATCCTAAATTAAGAAAGAAAGGATAGTCAGAAGAGAGAATGAGAAGGGGGAGAGAAGACTATTGAAGGAGCCTACTTACTTGAAATTCAACCCTTGAACTTGAAAGCTTGGGTGATTAGAGATACTACCAGTACTAAAAATTTCAGATTTGGTTGATCTGAAATTTTTAGTACTAGAGAAAACAAATCTTGAAACAAAAAAAACTGAACTTGAAAAAAAAGATGCTCCACGGCTTGTGATCTTGTCACCTAGATCTAAGCCTAGAACTATAACTTTAAAAATTACAACTCAATTGCATAAATCATAAACATAAAAGGCTGAATAAGAATAAAAGAGTGATTGCATTAATTGACATAAAAAAAATATATTACAAAGTGATTAAAGCAAAAATAGAGAAGAACTAAAACTAAAGAGAGAGAGGGAGAGAGAGAAGAAAACTAAGCATAAACTAGAAAATAAACTAAGGGGAATAATAGTTAGGAGGGGAGAGAAAGGGGCTTTTATAGGGCTTTTGTCTTGCCTCCTTCCTTCTACAAGTCTTCTTTAAGAAAAGAAAGAAAATAAAATAAAATAAAATCTTGGTAAAAATCCTCATTCTTTGAGATATTGTGTGAGGAAAGAGAGAATCCGTTTCCAAAATTAAAAAATTCTATTCCTTCCTTGCAATATTAACCAATATCTTGCAATCTTGATTAAATCAGAAAGGAATTTCTGCATAGCACTTCAAGATCTTGTGAGGTGGCAAGGAGAGAGAATAATCTTTAAGATTTTGTAGGAGAGAGGATGTGGTACCAATGAGTGGGTCCCACCTTTGGACTGGTTCTTGATTCACTTTAAGCACTTTCTCTTGTAAACTTGAAAACTAAAAAAAAAAAACAAGAAAAATAAAAGTAGTACTATCCAAAGTGGGGCAAAATATACACTTATATCCCTAAGATTTCACACATTATTGTGCTCATCAAATTCCCCCATACTTGATTTTTTCTCGTCCTCGAGCAAGATAAATAAATAAAGAAATGAAAGAAAAAGCCTAACTCACTTTCGTAGGAATCACGGTTGCATTTAGCACGTGCAACAAGCCTTTAAATCCCTAAGTTACCCTAGTGGATAAGTTGTGTCTTGTGGGTGTTTGCAGTGAATATACACCCAAAATTCAGAATAAATAAATCCCAACCTTGGCTAAAGGTAAGGCTCATACCGATCCAGAGCAAAGATAATTTTTCTTACAAGGGACCCCCACACTTGAACTTTTATTACCCTTGATCAATTCCAAGCACTAACATATTTCTTAATTTGGAACTCAACTCGTCTCTTCCAAAACATCCTTATCTTAAGGCAAAACCACTTGTGAAGAAATAGGGAACCAATGACTAAGGCGTTGGAGTGTTTTTGACCAAAACAAATTACTAAGCATTAATGACATTTGCACATTTTTTCTCCTTTTTTTTCGCTTAAACTCTATTCTACTCCACTACTTTTGGCCTGAATGACATGGTGGAGCAAACACCAGACACCCAAGTTACTAGGTAGCTTCGCTTTTTGCATATGCCCACAAAGACAGTGATGCTAGAGTTCCTTCAGAAGTTTCCTCCCAAGGAATTTCGATCAAGACACCACGCTTCCTGAGGCGCAATGCCTTGTCTAGCTCCAAGGGAATCAACTCTTATTCTTCTTTATACCACATTTCATATTTCATTTAAAATTGTGCATTTGTCAACCCATGCAAATTAAAAAGAAGGTCTCCACTCCAAATCAAAAGTACAAGGAACCCATAGACTTACATATGGTCCAACACCATAAAACAGGGGTCTCTTATTTTTCAAAAGAAAGTCCCATCTCAAGACACAGGCTTGTTTCTTTCTTCTCAACAGGGTTTTTATACGTTCAAAATGGGGACCTTGTCAAAACTTTTATTTTCATACATCAAGCAACCGAATGGTATGATCATTAGACAAAAGCCAAAGTAGGACTTCGTCCTTTAGTAAGCTCAAAAAAACAAAAAGAAAAACAAATAAAACAAAGTGAAAAAAGCAGAAACTGGTTTCCCTCCCCCACACTTAAGTCATGCAATGTCCTCAATGTATGGAAAGAATTAAAAATAAAGACAATGCAAGGGGGTCATACCTGATTAAAAGTTAGTCATCAGTGTAAAGAGGTTCATGGAGATCCATGACCTCTTCACTACCAGTATTAGGAAACTCAAGGAATGGCTTCAAACGCTGACCATTAACCTTCGAAATAACCCCTGTTCCTAGATTCAAAATCTCCACAACCCCATGGAGATATACATTATGGACAATAAATGGGCCATCCCATCGGGATCTAAGCTTACCAGGAAAAAGATGCAATCGAGAGTTGTACAATAAGACCTTATCACCAATTGCAAAAAATTTATACAGAATGTGTTTATCATGGAAAGCTTTCGTCTTTTCCTTGTAAATCCTAGAACTTTCAAAGGCTTCATTCCTAAGTTCCTCCAACTCAGATAGTTGGAGCCTACGATGAATTCCCGCATCAGACAAATCAAAGTTGAGCTTCTTGATGGCCTAAAAGGCCTTATGCTCCAACTCAACTAGTAAGTGACAAGCTTTCTCATACACCAAACGGTAGGGAGACTGACCAAGATCGGTCTGGAATCCAGTCTGATGGGCCCACAAGGCATCAATGAGCCTAAGGGACCAATCCTTACGGTTGGGATTAACAGTTTTCTCCAAGATTTGTTTGATCTGCCTATTAGACACCTCCACTTGGCCACTAGTTTGGGGGTGATAAGGGGTAGATAACTTATGGGTGATCCCATACTTTTTCATTAGGGCCTCAAAAGGCCGATTACAAAAATGAGTACCCGCATCACTAATTATTGCACGTGGTGCACCAAAGGGGAAAAATGTTCTCTTTGAGAAACTGGACCACCACTTTGTGGTCATTAGATTTACAAGGTATGGCCTCTATCCATTTAGAAACATAATCAACAACCAAAAGTATGTACAGATTCCCAAAAGAATTAGGGAATGGTCCCATAAAATCGATGCCCCAAACATCAAAGATCTCAACTACCAAAATAGGGTTGAGGGGCATCATGTTCTTCTTATTGATGCGGCCAAAAGACTGGCAGACGGGACAAGCCTTGCAAAAATCAAAAGCATCTTTAAAAAGAGTGGGCCAATAAAATCTGCATTGGAGAACCTTTACAGCAGTTTTCTTAGGTCCAAAGTGTCCACCACATGCATGATCATGACAAAAAGAGATAATAGAATGTTGCTCATGATCAGGAATACATCGTCGGATAATCTGATCTGGACATATCTTAAACAAATAAGGATCATCCCAGAAAAAGTGCTTAACTTGGGAATGAAATCTATACTTATCTTGGGTGGACCAGTGATCCAGAGTCACACCTGAAACTAAGAAGTTAACAATATCAGCAAACCATGGTTCACTAGACACTATAAATAACTGTTCATCTAGAAAGTTCTTATTGACTGGAGAATCGACAGTCAAGGAATTGGGAAGCCAGGATAAATGGTCTGCAACTAGGTTTTCAACTCCTTCTTTATCCCTAATTTCTAAATCAAACTCTTGCAAAAGTAAAACCCACCTAATGAAACGGGCTTTGGCATCCTTCTTCCGAACTAAGTATCTGAGAGCAGAATAATTAGTATACACCACCACATGTGAACCAACTAAGTAAGACCGAAACTTTTCTAATGCAAACACAACTGCTAAAAATTCTTTTTCAGTGGTTGTATAAATGAGTTGTGCATCATTTAAGGTCCTACTAGCATAACAAATGACAGTGGGCAACTTATTAATCCTTTGACCCAAAACCGCTTCTATGGCAAAATCTGAAGCATCACACATCAGTTTAAAAGGTTCAGTCCAAACAGGTGGTTGAACAATGGGTGCATTGGTCAACTCCTTCTTAAGTTGTTTGAAGGATTCTAGGCACTCTTTAGAAAACTCAAAAGTTTGATCTTTGGCAAGTAATGAAGTGAGAGGTCGGGCTAACTGACTAAAGTTCTTAATAAACCTTCTGTAGAAGCCTACATGCCCTAGAAAAGATCAGACGTCCTTAACAGATTGAGGAGGTGGTAAATTATCAATTAAATCCACTTTGGCTCTATCTACCTTAATTCCCTCCTTGGATATTACATGGCCTAAAATAATTCCAGATTTAACCATGAAATGACATTTCTCCCAATTCAAAATCAAATTCTTAGATATGCACCTTTTCAAAACTAGAGAAAGATGATGAAGACATTCAGAATAAGAATTCCTATGAATTGAAAAGTCATCCATAAATACTTCTAAGAATTTTTTGACCATGTCAGAAAATATGCTCATCATGCATCGTTGGAACGTAGCAGGGGCATTACAAAGCCCAAAAGGTATACACCTGTAAGCAAATGTTCCATATAGGCATGTAAAAGTGGTCTTATGTTGGTCCTCTAAAGCAATTGGGATCTGGTTATAGCTGGAATATCCATTAAGAAAACAATAGTAATCATGTCCAGCTAACCTCTCTAACATCTGGTCAATGAATGGCAATGGGAAGTGGTCCTTCCAGGTTGCCACATTAAGTTTCCTGTAGTCTATGCACACTCTCCACCTAGATTGGACATAGGTTGAAATTAGTTCATTATTGGCATTGGGAACTACAGTCACACCAGACTTCTTAGGCACTATGTGAACTGGGCTTACCCATTGGCTGTCAGAAATAGGATAAATCATTCCATGATCCAAGCACTTTAGGATCTCTTTCTTAATAGCTTCCATCATCACTGGGTTAGCTCTTCTTTGGGGTTCTGTGGATGGTTTGGAATCCTCCATAAGATGTATATGATGTTGCACAATAGAAGGGCTTATACCCTTGATATCAGCCATGGTCCAACCTAGGGCTTCCTTATTATCTTTTAACACTTTAAGTAACTCCTCTTCCTGGCTAGAAGTCAAATTTGAAGAAATTATTACAGGAAGAGTCTGGTCAAGCCCTAGGAAAGCATACCTCAAATTAGATGGCAACTCCTTAAGATCTAGCTTAGGGGGCTCAACTATGGAAGGTTTGGGAATGGAATTGGAAAGGGGTCCTAAGGGCTCCATAGGTGTGTGAAGACTCAAGACTTCAGAAAAGAAATTTTCACTATCATCATCCAACTCATCCATACACTCTTGGAATTCTGAATCAAAATTAATATCAAAGTTGGTAATTAAATCATCAAAAAAATCTAGAAAATCCTCAATCATATTAATCTCTTCTTCCATATGTGGTTTCTTGCCTATCCTAAACATGTTAAACTCAACAGTCTGGTTACCAAAGATAATCTTAGGAAACTATTCTGGCAGTTGATTAATGCATTACTGGTAGCCAAGAATGGTCTTCCTAGAACTATTGGGATCTCATCCTTGGTTGAGAAGGGTTTGGTATCTAACACAATGAAATCAATAGGGAAAATAAATTTCCCCACCTTTAGTAAGACATCCTCAACCATCCCTTTAGGAATTTTAATAGACCTATCTGCCAACTGAAGAGTAGTTCCAGTGGCTTTCAATTCTCCCAATCCAAGTTGCTTATACACATGGTATGGTCAAATATTCACACTTGCGCCAAGGTCAAGTAAGGCATGCTCAATGTAGGTGTTTCCTATGACACAAGATATGGTAGGGCTCCCTGGATCCTTATACTTGGCTACTATAGGCTGATTAATTATGGAACTAATGTTACCTACCAAGAACGCCTTTTTGGGCACATTAGTGATACATTTGTGAGTACACAAATCTTTTAATACCTTTGGATAGGCGGGGATCTAGGATATGGCATCCAAAAGGGGGATGTTCACTTTTACCTTTTTGAAGACTTCTAAAATTTTATCCATGGAAGCAGTCTTCCTTTTGTTTACCAAGCGATTAGGAAATAGGACAGGATGAACATAAGGAATGTTAGGGATTTGCCCTTGTTCAGAAGAATCATTTTTTGTTTCCTCAACCAAATCATCTTTAGTTTCAAAAAAATATTTAGGTTCATCAGATGAACCTGAAACAAGAGGCACACTTGTGTCCTCAACTAAAGGAGAGTTAACATGAGTAATAGATGAGGAAGATTTAGGAACGCTCGGTTGGTACTCTCTACCACTCCTAAGGGCATAAACAACATTACATTGGTTAGAGGACCCTTATTGGGTCTGACCTTGTACTATATTCAGTGGTGCAGTAGTTGATGTTTGTGAACTAACAGGCTGATGATGCCTAGGGTTAGGCTCTGGTTGACTGGGTAAAGTTCTTTTCTCCCTCTCACGCATAATTGAGAAAATTTGAGTGAGTTCTCTCGTAAGAATTTGATGGTTTGTCATAAGGAGGGCCATATTTTTTTTCCAAGTCACTTATTCTACTTGCCTCTCTAGTATTGGTAAACCCAGGGGGTTGCTGATAAGATGATAGGAGAGGGGCCCTAGGAAAACTAGCCTGAGGTCCTACATTTGACCTAGGGAAAGTATTTTGAGAAAAAGATTGTTGTGCAAAGGGAGGCCTTTGGAGTCCAGGTTGACCTTGATTATGGAAATTGGAAGGCGCTGCTTGGTTGCCCTGATTCCAAGAGAAATTTGGGTGACTTCTCCATCCTGGATTGTAGGTATTACTATATGGATTATTCTAGTATAAGGCATTAACACTATCATTAGAAGTGCCCCCAGAGGTGTTGGGGCATTCTTCTAGGAGATGTCCAGGGGATTGGCACCAAGCACAAATCTTAACCAAATTGACTGATGATGGCTCTCTAAGAACAATTGCCTCAATTCTCTTGATTAGGCTAGCCAAATGGGCTTCCTTGGCTACTATCCCATCCACAAAATATCCTTTTTCTCCTATGGTTGTTTCACTCTCTTGGGTTGATTCCCACTCACAGGTTTTGTCAGCTAAGTCAAGTAAGAATTCTCATGCCTTTCCTTCATCTATAAAGGATGTGAATCCCTCAGGGCACATAGACTCTATCATTTGTTTAGTTGGGTAATCAATACCCTCATAAGTTATTTGACATAAATGCCATAAGTTTGGAGTAGATCCTTGAATCTCTCCATAAGTTTGGAAAATGACTCACTAGACTTTTGCCTAAACTAAAGGATATCACTTCTAAGCTTATTGGTCTTGTGAGTTGGGAAAAGCTTCTTAAGGAAGACAACTGTGAACTGTTCCCATGAGGTTATGGAATTTGTAACCCATACAACCACTTCTTAGCTTGGTTTTTTAATGCAAAAGTGATAAACCTAAGCTTAACAGCATCATCAAAAAGCTGTTGGATCTTAATTAGAACACATACCTCTTCAAATTCACTTAGAAATAGGTATGCATCCTCAGAGGTCAACCCATGGAAGTGGGGCAACATAGTGATGTATTGAGATTTGAGTTCAAAATTATTGCCCCGGGCTTGTGGTAGAACTATGCAGGAAGGTTGGGCTGTTCTAGAAGGGTAGAACCTATCTTTTAGAGATTTAGGTGAAGGGTTTTGCTGTTGGTCTCCCATATTGAAGGGTTTTAAAGAGAGCAAACGTATAGGGTCACTACTTATTGGATCTCTTCTTTCTAACCGATTCTTAGTATTACGTACCCACTTAACACTCATGCAACAGAAAAACTTCCCACAACTAAAGTAAGACAAGCACAAAAGAATGGATAGCAAAACTTTTTGATGATTTTTTTTTGAATTTTTTTTATTTTTTTTTTGCTTTTTGGGAGCTTACCGGCAGGGATCCGGGGTTGCTCAGGTCAATTCCTGAGGTACTGCTACAGGGCAAAACCTGTCTTTATCATACTGTGAGGCATGGCGACCTCCACTGATACAACTATTATTGCAAGTTGTTCTTCTCAGGAATTCAATAAAAGAAAAGGAAAAATATAAAACAAAGCAAACAAAGCACTTCGATTTACCAAAAGAAAGCGAAAAATAACATGGAACTGTCTCCCCGGCAACGGCGCCAAAAACTTGTTTGAGATTTAAAATGTAACTGCAAACGTACGGATCAGTGTAGCTACGGGTCGAACACAGGGAGAGCAGCCACTTTATTTTTTTATTT
This sequence comes from Macadamia integrifolia, assembly GCF_013358625.1. NCBI lineage: Eukaryota > Viridiplantae > Streptophyta > Magnoliopsida > Proteales > Proteaceae > Macadamia > Macadamia integrifolia. Next base: position 8,033,316 of record NC_056567.1, on the reverse strand, counting down.
CTTTTAATAATGCGAAAGTGAACCGATTAATGGTTGTGATCTAATTCTAACTACCGTCCTAAACATATGTATCTAAAATAACGTCCTAACCATTCGTCATCTAAGAATTTAAAGACGCAAGCCACGCAATTAAAATTAAATAAATAAATAAGTGAAAATAAACAACCCACGCAATTAAAAAAATAAAGGAAAAAAAATACTGAAATAAAAATAAAGTAAAAGAAAGGGGAGAAAGCTAGAGAGAGACTCACAAGTAGGTTTCTCTACTTTGCCCCAGGGATGCATCATAATATGAGCTTCCCTACTTGACCAGAGAGTCACTCTTACAAGGGTTACTCTACTTGGCTTTAGGGAAAGGGAGACAATTAAAATAAAAGCAATAAATTGATGGTTCTATGGCTAGGAGGGGCAAAGCCAACACATACACTAGCCATGAACCTTGGGGGGGAAAGGGATAGCAATAATGTAACGACTGAAATTAAAATCCTAAATTAAGAAAGAAAAAGTAGTCAGAAGAGGGAATGAGAGGGGGAAGAGAAGACTATTGAAGGAGCCTACTTACTTGAACTTCAACCCTTGAACTTGAAAGCTTAGGTGATTAGAGATACTACCAGCACTAAAAACCAGATTTGGAATAAACCAAATCTGAAATTTTTAGTACTAGAGAAAACAAATCTTGAAACAAAAAAACTGAACTTGAAAAAAAAGATGCTCCACGGCTTATGATCTTGTCACCTAGATCTAAGCCTAGAACTATAACTTTAAAAATTACAACTCAATTGCATAAATCATAAACATAAAAGGCTGAATAAGAATAAAAGAGTGATTCCATTAATTGACATAAAAAAAAAACTATTACAAAAGTGATTAAAGCAAATATAGAGAAGAACTAAAACTAAAGAGTGAGAGAGGGAGAGAGAGAAGAAAACTAAGCATAAACTAGAAAATAAACTAAGGGGAATAATAATTAGGAGGGTGGGAGGAAGGGGCTTTTGTCTTGCCTCCTTCCTTCTACAAGTCTTCTTTAAGAAAAGAAAGAAAATAAAATAAAATAAAATCTTAGTAAAAATTCTTATTCTCTGAGATATTGTGTGAGGAAAGAGAGAATCCATTTCTAAAATTAACAAATTCTATTCCTTCCTTGCAATATTAACCAATATCTTGCAATCTTGATTAAATCAGAAAGGAATCTCTGCATAACATCTTCAAGATCTTGTGAGGTGGCAAGGAGAGAGAATAATCTTCAGGATTTTATAGGAGAGAGGATGTGGTACCAATGAGTGGGTCCCACCTTTGGACTGGTTCTTGATCACTTTAAGCACTTTCTCTTGTAAACTTGGAAACTAACAAAAACAAGAAAAATAAAAGTAGTACTATCCAAAGTGGGGCAAAATGTACACTTATATCCGTAAGATTTCACACATTATTGTGCTCATCAAGAAGAACTAGACCAGAAAGTTCAACTTAGTGGTTTTGAATTACATACAACTTGTGCAACCATTGCCAAAGAAGTTTCAAAGGAGGAAATCCCGGCCAACTATGAAGCCATATGGAGTCCGCCAATAAATCAGAAGATGAAGAATATGTAATATTTTCCTGGTATGGGACTAGGCAAATATCATCAAGGAGTTCCAAAGCAGCCTAGTTTGGCAGTGAACAATGGAAAGAATGGTCTCGGATACACTCCTCTAACCACCAAGGTGCAGAAAGTACTAAGGATGACTAGGAAGATCTCCGTCTCTTATTACCCTACTATCAATGTGTACTTTGTAAAAGAATGAGAGGATTTCTCTTTCTACGGTAATGTGGAGCCATGGTTTGATGAAATTGCTGCAAAGATGCAACCAGGATTTGAAGTATTTTTTCAAGATGAGTTCGACTGGGTGAGTCATGAAGTGGAACAATAGAAAATACTAGTCAAAGAAAGTGATCAAGATAGTTGCATCACTGGGATAGTAGAAATTGCACTGATTAAAGATGGGTTCTCCTCTAGCAAACCCACAACATTTATCCGATCCAAGGAATTGCCCAGTCCTCGAGTCCTCCTGAAAAGAGAATGGGAAAAGAAGATAAGGCTCACCTAGAGTCTATCATTTCCCTTTGATTTGAAATGTCACGCCCCGTTCACATAGAACCGGACCGGTGATCGGGTTAACTCTGGTTAACCCAAACCTGCCAAGATCATCTGATACAGTACCCAACCACAACATACACACATCTAAGATAAACGTTCAAAAGTTCAGCGGAAGACTTAATTTACTTGTAAAAACCTCCAATATACTTGATACCCAAATTGTAGCATGTAGATAAATACATATGGGCCTGCAGGCATGATATTTACACAAAAAGAATAACAATTCACGTATCAAGTACACAAAAAGGGGTCGTCAAAAAGAATAAAAAAGTAAAAGTCTGTACGGCGTCAATACTACGGTCCCGAAGCACAGCCCTCGTACGTGCAATCCGTACCATGCTCAGGCTCCTCAGGGACCCACCAATCCCCATTGGGAAACTCAACTGTGGGGCTCGACCCTCGATCTTCAGGCTGGTGACTTACAAAATCATCTAAAAGAGGTGCGCACGTGAGATGAGCTCACAAGCTCAGTAAGTGAAAAGAAGGACCACACAACGATCCACACAACAATCACATCCACAAGCACTACATGCTATGCAATTCATTTTAAACCTCATCCACCTAAACAACATTACTAAGTCTTTGGTTTAGTGCTACTACAACCACAGTGCGCGTATACTCCGGGTATGAGCCACGAACTCCATCCCGCGATACGCCCATAGGGCTGTCGGAGAAGGCCCACCGTGAGTACTTGGAAAAGTAAAGCATACCAACTACTGGCTCTCAACATAAAAGTAAATAACAGAAAGTAAAGGTGCTGACTCCAGCAATTTAAAAGCAGTACGATTAGCTCTCTTGAATATACCACCGAGGTTGCCGACTGTCCTAATGACCAGCCAGGCGTATGTCTAACCACCACAGTGACCCGACAACTACGACCACTGCTTCCCCCCAAATGGTAACCCAACACCTCAACCCCTGTTGGGAAGGGTTGTAGCATGGGAAGATGATAATCCTAAATCGCATGCTCCTATATGACATAGTATGATTGCATAGTGCCACCGCGTCCTATTCCACGGACCACCAATGCACTCGTTTCCAAGCCGACTACGGCATCTAGTCTAATAATGCACCATGCACAATGATCCCATCATTCATCACATAAGCACATCATCATTTAGCATTTAGAGAGTAAAACACAACACACATGTCATAATCATATGAGGATGGCTAAGCTACACATAGTTTGAATGATGACATGGCTAGTCTAGATACAATTGAATGCATGCCAAACAAGCCTTAAATTAAGGCCAAACGTCCTCTCCCCACTTACTTGTTGTGTACAAAGACTCACGCCCGGTACGGGTGAGATCCGGCGCGAGAAACATAAATTTTTGTGAACCTATCATAAGTGAAGGGGGTTAGCATTTCACCACCTTGGGGTCAAAACTAACAATATTTTATAACAAAATCATGTTTAGAATCATAAAAGAAGGTTGCACGTCCGTTTTGGGTCCATTCGGACACAAAAATCACGTTGGGGGCCACTCGGGTCGGTCGGACAGCCCACCTGTCACGGTCCACTGGTCATCTCAGGTGGGTGGGTCGGCCCACTAGTCAACCCACCGGTCATGACCGATGGGCAGGTTGGCCCATCGATCGGCCCCCCGATGGGGACCGAGGGCCGGGTCTTGACCGGTAGGCAGGTCAGCCCACCGGTCGGCCCACCGATCATGACCGATGGGTAGGTTGGCCCATCGGTCGGTCCACCGATCATATTTAAGGATTGAAAAGCCATCTAACCTTCTTTGCTCAAGAACTCTATCAAAACCCCAAAAATCACTTCCTTGCGCAAGAATCACCAATGCTTCTCCAACCTTGCAAACACTTCTTCAAATCCTTCAAAATCAACACATAGACTATCCATTACACCTTAGGTTCATCATCTCAAGGGGGATTTACAAGATCTCAAGGAACTCTTCCCAAATCAAGGGTTATACTTGGGTTTGGTGAAAGTTTAAGAAACATAGCCTTTGCTCACCTCCAATCATAGATCTCGTGTTGGGGATCACTCTTCCGACGTCGGAATGGGAAGATCGAACCTTGGCGCTGCTTAAATCCCTTTCTTCTTCCTCTTCCTTCCCCTTTCCTCTTCTCCGTTCTCTTTTTCCCTTCTTTCTCTCTCCTCTTTACTCTTCTCACCAAACTGCTTAATGTAATAAATGAGAAAATGAAAAATACAATAATGCTATTTATACTTTCTAAAACAACTAGTAACCACATGGGTGGGTCACTCAAGTGGGCGGATGTGCCCACCTGTGACTGCCCACCTGAGGGCCGAAAATTAGCCAACAAGTGGGATTTTGATGGAATTCGACTCTCGGCATGTATCTCACTCTCGGCACAAGGTATATCATACGTATGCGCTTTAGGATACGACTACATACCAGCATTATCCGTACATGGCCTTATGATACGTGCATGTGCACGGCTTGGGTACACCTGTCTCCTCTGGCACTGACTCGGATTTGTCTGGCCAACCTGTGTTCAAAGTCACCCTTGCCATCATGGTCCATAAGGAACCCGCCTTAACCCTCTCTGGTTCGGGTCCTGCATGGCTAAACCGGGTCAACCGTGTAATTAGACCGGGTTTAAAAAGTAGGGTATCACATTTACCCTCCTTTTTGAAAATTTCATCCTCGAAATTGGCATACCTGGTTGTTTGAACAGATGAGGATACTTGGCTTGGATTTCATCCTCTTTCTCCCAAGATGCTTCTTCAAGTGAATGATTTGCCCATCGTACCTTCACGAAGGAAATGGAGCGGTTGCGAAAGGTTTTCACTTTTCGGTCCAAGATTTCAGCTGGCTGCTCTGTATAGGTCATATCAACTACTAGATATTCTGGTTCCACGGGTAATACATGCGATGGATCATGACCGTATCGCTTCAGCATGGATACATGGAATACGTTATGAACATTCTCGAGAGAAGGTGGCAGAGCAAGCATGTAGGCTACTGAGCCAACCCGAGCTAAGATCTCAAATGGGCCAATGTATCTCAGGCTCAATTTACCCTTTCTATGGAATCTTTGCAACCCTTTAGTAGGGGAAATCTTGAGAAACACCTTTTCTCCTGCTTGAAACTCAATGTCTTTCCTACGGTTGTCTGTATAACTCTTTTGACGTGACTGAGCTGCCTTAATCCTTTCTCGAATAACATCGACCTTGTCACAAGTCATCTGTATCATTTCAGGTCCTAACATTCGGCGTTCACCTACCTCATTCTAATACAGAGGAGTTCTACACTTCCTACCATATAATGCCTCATATGGAGCCATCCCAATTGTAGCTTGGTAACTGTTGTTATAGGCAAACTCCATAAGAGGTATATATTCTTCCCAACTACCACACATTTCCATCGCACATGCCCTGAGCATATCCTCTAATATCTGTATAGTTCGCTCCGACTGACCATCAGTCTGTGGGTGGAAAGCAGTACTCAAATTCAACTGCGATCCCAAAGCATGCTAGAAGCTTTTCCAAAACCTGGAGGTGAACCTTGGGTCCCTATCTGACACGATGGTCACTGGCACTCCATGCAAGCGCACTATGTTATCCATATAAAGTTGTGCTAACTTAGCCATAGAGAACTTGGTCTTGATGGGAATGAAATGAGCAGTCTTAGTAAGCCGATCAACTATCACCCATATTGCATCCATCCCCTTAGGTGTGCATGGTAGTCCGGTGACAAAGTCCATTGTAATCCTATCTCACTTCCAGTTTGGTACTGGGAGTGGTTGAAGAGTACCATAAGGTCGATGCCTCTCAGCTTTTACTTTTTGGCATGTAAGACAAGTCGCCACATACAGGGCTATTGTGATTCTCCTGCTAGGCCACCAGTAATTTTGTTTAAGGTCTTTATACATCTTTGTACTTCCTGGGTGGAGTGAGTACTCGAAGCTGTGTTCTTTCCGCACTGTCTTGTCTTGTATATCCAAATCATCGGGCACACACAACCTACCTCAAAACAATAATGCCCCATCGCTGGCTAAAACAAAATCAGGGTCATTCATTGTTTGATCTTGAATCTTAACTCTGATCTGCTGCAATTCAGGATCCAAAGGTTGTTTCAGTATCACCTCTTGCCTAATGAACGGATGCACCTGTAGAGCCGCCAATGATACAGTCAACCATTTAAGGTTTTCTAGTTGATGTTTAAGCTCTAAGGTTGCTCCTTCATATAAGAGGGCTTCATCCATTAGCGTCGCATCTTGTGCGAGTGGTGGGCTGATTGCTAAATATGAGAGTGACACAGTCTGTGCCTTCCGACTCAACGCATCTGCCACTACATTAGCCTTGCCGGGATGATACTAAATGTCGCAGTCATAATCCTTCATGAGCTCAAGCCATCTCCTCTGCCTCATATTCAAATCTTTCTGGGTGAAAAAGTACTTAAGGCTTTTGTGATCACTGTATATCTTGCACTTCTCCCCATACAGATAATGTCGCCAAATCTTTAGGGCAAAAATGACTGCGGCTAGTTCCAAGTCATGAGTGGGGTAGTTCTTCTTATATTCCTTTAGTTGTCGAGATGCATACGCTATTACCTTACCGCGTTGCATGAGAACACAACCCAACCCAACCTTAGAAGCGTCAGTGTAGACTGTCATTCCACCTGTGCCTTCAGGGATGGTCAGCACAGGGGCCGACACCAACCTCTTCTTCAATTCCTGAAAACTCTTCTCACATTCCTCTACCCATTCAAATTTCACACCCTTTTTGGTTAACTTAGTCATTAGCGTTGAGATCCGAGCAAAATTCTTAATGAAGCGCCAGTAATATCCAACCAAACCCAAGAAACTTCTAATCTCAATAACACTCTTAGGGCTTTCCCACTCCACTACTGCTTTCACCTTATTAGGATCCACCTCGATTCCGGCCTCAGACACTACGTGTCCCAGGAATCCAACTTGCTCAAGCCAAAATTCACATTTACTGTATTTGGCAAACAATTTTTGTTCTCTCAACCTCTGTAATACCATCCTCAAGTGTTGAGTGTGCTCCTCTTCTGTCTTAGAGTAGATCAAGATGTCATCAATAAAAATAATTACCCATTTATCAAGGACATCGTGAAATATTCAATTCATTAAATCCATGAATGTTGTCGGTGCATTGGTTAACCCAAAAGATAACACTAGGAACTCATAGTGACCATACCGAGTCCTAAACGCTGTCTTGGGTATGTCGCCGCTCTTTACCTTGAGCTGATAATAGCCTGATCTAGGGTCTATCTTTGAAAATACCCTTGCACCTTGTAGTTGGTCAAACAAATCATCAATGTGTGGCAATGGATACCGGTTCTTAATGGTTAGCTTATTCAATTCACGGTAATCGATGCACATACGCAAGCTGCCATCCTTCTTCTTAACAAACAATACTGGGGCACCCCAAGGTGAAACACTTGGGCGAATAAACCCCTTCTCCAATAATTCTTCCAACTGCATCTATAACTCCTTCAATTCGGCTGGTGCCATCCTGTATGGAGCTTTAGACACTGGAGCTGCTCCAGGGATCAAGTCTATGGCAAATTCCAACTCTCTATCAGGCGGTAGATGCATCAGATCATCTGGAAAGACGTCGGGAAATTCTTTAACCACCTTTACCTCTTCTAAAGGTGTAACCTTTGCATCAACATCAAGTACCGATGCTAAGTAACCCAGACATCCACTTTCCAACAACTTTACTGCTCGAAGAGCGGAGACGAGGACCTTTCTAGCCCGTTTCATTTTATCTGCTTGGTATACCAATTCTTTTCCTTCATCATCTGTCACCCTAATTAATTTTTTGACACACATCACATTAGCTCGATGGGCAGACAACCAATCCACGCCTAGTATAACGTCAAAATTTTGCATATTGAATTTAATGACTTGTGCATCCAATTCCTTCCCACTGATTTCCACAGGGCACGGCCCATACACCTCCTTTAACTGTGTAACTTTACCAGTAGGCATACTAACAATCATCCCATGATCTAATGTCTTGGGTGACATACCAAGTTTCTTAGTAAATCTCTTAGATATGAATGAATGTGTAGCTCCTGAATCAAACAAGACATAGGCTGGTATGCCCGATATAGGTAGAACACCTAGTGCAACAATGCATATAAGTACAAATAAGTCATCAATATTTAACATAAGGAAAATCTTAAATTAAAATGTACCTGCTACCACTTCCGTGCTGGCCTCAGCTTCCTCAGCTGATAGGGCATACATTCTTCCTTGTGGTTGATTCCCCCGAGTTAAGGGAGGTCGGTACACAGAGGGCTGACTGGAGGGTAAGACTGGTCTGACCTGACAGTCTTTAGCATAATGCCCATAGGAGTGACAATTAAAGCAACGGATCTGTGACGTCGAAACTGGGGCGGGGCCCCTTTGTACCTGACTTGCTGTAGATGGAGGTCGGGGTGGCCTTGTGACTGTAAGCACCATACTAGTGTTTGGGCAAAAAGATGTAGGGCCTGAACCACCAGCTGGTCGAGGAAGGTAGCCAGATGGCCTATAGGGCTGTCTATATGTAGGCCCAGAACTAAAAGACCCACGGTATACCTTGGATGAGTTGCCCATGTCCGGAAATGGATTAGTCCTCTTCCATAATCCAGGTGTGAGGGACAGTTCTCCCTTCTGCTTGTCTTCCATGGTTTTAGCCTTTTGCATAATTTGTCCATAATCTGTCAAATCTAAGACCTTGAGCACTGACCCAATAGATGCCTTTAGTCCCTTTAGAAATCTTACAGCCTTTTCTTCAGCTGACCTCATATGCCTAGGGGCAAAATGGAACAAGCTTTCAAACTGCTGCTGATATTCAAGGATAGTCTTATTCCCTTGAGTTAAGGCCATGAACTCCATCTCTTTACGGTCTTTGAAGCTACGAGGGTAATGGTTGGCCAAAAATAACTCCTTGAACTGCTCCCATGTGGGTTCCGGATGTGCGGCCAACAATATAGGCTTCGAGGCTTACCACCAAGAGTTGGTCTCGTTCTTGAGTTGCAACCCCGCACAAATAAGCTTATGTGCCTCAGTGCACTCAATCACCTCAAATATCTTTTCCAGCTCTTGAATCCATTGGTCTGGCTCTAGAGGATCACTTCCCACCTTAGAGAATACAGGTGGAAAATTCCTCTTGAAGGATTCAACTACCCTTGACGTATTATTCGTCGAGGGGTAATAGGGTGCATACGCCGTTTAGTAAGGGTATGGAGGGGGCACCATATACGGAGGAGTACTGAGTGGCTGAATTGGAGGTATAACTCTAGCTTGTGGTCCCATGCCAGACCCCACAGGTGGGTCTTGTGGAGTAAGTATCCGGGGATGTTGACCGGGTTGAGAAAGGTCTAAATGTTGCTGTATAGCAGCCATAAATGCCTGCTGCTGCTGAAGCATTTTTTGCTGGAAGGCTTGTTGTGACTGCTGGATTATAGTTACAACATCACCTGGAGTGATGACCGGTGGAGGATCCAGAAGTGTAGTCACAGGTGAGTCCCCTTGTGCCACACCCTAACCAAAGGTTTCTTAAGGTTGTGGGAGTGGGGTTTGCCCCACAGAGCGGGACCTTCTAGGATTTGGTGGTCGATCGACCGGACGAGGACCACGTGAGGTGCCTCATGCATTGCTACCGGATCTAGTACGCACCATCGTGTCCTTGCACCTGGAACATACCATACACAAACATTGGTTAAGTATCTTAAAATTTACATTGGCACATAATCATATGCCAACACACAGGGTATTATAGTGTATGATGCCTTGCAACTAGCCACAGCTAAATCCCGAAAATATGGTGCTAGTGCATCGACAAGTAGGACAATGGTCCCACTCAATTTTTTTCACATCAACATCATATATATATATAATACCCCCCCCCTTTTTTTCTCCCAACCGGCGGGCTGTCCACCGGCGGGCAGCTCGGGTCGACCCGTCGGTCCGACCCGAGGCGGAAGATGAACAAGGCTTTTTCTCTCTTTCTCTTCTATTCCTTCTCTTGGCTTATTTGGGACGATTTTTGGGAGGTTCTTGGCACATACACTAGTGATTTCACTCAACGATTCCCGGATTTTTAGAAGATCCAAGCTCCTTTCACTCTCAAGTAAGTCTCTTCTCCATTTCTCTTCTTGGAACATGTATTTTGGAGGTTGAATCCATTTATGCTCCCAAAAACTTGATCTCTTTCATGTTTCCTTCCATAGAACAATCATTCCACAAGAATATGATACTTTTTTTTCTGATTCATTCGTAGTTTTGGGCTCTACTACCCAATCCATGAGAGAAAATCCCAAACCATGCCCTAATTTCTCTAATTTGGGGTTTTCTTCTATCTCTACCCTTTTCTCCCCAAATAACAACTCAAATGAAATTTCTTATCCTTGATTTACATTTACAATGTGGGAGAGATCATGGAAACTTGTATATGCTTGCAATCCCATCTCTTTCTCATGAAAATCCATCTCTTTTCCATGCAAGCCCATCTCTTTTGTGTTGGGTTTCTTTGAAAAAACATTTCTGGGTTTCTATGATTCTCTTCACATCATTTCATAATTGTGGACAACTTAAATCTCTTTCATTCCTTGCACCTCAATGTCATAATAGAAGATTTCTTTGCATAATCTTGATTGTATAATGATAGGCATTTCACTCATGAACATGTAAGCTTCAAGCCTTACACTATTATGGGACTTTTCATTTTCTTAGATTGAACTTGCACATTGAGATTTGGGGTTTTCCATCATTTCTCACTTGCCGTGCTTATACACCTTTGTTACGTTTCTATTTTGCAATGTGCTAGTGGATATCATGTTTTAGGGGCTTCCTCCCTCCTCATTTCTCCATGATTTATCCACTTCTCTTTCTATCATAATCCACATTATGTATTTAGGTGCATTTACATGTGCTTGCTCACCCATCTATTTGTTTCCTCTGTTATTCCTCATCCTTACTTATCATTATTTCTTCTCTTTTCTTACTAGGATGTCTTCTCGCAAGGGCAAGGAACCCGCATCCTCTTCCAATCGACGTAGGGCCACAACTTCTAAGCGGAAGAGTGCAGGGACTAGTTCCCCAACCCTTGGCACAAGGTGACAAGGACATGCCCCCATCGATCCTTTAGACTATGATGAGGGACTCTTCCGAAGTTTGGAGGTAGCAACCAACTGGCAGGCCTTTACAAAGAGGTCTGTAATGATGGAGAAGACCGTGGTAATCAGTGATTTCCATAAGATTCAACTTCATGAGAGATTTACTACACTGGGTTGGCAGTCCATCCTTAATATAGATCGTCCATGCTATGAACAACTGGTTCGAAGATTCTACTGCAATTTGGAGGTCTCTTACCAGTATGGGGAGTATTCAATCACTAGCATGGTGAAGAGGGTGAACATTCACTAGACTATGGACACCCTTGCTAGTATTTTAGCCATTTCGTCGGTTGGGCAGCAATTCTACAGTCCCCCAAGGAGTAAGCCTGTGGGCCCATCCTTAAGTTTGGAGACATAAGACCACATTTACATGACCATTTGTGGCAGCAAGGAGCGTTCGGATTTCGAGACGATATTTTACCCAGAGATTCGTGTATTTGCTTGCTTGGTTCAGTTTAATTTACTCCCTAGAGGAGGTCACCGGAACCAAGTAGGCTTCATGGCGGCCTACATAGCCTTCTGCATCTATAAGGCCTTGGAGGGAGGTGCCGAGCACTTATGCTTGCCCTACATCATACTTAAGACTATGGAGCATCATACCTCAAGAATTGATATCAGATCAGGAATCCCATTTCTGGGGCAAGACCGACAAAATCTGTACAAAGTTCAGTATCAAAAGGTATCACTCTACCACTTACAGGCCATAGACCAATGGGGCAGTAGAAGCAACCAACAAAAACATCAAAGTCATCCTACAAAAAATGGCAGAAACACACAAGCATACCAGAATTATCTACGATCCTCATGGGGGCAACCCCTTTCTCTTTGGTATATGGGGTTGAGGCAGTTCTACCCATGGAAATCCTGGTACCATCTTTGAGGGTGCTACTTGATAGTTAGCTACCTGAAGGAGAGTGGGTGAAGGCTAGACATGACGAGCTCAATTTTCTCGATGAAAGGCGCATGAAAGCCATGGATAATCTGAAGAAATATCAACTGAGAATGGTCAGTGCCTTTAACAAGAACGTGAAGCCCCATCACATAAAAGAGGGTGAACTAGTTCTTCGAGAATAAAAAGCCCCAATTTATGACCCAAGAGGAAAATTCAGGCCCAATTGGAGTGGCCCATTCACTATCAAAGAAATTCTACTAGGCAAAGCTATGAAACTCATAAACCATAACGGTGAAGAAATATCCAGACTGGTCAACATGGATCAACTCAAAAAATATTATGTCTGAAAGGGTGAAGCCTGAACTACATCAGACCTGATTCCTTTCGATGGATATGTAGGCAACTTAACATATACAAGTGCGGTCTCAACTATCTCAAGGCAATAAATTGGTTCCTAAATTAATGATCAAGGTATCCTAAAAGATCATCATAGTTTGTGTCCCCCAAGAATTGCCATTTGGCATACTAGGCCATTAGGTATCTGTCATCCATCCATTGGTCTGTCACTTCCTATCCAGGATTCTATCCCCCAAGAATCACCATTTGGCATGCAAGGCCATTAGGTATCTATCATTCACCTATGGTCCGTCAAATCCTTATCCTAGATTCCATCCCCTAAAATAAAATCACCACCCGGCACCAATTTATCAAGAACAGTTTATTCCCCATCTATGACCAATAAAAAAAAAAAGAGCTTGATGCAACAGTGGTAAAGGCATGTTTGAGTCATTAGCTAATGAGTTATGCTTTGATAAATCATCATATCTCTTTTGTTTGTGATGGTTTTAAGAAAAGTTATGAGCTCATTGGATGAGACATTGTGGAAATGGAACTTAGACATGAATATGAAGGCACAAGGACTGGTGGAATCCATGAATGTGTCATTTCTAGGTCAGATATGATGTGTGAAATTACACCACTAATTACTCCGGCAGGTGCCTTAACACTGGGATGCCAACCTGTATGTATTTCGGTTTGGATTAGTAGAAATCTGCCCAAATCTTAAAGAATTCCGAGTTTGTATGTTATCTCCACCCAAAGGTAGGTTATTGTAACCATCTTTGAAGTAATATTATTTACAGGAAATTCAAGACTTCTTCGGATAGAAAGAAGAGGAAGTGAAGCAATTCATCAAGTATGGGAAGATTGACACTCTAAAGGTGGCCAAGATCTTTGTCCAATATTTATCAATGGGAGGAATCCATCAACAGAGATCACAGGATGCTTATTTACTTTGCATGATAGCTCACGATGTTCTCCGAACTCCTAGGTGTGGTGCACCGCCCATTTTGGTTGAAGTGGTAAAACAGTTGAAGAAAAGATGTGACATCATCCCTACGATTCTTGCAGAAACATTCAAGGGATTCGATGACATGAGCCATGGCCATAGATTCGGACTAGATCATTATCAAGGGAGTCCTGCTATTTTTTAGAATTGGCTCCTTGAGAAACTGAAGTTAACTAAGCCATTAAAAGGAGGCCCACTCAAAGCTCTTTGCTACCAGGAAAAGAGGGAAGTTCCAAAATTCAAACTCAGCACTTTCTGCCCTTTGACAGTTGGAGAAGTGTATCCGAGACCATTCTTTCCTTTGTTCATGGCCAAACTAGGCTGCTTTGAAACTCCTTGTTGATATTTACCAAGTCCTATGCTAGGAAAATATCGTATATTCTTCATCATTTGATTCACTGGCGGACTCCAGATGGCTTCATAGTTAGCTGGGATTTTCTCCTTTGGAGCTTCTTCGGCAAAGGCTGTGCAAGTGGTGTCTATTTCAAAACCACTCAGTTGCACCTCCGGGTCTTGTTCTTCCCCATTTTCAATGTTGGCCAAAATGTTAATCACTTCAGGATCTCTGGCCACTAAGACCACCTTCCCCTGAAGAATGAACATCATTTTTTGATCGATACTAGAGGACACCGCCTTTGCAAGATGCAACCAAGGCCTTCTCAAGAGCATGTTAAAAGTTGTCAGTATATCAATGACTTGGAAGTCAACATCAAACTCCACCAGGCCAATCTTTACAGCAAGGGGTAATGATGCCAAGGATCTTCCTCTTGGTGTTATCGTATGCCCTTATGGTTTGGGTGGTTGGCCTTATTTCTTCCAAGCTGATGCCAATACTCTTTGCTGATCTCAATGGTAGCACATTCAATGCGGACCCATTGTCAACAAGAACCTGAGGAACTACTTTATCAAGGTATTCAATTGTACTGTGGAGAGCCCGATTATGTTGGGTTTCCTTAGGAAGCTCAAAATCTAAGAACATCAGGGACTGCACCACATATGTTGCCCCTACACATGTGCGAGGAGTGTCAGATTTATCCCGATCGGCACTTACACATTAGCGAGAGACCGCATGACTGCTTCACGGTGCAAAGGGGATGCCATCAACAATCCCCAAATGGAGATATTTACCTGGGACTTCTTGAGTTGAGCTAAGACTGGGTTCTCTGGCTCTTTCTTCATGCTGCTAATTCTGGCCTCATTAGCCCTTGGCTATTCTACCACTAGAGCCTTGCCCTTGTAATCATTCCCACTTCTAGTTTCCATCACATTGATTGGTTTTTTTCACAATAATCTCTTTAGGATAACTATCTACATCATCACTATTGGTTAGGGTGATTATCCCCACTATAGAATCATTTTCTTCTTCTGATTCTCCTTCCCCGCTTGGGGTGGGAAGTCGAGGACCTCCACAAATATCCATAGCCCTGGCTCATAGCTTTTTGACTGCATTGGAAAGCTGTTAGAAGGCAGCGTCTACTGCCTCTGTGATTGTGTCATCTGGTCCTATTTCCTCCAGATCATCCAATTGCTCCCGGTAGTAAAGATCACTGACGGTTACTTCCCCTAACATTTTATCAATTTCTTCTATCCGTTCCTACATCTTTAATGCAGTGGAGTATACTTCACACAAATTTTGTTTCGGCTCGACTAGGGAATCTGGTTCATCCAAATAAACTTGCAGCGGCTCTCTAGATCCTTATCACTTTCTGAATCTAATGTAGAATCATCTCCTCCCATGTAGAGGGAAGGGTAAATGCCACCTGTTGGATCAGCTGTCAGATCATCACCACCAATAGCATAGACTGAGATACATGTCAGATGTTCTGGTGAGTAATATTCTAACTCATCATCATAATCATTGTACCAAGGCCCTTGGTAGTCATCCTAGTCAGGATACCCATCATCCTCTCAAGAATCAGAGTCATCTCCATCCTTCTCATCTTCATTTTTGTCCTCATTGTCATCGTTATCATCCTCTTCTTTGCTGATTTCACTCCCACTTGATTCTTCATGAGATTACTCAGGAGCATCAAATTCTCTGGCATCCAAACGCTCATAGTATTCAGAGCGTACGAACCGAAATATTTCCATAGGGTTGGTCCTATCATTACTGACTCGAAGTTGGACTAGTCCTAACTCACCATCCTCAGTGTCACTTCCTATGTGGATTAAGGAAGTGTATTCCTTGATCTGCTCCCCTATGGCCAATGTGGTTGCCGCTCTGAGAAGATCAACCGTAATTTCTTCAATTACTTCTGGATTGTCTTCTGAAGTTATAGCAGGCTGAATTAGAGAAGTGGGATCACTCTCCTGGTCTTCCCCTAATGCATTTATCAACCCTGTTGATGAATTCATCTTTGGGGAATCTGGTAGTGCAAGCATATCCTTCCAATCGTACTCATCCGTCCATCCTTCTTTTGGGTTATACACTAACCTTGAGAATGGGATTAGTATGAGGGCGATGAGGGATAAAAAGTGGGATGGTATGAAGATGATGTAATGTGAGAGGTAGGATATGAAGACTGGGGGTGATAGGATGAAGAGGTTCCTCCACTTTGATGGTGGGGAAAACGTTGATGATATGGCAGAGGCTAATAATATGGTGGAGGTGGAAAATATGGTGGGGGATAGTAATGTGGTGCGATGGACCCTTTTGTGGATAAGGAAGGATGAACGGCGAGCGTATGATCTTCTGATTCTTCTTTTGATGATTCTCTTCTTCTGGGGGTCCTTATGACTCCAGCCCTTTGACTCATGACTCTTCTGTAAGCACAGGCATTCAGATGATTCTTCTGAGCTCTAGGTACAATGAGTTGAGTGGGGTTACTCTCTGTAGTTTCTTCATACAGATTTTCACATAATCAAGGAGTGGATTGGTATTGACATCGGGAGGCTATTTGACCTTGACCTCAATGGTTCCATTGTCTACCAAATCCTGAATTGCATGTTGTAAACCCAAACATCTTTCAGTGTTGTCCCCCTTCTGAGTGTCGTATGTACAATACTTATGATCCCTATACCAACCTGGAGGAGGGTTGCTGATCACTCTTGGAGCCGCTGTCCCTGGGAATCCTTGCTTCTTTAACTTCTCATATGCGGCCATTACTGGCATTCCCAAATCAGAAAACTACCTTCATGGGTGAGGGGCCTTTTGGGCAGGTGCATCTTCTTGTATTATGAAGGGGTGTGAAGAAGTGGGTCGAGAGACTGACTGTTGAACTGCACTCACCACATTAGTTTTTGGACCCTTTCCCCGTCTGACTTGGATGTTCTATCTTGCATCTTGGGAGGATCCTTGATACTAGGCCTCTCTCAAAATTTTGTTCTCCACACGCGTTCCGGTGGCTATTAAGGCATCAAATATTTCCAAATGCTAATAGTAAAGAACATCATAATAGGGTTTTGATAGGTTTTCTATCAACATCTCTACCTGCTCTGCTTCTGAAGGCCTATCTGCCATCTTGGTGGCCTTGTCTTTGAATCTCATTAAGAAGGCGATGAATCCTTCTTTAGGCTACTGCCTCAACATATTAAGCTCCCAACGTTTCACATCCACCTCAGTATTATAGAAGTACTACTTGGTGAAGGCTTTCACTACCATTGCCCAGTTCTGAGTCTGTGATGACTCCGACTGTGTGAGCCATCTCAGTGCTGGTCCTGATAGGATTAATATGAAGGCCTGCCCCATCTGGTTATCTATAAGTTACCACAACTTGGCGATGTTGAGGAAGACTTTGAGATGAGCCTTGGGGTCTCTTGATCCATCAAACCTATCGTCTGCCACTTGAATTTTTTTAGAATTCTCGCCCCAGAGAAGAAACTCATTTCATCAGAATCCACTACGTAGCCTAGGGGTGTCAATTCGTCGCCCAACTATATTAAACCGATTGGGACCGACCGTTTATAGACTAGCCCAGTCCGAACCATTTATTAAACGTGTCAGGTTTGAGCTCGGCCCGTTTATAAATGGTCGGTCTTGGTTTTGCTACTTGGACCGTCGGGCGCCGGACCAAGACCGACCGAATAACACCCTACCGAGATCGGCCTATTGTGCATCGACTTGGCCTGACCCTTTAATAATTGTAGAATACCTATTTTACCCCCCAAATTAAAGAATAAAAAATAAAAAGTAAAGACATGTTCACATTTTAAATAATGGTTATATTTGGTATCATTTATTGATTTATTTTTATTTTTTTGGGCTTGCATGAGTGGGCCGGAATATAAGAGCACATTTTAAAGAGGGCCCGTTTAAAAACCGATTAAATCCTATTTAACATTAAACATGTCCGTAGCCCGGTTAAGGCCCAACTAAAGCCCGACTAAGGTAGCCCGATTATAGCCCGAGGCCGACCGACCGAATATAAAGTGTACCATGCCCTCAATAACTAAGCCCGATTAGTTAAATGGGTGGACACGGTGTAGCCTTTGAAAGTCTTCAAGCCCAATTAAGCCCGATCAAAATTGGACCGGCCCGACTGGTTGACACCCCTAGCTTGGCCTTCTGAGCCTTTTCCTACTCGAATCATGTTCTCCAACTTTTCTAATTACTCTCTGAGCTTCCTTTCTTTCTCTGTCTCCGGAGCCTTTAAGCGGACGTGTGCTGCGAATTCCTCTTCTTCATCTTCAATCACTACCCTAGGAGGAGGGACCCTGGACTAGGCCCCTCATTGACTATTCAGACAGGTAGGTGAAGATCCTATTTGACCAATTGGTTGGACAGGCCCTGGCTCTCCTAAGTCAACTTGGAAAGAATTCCCACGATGACCTATAGCTCCATTATGTTTCACATCTCCTATAATCGATGCCGACTCATTCCTTAGATCAGCTCTAGGAGGGTTCTAAAGTGTAAGCAATATCAGAGCTATCCCTCTCTTGACTTCAGCCATTTCTGTCTGTAAGATCTCCACAGGATGGACCCAAGCCGGTTCAGGTGTTTCCATGTTGGGTGGATCCATACTTACTGGGTTGTATTCACGTGGTAGTGGACAATCTCAAAGAGATGACGAAGGCGATTCTAGACTTAGGCAAGTCAATTGATTACCCTGATGCATCCAAAGGGACCACAAAGAATACTTGAGGTGTGGAATTGTGCCTGAACCAAAAGTAGTTTATTTTAGGATTCTTAAATTCCCAACCCCTAGTTCATACATTCGCTAAATTAACAACCATTGATTCCAAGGTCAGTCCACTAAATGGTAAGGGTGGATAGGGTTTGATGCCCTTGGTCCACCCAATGTCATAAGCGGGAAGTTCATACAAATGGCTTGTTGAGAATATTCTCATAATACATTCCATGTAATAAAGTCATGCTTTCCTTGCTCTTTTCCCACTAGGTGTCCTTTCTCCTGATTTTTCTCAAGACTTCTCGGGACTTGACGTGACTATGACGGGATTACCCCTGAGTCATGTATCTGGACATTCTTCTTAAGGAGGAGGGACACCTTTTATCCAAAACCCACTTAGGAAAGTAATTCTTTATGCCGAGAATATAACATAGGAACATTCCTTTTCAAGACCACAAACAAGTCCTATAGTTAGCTTGTGGTGCTCCAAGCTTCTTTATCTATTTTCTACATGATGCAAGCATGCGGTGGATGCAATAGGACCAACAAGGCTTCCTTGACAGGATCTATATACATAAGGTACATGATCCTTTTGACATACCTATAGGTACGAGATCAAGGGGGTGACATCCTTGCCTATTACTCGTGACTACACACGAGGTTAAGCAATTGGGCATGGGGTGGTAGAACCGTGAGTGATTTGTGCAAAAGTGTAATGTAAGGTAACCATCATTCTATCTTAGAATGCTTTAAAGTGCTCAGAACTACCCAAGGGTCCTAACACAAATACAAACATCGTTTGATGACGCATTCGATCTCAGAATGTTATAAAGTGCAGGGACCTCCCTGAGGGTGCTGGCACAGATACATCATCCTCACCATATGACAATACCTTTCATTCTTGTACAGGAAGTGGGTATCATTTGCTCTCAGAGTACTCTCCATAACATGCACTGACCTCCCCAAGGGTGCGGGCATGACATAGAGTCCCTCGCGAAAAGATTTCACTTCGAGCACGATGCATGATGCAGTTAGTGAATACAATTACAAACATGGGGTTAGCCAAACAAGTTTTCAAACAAATATGGTGGAAAATGCTCTTGCATTTAAAGGTAGCATCTAGTATTGAAAGCTTGACATTTATCCTCAATGGTGTAATCGTTATGAGGGTAGCGGCGGGAGAAATGGGCTATGCGTCCCCGTCCTCTCTCCTCTCTCCTTCTCTTTCATGAGGGGAGGGATGAAATGGGCTTGCGGGACCCACATAGCCATATCACCGCTTAGAGATACGTGGAAGCCTATTTCGCAAGAGTGTAAAATTCATCATTTGAGATGGGGGTTTTGATGATGGACCAATTCGGGGATCAAGATCATACAAATGGGGTTTGGAGTCTCCACCTAGGGTTATGGGCCTAAGACCTTGGGGTGGGCCCGATTCCTGAGAAAATGGGCCAAAATTTAGTCTAGTCTAGAGATTTAGGGTAAGTGTCAAGTTACAGAGTTGGGAAGGTGTTAAGCACCCAATCTACCCGGTTCAACCGGTCTTCTTGCTAGATGCTTGAAAACGAACATTTTCCAGAATTATTACTATTTCACATGTATGGCTAAGTTATCACACATATATACATTAATTGAATTCAAACTACTATATACATTAAAATAAGGCATGTATAAAGTCTATATTATGACAAGTTGGTTGAGAAATTATACCTAAACTTAACCCCTGTTTCTGGTCAAGAGGGGTGGACCCCTGACTAGTACCGGTTTGGACTGTCTCTCATGTTCTCCTGGCTCAGGGGAAGATGGTCTTGACCTTTAACTTCCTTTTGAGAGATGCTAATTGTGATGGTATTCAGATAGAGTTCTGGTTAGGAATGGTCACTTTCAGATTTGGGTTTGGACAGAACTTCGGCTAGGGAGGGCTATTTCCAGATTTGGATTCGGACAGAGCTTTGGCTAGGGAAGGCTATTTCTGTGGTTGGGATGAGGTGGCACTCCGACAGAGCTTTGGCTAGGGGAGGCTATTTTCGGATTTAGGATGAGGTGGCACTCTGACAGAGCTTGCGCTGGGGATAGACTAAGGGAGGGCTAAGATGAGGTGGCACTTCAGTAGAGCTTCTACTGGGAATGGCTATTTCTGAAAATATTCCATGGACACTCGAACAAAGGTTCGGTTAGGAACGACTATTTCTACAAAGAAATGGGCTGACCTAAAACTAGATTGAAGAACTCCAAAGTACTGAAGAACACTTTGAAGATCTGACAGAGTTTCAGATCTTAACAAAGATCTCTTCATAGGCCCAAAGAACCTCAAAAAGGGGGGGTTCTATCTCATGAACGCTCAAGAACACTCAATGGAGGTGGCTCAAGAACATACTGTTTTTCGCTAAAAATTAGATCTATCTAAGAATTTGGATTGAAGATCTTCAAGATCCAAAAGAACCCTTCGAAGATCCAAATGAGTTTTCGGATCTTGACGAAGATCCAAATGAGTTTTTAGATCTTGATGAAGATCGCTCCGAAGATCAAAAAAAAATCAAGAGGGGGAGGGGAGGAAATTTTCACTATGAAAGAGTGAAGGGGGATTCTAGTGTGTTGGTCTATTTTTTCTAAGGGAGGGGGTATTTATAGTTTTTTTCAGCCAAATAGGAGAGGGGGAATCCCTTTATCCAGTGGACAAAATGGGGGGCCCTTGCCTAAAGTGAAGGGATAGGGTTTTTGTCCAATGGGTAAAAGGGGGGAGTTTAAGGAAAAAGTGGTTGGGGAGGGCTTTTGTCCAGTGGGTAAAAGGCGATTTTTTAAAAAAGGGAGGAGAGAGAAATTTTAGCTGAAAAAGGTGATTTTTAGAAAAACGAGAGGAGAGAGAAATTTTAGCCAAAAAAGTGATTTTCAGAAAAATGGGAGGAGAGAGGAACACCAATCACATTGACTGACAATGCCACATGGGAGTAAATCAAAGTGCCCAAGGTATGGTCAGTTTAGGCAGGTAGTGCAGGTGACGTATGGGTACGCGATGGATGACGCTTGGGTAATGGCCAAGGTGGTGCGGGCATAAGCAATGGGCATGTGCATGCATGGGTGTGCGGGCAATATGCATAGTGTGTGGGTCAGGCTGGCATGGGTGTGCGGGAAACATGTGCACAGTGTAGGCAAGGTGTGCATGGCTATACAGCAAGGGCACGCACAGGGTGCCGCAGGGCTCATAAGCTGTGCAGTGGGGGCGCGCAGCGTGCAATGAGGGCCCGTAAGCCACACGGAGGGGGTGCACAGGCTATGCAATAGGGGTGCACAACGTGAGATGGGGGAACAAAAGCCATGCGACAGGGGCATGCAGACAATGCGGTGGGGGCACGTAAGCTGTGCAATGGGGCGTGTAGGCTGTGCGGTGGGGGCACGTAGCAGGCAACGGGTCACACAACTGTCAATGGGGGTTCATAGGCTGTGCGGCAGGGGCACATAGCATGCGGCAAGTGTATGCAGGCTAGGTTGGGCTAGTTGGGTTGGTTGGCTGGCTGGCTGGCTTAGCTGGCTGGCTAGCTTGCGGGTCAGTGTGCGTGACATGCATGTAGAAAAAATATGATTTCCAGGGAAGATTACTAGCAATCCGACGGTCAGATTTTAACATACCATATATCGTCAAAATCATATTTCTGAGCACTATCCATTTGTATGGTCATCTTAACTGGATTCCTTCGTATATAAAAATCCAAAATTGGACCCCCTCCTCTCTCCTACATGGGGATCTCCAGGGTTTTGGGTAGGAGAATGTTTCCATCAGCATCTCTGTTGGTTGGAAGCTGGAAGTCACGTCCAAGATTCATATTTCATCATAGCCAGAGGAGGGTGACAAAATTGGGTGTCTACACCCTCCAACCAATCTCATGTTGTTTATGCCCTTAGGAGTGGCCGAGAGTACCAACAGAGTATTCTTAAATCTTCCCCATCTATTACTCCTGTTAACTCTCCTTCTATTAAGGACACAAGTGTGCCTCTTGTTCCAGATTCATCTGATGAACCTAAAGCAACTAAAGATGATTTGGTTGAGGAAACCAAAAATGAATCTTCTGAAAAAGGCAAATCCCTAACAGTCCTTATGTTCCTTCTGTCCCCATTCTTAATTGCTTGATAAACAAAAAGAAGATTGTTTCCATGGATAAGATTTTAGAAGTCTTCAAAAAGGTAGAAGTGAACATCCCTCTTTTGGATGCCATATCCCAAATCCATGCTTATGTAAAGGTCCTGAAAGATTTGTGTACTCACAAACGTATCACTACTGTGCCCAAAAAGGCTTTTTTGGCAAGTAACATTAGTTCCATAATTACTCAGCCTATAGCGGCCAAGTATAAGGATCCAAGGAGCCCTACCATAGCTTGTGTCATAGGAAACACCTACATTGACCATGCCTTACTTGATCTTGGCGCAAGTGTGAATCTTTGCCTTACTATGTGTATAAGCAACTAGGATTAAGAGAATTGAAAGCCACTGGAACTACTCTTCAGTTGGCAGATAGATCTGTTAAGACTCTTTAAGGGACAGTTGAGGATATCTTACTTAAGTTAGGGGAATTTTTATTCCTTGTTGATTTCGTTGTTTTAGACACCCAACCAGTTGCCAACATTCAGGACCAGATCCCAATCATTCATAGTAGACCATTCCTTGCCACCAGTAATACCATAATCAATTGCAAGAATGGTACCATAAAACTTTCTTTTGCCAACACTTTTGTGGATTTTAATGTCTTTAGGTAGGGTAAGCAACCAAATCCCCATGAGGAGGACGTTCATATTGTGATACCCTACTTTCTAAACCCAGTCTAAAATCCCGGTTGGTTCGATTTGGACTCTTACACGACCTGAACCTAAGCGATCCAAGGTGAGTACCTTTTGGAACACGATGATAAGGGTGACTCTGAACTCAGGTTGGCCAAATGAGTTGGAGTCAATGCCTAGTGAAGTCCGTGTA
Source organism: Macadamia integrifolia (assembly GCF_013358625.1). Lineage (NCBI taxonomy): Eukaryota > Viridiplantae > Streptophyta > Magnoliopsida > Proteales > Proteaceae > Macadamia > Macadamia integrifolia. The sequence continues at coordinate 8,009,783 of NC_056567.1, read as the reverse complement.
CCCAACCCGGGCACTTGTACATATCACGAGGCCCAACACGCATAATAAAGGTACATAGCCATATTTTATACCAAGTACAAATGTTGATCGACAACCGAGAGTGAAATATGTGTCGCGGCAGAGCCCCATCGAAAGTCCCAATGTTTTGACTAAACTTTGGTTGACTAATGGTGGGTCATAGATGGGTCAAACCCACCAATGTGACCTACCACTCAGATTTTAGATATTTTGACACCATTATAAATAGCATTTATTACCTTTTTTTTCCCTACATTTATTGTTTTACACGGTGGGTGAGAAAAGTAAAGAAGTGAGAGAAAAGAAGGAGAGAGAAGGGAAGAAGAAGGAAGAAATGGGGGAGAAAATGCTCATTGTGTTTCGCCGAGGTCGAATCTTTCAATTTCGACGTCGGATTAACGATCCTCATCTCGAGATCTATGATTTGAGGTGAGTAAAACCCATATTCCTTAAACCCTTATAAAACCCTAAGTGAAACCCTTCGATTTGGGTAGCAATCCTTTGGATCTTGTTATTATCTCTTAAGATTGTGAATCTAAGGTTTAATAAAGGTCCTACATGTTGTTTATGAAGGATTTAGAGGAAGACTTGTAAGATTTGTGGAGCATATGTTGATCTCTTGAGCTAAAGAGAAGGATTTGATGTTTTAAAGTATTCTTGAGTAAAGAGGTAAAACCCAAGCTTAAAACATTGGATCAACCTAAGATCTAGGTTGGAATCATGATTTGGAGCCTTAGATTTATGGAAAATATGGTGGAATTGACCCGTGATGGTTTCCCCAAGGTGAGATGAAAAATGGGAGAGAACAGTAAAATCCCGATTCTGGTTGGTGGGTGCTTGAGAATGGTTGGATCCACCAATCCGATGCCCGTCTATCCTAGGTGAGCTACTGGCTTAACCATCGAGTAAGACCGATGGGCGACCTATCCAGTAGCTCCTAGCCTACCTATCCAAGTAGAGCTGCTGGGTTGAAAGGCGAGCAAGACTGATGGGTGACCTGGCCTATAGCTCCTAGCCTGCCGGTCCAGGCAGAGTCCCTGGGTCGAGCGTCGAGCAAGGAATGATGGGTGCCTTGCCCCCTGATTGACCCACCAATCCGAATTCTTGGTTCCCAATTGGGCCCAAATTCATTGGGTAACCTACTCTAGTGATTCTAAGCGCATTGGGATCATCATACGTCATTGGTTATGACCCTAAAGTGGAGGTATACTAAACCCAACTCTTTTTATGATAGGTTGTACTAAAAACTCTCATCACATGTCGGATCTTCCTCGTACCGAGGGTGATCTTCGTACACAACTAGGTAAGTGGTAAGAGGACATTACATCATTTCATTTTGGTTGTAGACTAGAAATATCATCATATTATTATTGTGTAGACTAGTCATCCATGAGTGCCATTGCATGCATTATGAAATTCATTTATGATTTGACATGCTAATATCGTTAATTGTTAAATTCCTATGCTTGCTTGTGATATGAGATGGATGACTTTAAACTATTGAATATGATGTTTTGCTAGACTAGATGTCATAGTTAGCTTAGACACGAATGCATTAGTGGCTCATGGAATGGGACGCGATGGCACTATGCAGTCGTACTATCTCACATAGGAGCATGCGGTTAGGAATGATATATCCCTATGCTACGACCATTCTCAGCAGGGGTTTATATGTTAGGTATATCACTGGGGGGAAACCTAAGGTTGTGTATCAACGGTGGCGGTTAGAAGTACGCCCGACTGATCATTAGGACTGTTGGAAACTTAGGTGATATAACAAAAGGGCCAATCGTACTACTTTTAATCTTAATGCAGAGCAAGACCCATTTTATTTTAATGTAGGTCAAGGCTCATTTACTTTAATGTAGGGCAAAGACCATTTACTTTTTCGGTAACCACGGTTGGCCTTCTCCGGCAACCCTATGGGCATATCGTAGGATGGGGGGTTCACGGCTCGTATCCTAGGCATACGCACACTGTGGTTGCAAGTAGCACATGACCTATAACTTAAAAATTTGTGTCTAGGTGAACTAAGATAATAAAATAAATTGTATGCATATAGGTTGATTTGTATTGCGAATGCTTATTTGGTCTTTCTTTTCACTTACTGGGCTAGTGAGCTCATCCCACGTGTGCACCACTTTTTAGATGATCTTACAGGTTATTCAGCTAAAGAGCTAGAGCCAGGACCCACTGTGGAGTTTTCAATTGAGGACTGGTGGGTCCTTGAAGATCTTGGGCACTGGGGCCGACTGCCCATGCGATAGTTATGTTGTGGGTCAACAATACTGATACTACACAAGATTCTTTTTTATTATTTTGGGAATGTTACCCCTTTTGTGCTCTGGATGTTTAAATTGTATTTCTTGTGTATATATCATGCCTATGGGCTCAATTGTAAATGTATTATATAATACAATTTGGGTATCAAGAGTATTGCGGTATTTATAGGTATGTACAGGTAAGACTTCTATTGAATTACAGGATTTGCTTGACTTAGTGTGTGTGTGTATGCTTTGCTGTGCTTACTGTATCAGATGATCCTGTTAGGTTTTGGGTTAATAGGTGTTAACTCGGTCACCGGTCCAGTTCTGTATGGAATGAGGTGTGACAATGGTGGTATCAGAGCGCATACAAGTTAGATCCCATAGAGTCTTACAATAGGACCCCGGGGCTGGGTAAACATAAAAGCTTTAAAGGATTAAAACTTGTAATAAGATCAAAAGTCTAAATCCTTTCATTTCATTTCATGCATGAATGTAGAACTCAAAAAGACTAATTAGTCAATTCCATAAACCATTAACTCAAAATTTAATAAAATTTGGCAGCATAATAGTGCCATATTGAATTTCTAGAAAAAAAAAATTTACACTAGTCACATAATAAACAACATACATAAAGATAATTACAAAATGGGGGTGACACACACTGTCACCGCCAAACCACAACAAAATAAATCAAACAAGTAAAACAATCCAAAAGTTATAAACATCCACATAAATACCAACAAGTTCCCAACCATATAACTGTATCAAGAATGTACAACCATCAAAGTATCAAAATCACCATCATCAATTAGAAAGGGAGGAAATGAAAGATAGAAAAGAAGGAATAGGGAGGAGGATCTACGGCTTCATTGATCGTCCTTGGGTGCGGTGGATGAACTTCCTTGCTTGGGCTGCAATTTGTAATGGAATTAGTAGTCGAAAAAGTCGAATCGGTCATTTATCAGGACCACCTCCTTTCGCACTCGGTGGAAATCAGCAGTGACACCCTTAGAAACTTTATCTAAGTCTTCCATTAGGGTCTTGAAATCAGTCTCCATTCTTCCTAGTCTATGCTATATCGCCAACTCTCGGGCAACACTCTCCTCTACCTACTCAGAAATCCAATCTTGCCCTTCCTTCAAGGCACCAATGCCATCCATCAGCCTCTGAAAATCAAAAGCCACACTTGAGGGTGGTGGAGCTATAAAGTGTGGATCTGCAACCTTAGACTCTAAGGGCTCCACCTCTAGGACATCCTCCTCATCAATCTCCTCGTCTAGAAGAGGGAAATAATCCTCACCCTCCCCACTCACATACTCAGCCTCTATATCTTCTAGCCCATGCTCATCAGCGTCCTGTGGTGCCCCCATCGACATTGGTAACCCCATCCTCTTCAAGTTCTCTGTAGTGAACTTGTCCCCTGGGTATTTTCCTTCCTCACCTATCAAATTCACCTAAAATACTCAAACACCTTGGTAAGCGACCTACCATAGGGAAAGCCAGAGTTATTGGGGTGAGCGGTGTGGTATTCCATTGTTTTCATCATAACATAAGGGAGGCAAAGTCAGGAAGCACCCTCTTCCAAAGCCACAAGATTGCAGTAGGCAAGGTAGGCAGAAAGCTTACCTGGTTCCTATGGCCTACTCTGGGAAGCAGGTTAAACTGAGCTAAACGGGCAAACACATGGGCATCTGCATTATAAGTTGTCTCGGACGAGGGACGCTTCTTGTGCCCACATATGGTCTCAAAGATTCCCTCTTACATATCAATGCTCAAAAGGAGGATTATAGAAATGGGCACCCTCAGCTGAGATACCTAGAATGGCTGCTAACAAATCCAAAGTCAGAATAATGTCTATTCCCTTCACCAAACCGATGAGGGAGTACTCCCCATCCTCAAAAGAGACCTCCAAATTACAATAAAAGTACCAAACAAGGTGGCATGGGCTATCAGTTGGAGCATGGATTGCCAACACAAGGTTGTGAATCTCTCCAACATGTGATAGGCACTGAAGTCATCAGTCACAACATTCTTCTCCATCATGACCGGCCTTGTAAAGAAGACAGACCAGGCAATGGCTGCCTCAATATTGTGGAATAAACTCTCGTCAAAATCTATCGGATTGACAGGAGGGTTCCTTGCGGGCTGTGCCCATGATGAAGAGGAACCAGGGGCAGCATTCCTCCCCCAGGAGGTAGTGGTCTTCCTCCTCTTGGAGGAGGAGGCAGTCTCCTTGCCCTTTCTGGAAGACATCCTGAAAATACAAGAGAGATCTGTAAGTAAATGAACAGAGGATATGAAAAAGAATGTGATAGCAGTATTCTCAAAAGGGGGGTGAGATGATCCCCGTGAGAAATGACATGGAAAAAAAAACACCCCATAGTGCAATGAGCAATGCCAAAATGCAATGATGCTAAGTGATGAAATTGAGAGAAGTAAAGAAATGTATGTAAGGATAAGTGAGTCAAGGGTGCCTATTGAATATAGGGAAATGAAGCATATGGATGCAAGGACCTACTAAATGCCCAAATATAGTTGAATGGATGGCATTGGGCAAAAATCATAGCAAGAAGTCTAAATAAATAAAAGAAGATGAATGGGAGCCCCCAAAACAGTAAATTGGGGAAAACTCTATATTTTTGCTAGAAAATTCTTTTGAGACAATTATATTAAAAATTAGTGGAGGTGAACATAGCCGAATCAATTATTCATAAGAAAAGGAAGGAAAATGAGGAAAACCCCCAAAATTTCTCAAGAATTTATCATAAAAGGGGGCGGGTTATGTATATCAAAAAAAGGGAAACCTATGCACACACAAATGAAAATGACTACTCTACTAATAGGTGTGTGCTATGAGAGTGAAGAATAACATTTGAATCATCAATTCGAAATAAAGAAGGAAAAATGAGAATAGAACCCTAAAACAGAGAAATTAGGGCAAAGGTTGAGATTTTTCTCTCTATAATCGGTCAAGTGTGACCAATAAGCAATGGAAATCACAAATGAACTATCACATTGTCAAGAAACAAACTTTTCATGGAAGAAAATGGGACAAAAGAAGAGATTCTAAGATTCTACCATGAAAGAACACCATAAACATCATTCTCAAAGAGAAAAAGGGAGAACGAGAACTTACTTGTAGATTTGAGGAGATGAAGCAAAGTTGAAACGGTGCATTGTTGAGTAGAATCGTGGATTGGAGTGTTGGAACGGACCCTCAAATTGCCCTAGTTGAATTTGGAAAGAAGAAGAAGAGAGTGGGAAAATGGGGTTTTAAAATCCCCTTTTTAAACGGTCTCCGACGAGACCGGCGGGCCGTCGATCGATGGGCCCCTGCCCGACCTTGCTCACCGGTCTTGCCCATCGATTTGAGCTCCAAGGCCTAGAATGGCCTGTATTTGGAATTTTTAGTATTCTGTTCCCAGTGAGCCCCAATTAAATGCCAATAGGGGTGTTTTTTCGCATAAATAAACATCGTTGTGAGACCGAACTATGTATTTGGTAGTTAAGTGTGGGTGTGGTGGTTATGTGATGTGGTGCATCGATGTAGCCTATGATATAAAATGCATTTGATTGTGAATATATATTCAAATGTCATGGCAATCAATCAATGCATACATTTTTGGAATAATCCAGGTACAGAATACCATAGTACGCACCAGATCTGGTAGTCGTGCCCGTGGTACCTCTCGTGGTCGACCACCTATTTCCCTTGGTCCTCAACTCGTGGGGTAATCCTCACATCCACCACCATAAGTAGATTATGATTTGGAGGAAGTTCAGGGTAACCCACCCGTGAACGAAATCCCAGGTCCCCCACTTGTCATCACTCCTGGTGATGTGCCGACCCTTATACAATAGTCGCAAGGGGCCTTCCAGCAGCGACAAACTTTCATGGCTACTATGCAACAATACTTGAACCTTGCACCAAAGGATCAGCTCCTAGAGGGGTTACTCCACAGGACACTCTAGTGGGGTTAGTTGTTGGGGTACAATCAGAAGGAACACCGCCTAGGGTTACACCTCAAGATCAACCAAGAGGTACCCCTCCGGTTCTACCATATGGCACTCCACCATTTATGATGCCTCTACCCTATCTGTACTATCCACCTTATCATCCACCAACCGCTACTATGGCAAAGGTGGTGGAATCTTTTAAGAAGTACATGCCACCCATCTTCACCAAGGTGGGTAATGATCCATTGGAATCGGATTGGTGGATCCAATAGTTGGAGAAAGTATTTGATATTGTAGAGTGCACAGAGGCAGAGAAGCTTATATGTGCAGGGTTGCAACTTAGAAACAAAGCTGATTCTTGGTGGAAAGCATCCAAGCCTATGTTAATGGCAACTCACTCGGAGCCTACTTGGGAACAATTCAAGGAGTTGTTCTTATCAAATTACTATCCCAAAAGTTTCAGAGACCGCAAGGAAGCAGAGTTTATGGCACTAACTCAAGGAAGCAAAACTGTTCTAAAGTATCAGCAATAGTTTGAAAGTTTATTCTATTTTGCTCCCCACCATTTAAGGATAGCTGAGGAAAAATCCCATAAATTCTGAAAGGGGCTGAAGACATCTATTGGTACAGTGCTGAAGGTGTTGGACTTAACTGAATATGCATAGATTGTGCAAAAAGCCAAGACAATGAAAGATAAGCAAAGGGGAGATCCATCCCTTACACCGAGACTATGGAAGAGGGCAAACCCATATGCTGATTTGGGTAGCCTGAGCAAGAGTTTTCGTGGATCATACTCCTATGGTCCCACCTATAGACAGTCCTACAGGCCTTCGGGTTATCCTCCTCAACCAGCTAGTGGGCCAGGCACTACATCATTTCGCTCGAACACTAGTGTGGTGCCTACGGCTCTGAGACCCCTTCATCCTTCAATTACACCAAGATCAGTATAGAGAGCTCCCACTCTGATTCAAGCATCACTGAACCAATGCTATAATTGTCATTCGTACGAGCACTTCACCAAGGATTACCGGTACCCAACAGCGGCACCTTCTAGTCGGCCCCCTATCTATAGACTAACATTGACTCAAGGAAACCAACCTCAGGGAAAGATGTATGCCTTAATAGCTAAGGAGGCTAAAGCCAGCACTGAAGTAGTGGCAGGTACACTTTAATTAAAAGACTTTGTGATTCAAATTTTGAGTAACCTGTTATACTTGTATATAATGCAATGCTAGGTATCTTATCTGTATTAGGTATATCTGCATATGTCTTATTCGATTCCGGAGCTTCACATTAATTTGTGTCTAAGAGATTTGCTAAGAACCTTGATGTGCCATCTAAGACCTTAGAATGCAATTTAGTGGTTAGCACTCCTACACGCACGGTAAGATAGTTGAAAGAAGTGTGTGAGCCATGTTTAGTTGAGATTAATGGAAAGAAACTAGATGCCTAGCTTATCAAATTCAATATTCAGAACTTTGATGTCATTCTGGGCATGGATTGGTTGTCGGCTCATCAAGCAAATGTGATGTGTGTCAAGAGAAACAAGTTAAAGTGTTGGATGATAAAGGAGAAGAGCTTGTATATCAAGCTGAAAGGTCAAGACGACCAAGAAAGACTATTATATCTGCCTTGCAGGCTGTGGAATTATTAGAATATGGATGTCAGGGCTACCTTGCATCAGTACTGGATATGGATGCAAAGGTTCCTCCATTTGAGGAATTGGAAGTGGTCAAGGAATTCCCTGATATTTTTTCAGATGATTTAACCCAGCTACCACCTAACAGAGAGCTGGAGTTTGCCATTGACTTAATTCCTAGAGTTGCCCCAGTGTCTAAAGCTCCGTATAGAATGGCACCAACCGAATTAAAAGAGCTACAGACATAGTTGCAAGATTTGTTGAAAAAGGGGTTTATACACCCAAGTGTCTTACCTTGGGGTTCACCAATCTTATTTTTCAATAAGAAGGATGGTAGTCTGCATATGTGCATCGATTACCGGGAACTGAACAAGTTGACCATTAATAACCAGTATCCATTGCCCACATTGATGATCTCTTCGATCAACTGCAAGGTCCTAGAGTGTTTTCAAAGATTGATCTTAGACCAGGTTACTACCAGCTCAAGATTAAGAGCAGTGATATACCAAAGACAGCTTTTAGAACCCGATATGGTCATTATGAATTCCTGGTGCTATCTTTCTAGTTAACCAATGCACCAGCTATTTTCATGGATTTAATGAATCGAGTATTTCATGATGTCCTTGATAAGTGGGACATCATTTTCATTGATGATATCTTGATTTACTCAAAGTCGGAAGAAGAACATGCAAAACACCTGAGGATGGTGTTACAAAGATTAAGAGAACAACAGTTATATGCCAAGTTCAGCAAATGCAAATTGTGGCTCAAGTAAGTTGGATTCCTTTGACACATGGTGTCTGAGGATGGGATCGAGGTGGACCCAGAAAAAGTAAAAGTTGTAATAGAGTGGGAAGCACCCAAGAATGAAACAAAGATCAGAAGCTTCTTAGGCTTGGCAGGCTACTACCGGCGCTTTATTGAAAATTTTTCTTGAATTTTGACGCCGATGACTAAGTTGACCAAGAAAGGTGTAAAGTTTGAATGGTCAAAAGAGTGTGAAAATAGCTTCCATGAGTTGAAGAAACGGTTAGTGTCAGCTCTTGTGTTGACCATTCCAAATGGTAGAGGTGGGATGACAGTCTATACTGATGCATCCAAGATAGGGTTGGGCTATGTTCTCATGCAACATGGTTAGGTGGTAGCATATGCATCCAGGCAACTCAAGGAGTATGAGAAGAACTACCCCACTCATGATTTAGATTTAGCAGTAGTTATATTTGCTTTGAAGATTTTGCATCATTATCTGTATGGGGGGAAGTACGAAATCTATAGTGATCACAAAAGCCTTAAGTACTTCTTCACCCAATGAGATTTAAATATGAGGCAGAGAAGATGACTTGAACTTATGAAGGGCTATGATTGTGATATTCAGTATCACCCGGGTAAAGCTAATGTGGTGGCTGACGCTATAAGTTGAAAGGCTCAGACAATTTCACTTTCACACTTAGTTGTCAGTCCATAATTGATACAAAAGGCAATATTGATGGATGAAATTCTTCTATATGAGGGAGCAACACTGGAGCTTGAATATCAGTCAGATGATGTTAAGTAGTTGATTATGTGCTTGTCAGCCTTATAGGTACATCCATCCATCAAACAAGAGGTAGTAGCAAAATAATCTTTGGATCCTTAGCTACAAAGGATCATGCTGCAAATTCAAGAGTAGACAATGAATGATCCTGACTTCATAGTAGCCAACGATGGGGCATTGCTATTTTGGGATAGGCTATGTGTGCTAGATGACATGGAGATACAAGATAAGATTGTGAAGGAAGCACACAGTTCTGAATACTCATTTCATGCTGGAAGTACAAAGATGTATCAAGATCTTAAACAAAGCTATTGGTGGCCAACAATGAAGACCATTATTGCCTTGTATGTAGCAAAATGTCTCATGTGTCAGAAGGTCAAGGCAGAAAGGCATCAACCATATGGTACTTTGCAACCACTCCCCGTACAGGAGTGAAAATGGGATAGGATCACCATGGTTTTTGTCATAAGACTACCCCGTACACCCAAGGGAATGGATGCAATTTGGGTGGTGGTTGACAGGCTTATCAAGACTTCTCATATTATCCTGATCAGGACCAATTACTCTATGGATAATTTAGCCTAACTTTATATGGATAACATAGTCCGTTTACATGGAGCACCGATAAGCATTGTGTCAGATAGAGACCCGAGATTCACATCTAGATTCTCGAAGAGTCTCCAGTAATCCTTGAGGACACAAGTGAATTTGAGTATTGCTTTTCATCCACAGATCGATGGGCAATCAGAATGTACCATGTAGATATTGGAAGACATATTCAGGGCCTGTGTAATGGAAATGAATGGCAGTTGGGAAGAATACATACCTCTGATGGAGGTTGCTTATAATAATAGCTATAAAGCCACAATCGGGATGGCTCCATATGAAGCATTGTATGGCAGAAAGTGCAAAACACCCCTATATTAGGATGAAGTAGGTGAGTGACGGATACTTGGATCAGAAATGATACAACTGATGTGTGACAAGGTTAACGTCATTTGGGAAAGAATTAAAGCAGCCCAATCACTCTAGAAGAGCTATGCGGACAACAGTAGGAAGGATATTGAGTTCCAAGTGGGGGAGAAAGTGTTCCTCAAAATCTCTCCTATTAAAGGGTTGCATAGATTCCACAGGAAGGGCAAGCTAAGTCAGAGGTATATTGGCCCATTTGAGATTATGGCTCAAGTTGGCTCCGTAGTGTATATGTTGGCTCTTTCGCCTTCCCTCAGCAATGTTCACAATGTGTTCCATATATCTATGTTGAAGCAATACATCCATGATCCATCACATGTGCTGCCCGTGGAACCTAAATACTTAGAAGTTGATATGACTTATGAATAGCAACCCGCTAAAATCCTAGATCAAAAAATAAAGACTCTTCGCAATCGCTCCATCGCTTTTGTGAAAGTTCGATGGGCCAATCATTCACTTGAGGAAGCATCTTGGAGAAAGAGGATAACATCCAAGCCAAGTATCCTTATCTGTTCGGACAACAAGGTACTAAAATTTTAAGGACGAAATTTTACAAAGGGGGGTAAATGTGATACCCTACTTTCTAAACCCGATCTAATTTCTCAATTGGTTCAATTTGGTCTCTTACAGGACCTGAACCCAAGCGATCCAAGGTGAGTACTTTATGGAACATGATGACAAGGGTGACTCTGAACTCAGGTTGGCCAAATGAGTTGGAGTCAGTGCCTAGTGAAGTCTGAGTACCCAAGTCGTGCACTTATAAGTATCACAAGCCATGTACTCACAATAAAGGTATGTAGTCGTATTTTATACCAAGTACGCATGTTGATCAATTATCGAGAGTGAAATACGTGTCGGGGCCGAGCCCCATCGAAAATCTCAAAGTTTCAGGTAAGTTTTAGTCGACCGATGGGTGGTCATAGATGGGTCGAACCCACCAGTGTGACCTACCACTCTGATTTTAGATATTTTGACACCACTATAAATAACATTTATTACCTTTCTTTCCCCATATTTATTGTTTTATACGATGGGTGAGAAAAGTAAAGAAGAGAGAGAAAAGAAGGAGAGAGAAGGGAAGAAGAAGGAAGAAATGGGGGAGAAAATGCTTGTTGTGCATCGCCAAGGTTAAATCTTTTGATTTCAATGCCAGATTGATGATCCTCGTGTCAAGATCTACAATTTGAGGTGAGGAAAGCCCATATTCCTTAAACCCTTCTGAAACCTTAAGTGAAACCCTTCAATTTGGGTAGTAATCCTTTGGAGCTTATTATTATCTCTTAAGAATGTGAATCTAAGATTTAATAAAGGTCTTACATGTTGTTTATGAAGGATTTAGAGGAAGACTTGCAAGATTGGTGAAGCATTTATTGATCTCTTAAACTAAAGAAAAGGATTTGAGGTTTTGAAGTGTTCTTGAGCAAAGAGGTAAAACCCAAGCTTAAAACTTTGAATCGACCTTAGATCTAGGTTGGAATCATGATTTGGAGCCTTAGATTTGAGAAAAATGTAGCTCAATCAACCTGTGATGGTTTCTCTGAGGTGGGATGAAGAATGAGAGAGAACAACAAAATCCCAGTTCTGATTGGTGGGTGCCTGGGAATAGACGGACCCACCAATCCAACTCTCGCCTGTCCTAGGTGAACTGCTGGCTCTATTGGTGAGCAAGACCGATGGGTGAGCTCGCCCACCACTCCTAGCCCGCCTGTCCAAGCAGAGCTACTGACTCGACAGGCAAGCAAGACCGATGGGCTACCTGGCCCACCAGTCTAGGCAGAGTCCCACAAGTCCTTACTTGCCCTTAATCTACCAATTCGACTTCTTAGGTCCCAATTAGGCGTGATTCTAAATGCATTGGGATCATCATACCTCATTGGTTATGACCCTAAAGTGGAGTTATACTAAACCCAACTCTTTTTATGATAGGTTGTACTAAAAACTCGCACCATCGCACTCCGGATCTTCCTCGTACCAAGGGTGATCTTTGTACACAACTAGGTAAGTGGAAAAAGGACATTGCATCATTTCATTCTGGTTGTATACTAGCCATGTCATCATATTATTAATGTCTATACTAGTCATCCACGAGTGCCATTGCATACATGGACGTGTGCAATATAAAATTCATTTATGATTTGATATGCTGATATCTTTAATTGCTACATACCTATTCTTGCTTGTGATATGAGATGGATGACTTTAAACTATTGAATATGATGCTTTGGTAGACTAGATGTCGTAGTCAGCTTGGACACAAATGCATTGGTGGCCCCGTGGAATGGGACATGGTGGCACTATGCAGTCGTACTATCTCACATAGGAGCATACGGTAAGGAATGACATATCCCTGTGCTACGACCCTTCCCAACAGGGGTTTAGGTGTTGGGTATATCACTAGGGGGAAGCCCGAGGTTGTGTACCAACGACGATGGTTAGGAGTACGCCCGGCTGATCATTAGGACTGTCGGCAACTTTGGTGATATAATAAGAGGGTTAATCGTACTGCTTTTAAATTTAATGTAGGGCAAGGCCTATTTTACTTTAATGCAGGGCAAGTCCCATTTTACTTTAATGTAGGTCAAGGCCCATTTACTTTTCCGATACCCACGACTGGCCTTCTCTGGCAACCCTATGGGTGTATCACAAGATGGGGTTCACGGCTCGTACCTAGGGCATACGCGCACTGTGGTTGCAAGTAGCACATGACCTATAACTTATAAATTTTTGTTTAGATGGACTAAGCTAATAAAATGAACTGCATGCCTATTGGTTCATTTATATTGCGAATGCTTGTTTGGTCTTCCTTTTCACTTACTGAGCTAGTGAGATCATCTCACATGTGCACCACTTTTTAGATGATCTTACAGGTTATCTAGATGAAGAGCTAGAGCCAAGACCCACTGTGGAGTTTTTAATTGAGGACTGGTGGGTCCCTGAAGATCCTGGGCACTGGGTTGAGTGCCCGTGCGATAGTTGTGTTGGGGGTCAGCAATATTGATCCCTACATAGGATTTTTTTTTATTATTTTGGGAATGTTACCCCTTTTGTGCTCTGGATGTTTAAATTGTATTTATTGTGTATATATCGTGCCCATGGGCCCAATTGCAAATGTATTATATAATACGATTTAGGTATCAAAAGTATTGAGGTAATTATAGGTATGTACAGGTAAGACTTCTACTGAATTATAGGATTTGCTTGACTTAGTGTGTGTGTGTGTATGACGTGTTGTGGTTACTGTATCAGATGATCCTGGTAGCTTTTGGGTTAACAGGTGTTAACTCAGTCACCAGTCCGATTCTGTATGGAACGGTGTGTGACACATATGCTCCAAGAAATTTCAGATTCCATTATTTTGATATTGAATTTGATTCTGAATTTCAAGAGTGTATGGAACAATTGGGTGAATTTAATGAGGGAATTATGTTTGAGGTTTGGAGTCTCCAACCACCTGTAGAGCCCATTGGACCCTTATCTACCTTAATGCCTAAGCCTTCCATTGTTGAACCCCCTAAGCTTGAATTAAAGGAGTTGCCCTCCAATCTTAAGTATGCTTTCTTAGGGAAGGATCACACTCTTCTAGTCATCATTGCTTCTGATTTGACTTCAATTTAGGAGGAGGATTTGATCGAGCTTCTAAAGGAAAATAAGGAAGCCATTAAAAAAGAAATACTCAAATGGATGGATAATGGGATCATTTATCCCATTTTTGAAAGGGGCAAGCATTTTTGCAATAGATCATTTGAGGCCCTCATGAAGAAATATGGGATCACCCATAAGCTGGCTATACCCTATCATCCTCAAACTAGTGGCCAGGTTGAGTTATCCAATAGGAAAATTAAACAAATTTTGGAAAAGACTGTCAACCCTAATCGCAAGGACTGGTCTCTTAGACTTGTGGATGCCTTGTGGTCTCACAGAACTACGTTTAAGACTGATCTTGGACAATCTCCTTACCACCTTGTGTATCGAAAGGCATGCCATCTTTCAGTTGAGTTAGAGCATAGATCCTTTTGGGCTATAAAGAAGCCAAATTTTGATCTGACTATTGTTGGTACTCATAATGGACTCCAATTAGCTAAATTGGAGGAGCTTCGCAATGATGCCTATGACAATGCTAGGATTTATAAGGCAAAAACCAAGGCTTTTCATGATAGACACATTCTTAGGAAGTCTTTCACACCGGGTGATAAGGTTTTGCTTTACCATTCTAGGTTGCATATTTTACCAGGCAAGTTGAGATCCCGTTGGGATGGTCCTTATGTTGTGCAGACTATTGTTTCTCATGGTGCTGTTGAGGTGTTGAACCCTAGCACAGGTTCAATTTTCAAGGTCAATGGTCAATGGTCAATGGTTGAAGCCCTTCATTAAGTTGTCATCTTCTGCTCTAGAAGTGGTCGTGGATCTCCATGAACCTCTTTACACTGATGACTAACTTTTAACCTGGTATGACCCCCTTGCATTGTCTTCGATTTTAATTTTTTCCATATATTAAGTACATTGCATGACTTAAGTAAGGGGGAGGGAAACCAGTTCTTTTTGTTTTTGCTTTTGTTTTTCATTTTTTTTTGTTTGTTTATTCTTATTTGTTTTCTTTTTATTTTTAAGTTTGCTAAGTATATGCATCCTACTTTGGCTTTTGGCTAATGACCATACTATTCGGATACTTAATGTATGAAAGTAATAATTTTGATTAAGGCACCCATCTTGAATACATAAAAACCTTGTTGGGAAAAAAGAAACAAGCCAATGTCTTGAGATGAGACTCTTTTGAAAAATAAGAGACCCTTGTTTTACGGTGTTGGACCATACGTAAGTCTGTGGGTTCCTTATACTCTTAATTTGGAATTGAGACCTTTTTAGATTGGCATGAGTTGACAAATACACAATTTTAAATGCAGTGTGGAAAGTGATATAAATGAAAAGTAAGAGTTGATTTCCTTAGAACTAGATAGGGCATTGCGCCTCAGGAAGCGTGGTGTCTTGATAAAAACTCTTAGCGAATAAATTTCTGAAAGAACTCTGGCATCACTATCTATGTGGGCATATGCAAAAAGCAAAGCTACATAGTAACTTGGGTGTCTGGTGTTTGCTCCACCATGTCATTCAGACCAACAGTAGTGGAGTAGGATAGAGTTTATTAAAAATAAATAAAGAGAGAGAAAATTTTACATCAAGAAAGTATGTGCAAATGTCATCAATGCCTTGGTAACATGTTTAGTCAAAAACAATCCAACGCCTTAGTCCTTGGTTCCCTATTATTTCACAAGTGGTTTTGCCTTAAGATAGGGATGTTTTGGAAGACACAAGGTAAGTTCTAAATTAAGAAATATGCTTGTGCCTAAAATTGATATAGGATAGTAAAAATTCAAGTGTGGGGGTCCCTAGATCAAGGGTAAAAAGAAACTATTTTTGCTCCAGATAGGTATGGTCCTTACCTTCAGCCAAGGTTGGGATTTGTTTTTTTTTTTTCTGAATTTTGGGTTTATATTCATGGTAAATACCCACGAGACACAACTCGTCCACTAGGGGTCACCTAGAGGTTTAAAGGCTTGTTGCACATGCTAAGTACAATCGCTATTCCTACGAAAGTGAGTTAAGACTTGTTATCCTTTTTATTGTTTTTGTTTTCCTTGAAGACTAGCAAAGTCTAAGTGTGGGGGAATCTGATAAGCACATTTATGTGTGAAATCCAGGGTATAAAAGCATGCATTTTACATATTTAGAATAGAGCTACCTTGAGTTTTAATCTCTTTTTGTAGGTTTTATATTTTAAAGGCCTTCAGGATTATCAAGCATCATGTCACCAATTTTACATGTAAAGAAGTCCTATTTCTTTTCATATTTGCAAAGAAGATGAAATTCTGAGCAAGATGTGATAGAAACACCTAGAGGGTAGGTGAATAGGTTTTTTTCGAGAGTACTTGACAATTTTTTGATTTACCATAACTTAAATGAAATTCGAAATTAAAGCATGAAATAGTAAGACACAAAGATTTTATAGTAGTTCGACTTATAACCAAGTCTACTTATACTCCTGTCAATATCCATTAAGAGACTTTCCAGTATATATTTCTTTTACCGGGCAAGAAACAAGCCTTTACAATTGTCTTAGTTACAGGTCAAGTGTAACCTACTCTTGAGTACAAGCAAGAGCAACTCACAATTGTCTTAGTTTCGGGTCAAGTGTAACCCACTCTTGAGTCCAAGCAAGAGCAACTCAAACCACTCTTGAGTACGAGCAAGAGCAGATCACTTCTTGAGTACTGGCAAGAGAGCCGACAATTGAAATGTAAATAAAAATACAAATTATAAGAGTTGAACGATGTTACCCGTGGTATGTAGAATAAGTACTCTTGTGTAAATGTGCAAGTGAATGAATGCAATGAATGAACGTGCTTGCACTTTGAAGCTTCTCAATGAGGATGACTTGCATGGTTGAAGCTTCTTCTTCTCTTCCTCTTCTCACTCTTTTCTTAGAGCTTCACTCACAATCTCTCTCTTTCTTTTTTCAATGTATTTCTCACTCAATTGTTTGCACAAAATGTGTCTTATGAATATGTGGAGAGATACCTGAAACATTTCCTAAGAGTGGGTATTTATAGCCAAGAGAGTGAGTGAGAAAGCATTTAAAAATCCTCCAACAAATCTATTTTGCCCTGATCCGGAGTCAAAATAGCCATTTTATGACCATTGAGTATTTAAGGTTCTGTCCTGATTCGGATCTCTGAATTGGAGATTTTTCAATCCAAATTTATCCGGATCTTTAGATCTCATCCGGATTCAATCAAACTGAATCCGGATGCCTCTATCTGTCAATTTATAATACAGATTCTCAATCCGGATTGAGAATTTTAATCCGGATTACACTGAAAGTGAATCCGAATTGGGTTTTAAGGCAATTTTGACTGTGTTCTTTGGTCCACCTTTTTCCAATCTTTTGGGACATCTGTAAGGTTATTTTGGTCATTTTCCTAGGGTCCTCTAAATGCATTTTACAATGTGTATACATGTGTGTGTGTGTTTACAATTGTATGTGCATATAATCTTCAGGTTTCTTGACTTCATTCTTGTCTACATTCTTGAGACTTTTTCAATGCATTGATTGATCTTCACTCTTGAGACTTCTTCAAAGCATTGATCGCTTTGATCTTGGTTTTGTTGATGTCCTTCACTTTAGTGTTCTTTGTCGCCCGATTCGATCAGTGATATAAAGTCTATTGAGCAACACTTAAGGTCTTCTTATTCTTCTTGCAGTTAGTCTTCAAGAGTCTTCATGTTTCTATTATATTGACCTCGCATGCTTGATGTCTTCTACATACTTCAATGTACTTCAAGCTTTGATGCTTTTGAGAGCTTCTTCGGCTCTACTAGAGGTCAGGCAGCCTCGTGTCTTGATCCTTTACATCACACTTGGTATAAAATATTAGTTACATACACATTTGTTTTTTATCATCAAAACCAATGTGGAGAGTGGTATTCCCAACAATCTTCCCCTTTTTTGTGATGACAAACAAGTGGATTAAAGAAACATGAGAGATAGAAAATTTCACACAATTTCTCGCCCTTTGTTTACCTTTGTTTAATCAATGATTTCTTTAATCAAAGATCTCTCTCCCCCTTTTGTCAATAACAAAAATGGGTAGGAGGCACAACATAAAGTGCACAAAAAATATTTGGCTCCCCCTAAGCATGTGCATGGTATAGTAAACAAAAGGTGACATACAAGCACAAGCATCAATATCATCTCCCCAATATCTTCTCCCCCATAGCATCAATATCATTATCTTCTTTCCCTTTGGCCACCAAAAAAAAGGAGAGAGATATAGCTTTGATCAAGCTCCCCCTTGAGGTGAGCTCCCCTTAATAAAATAGATAAATCATAAATGGATAGCTCAGCCTTCATATGTGCTAGCATAGAGACAGAGATGTAGCAAAAGTTGAGAGATAACATCAAGATATAGATATCGAGTGCTAGCCAAAAAATATGTCAAAACCATAAGTATTTGTCCATCAAACCATAAACAAAAACCATCCAAAGTTAAATAATCATAGGTTTTAAAGGTAACTTAAGAATCAAAGTAAAGCTCAAGGATGGGGAGGAGATGGAGGTGGATTCGCCATATGCTCCGCCATGTGCTCTAAGTGGGAGCGAAGATCATAAAGCTTGTCATGTGTGGTCTTGAATTGACGATCAACATCCATCCTAAATTCTGAAAATTCCTACTCGAGGTGTGTCATGCAAGGGTGCAAATCTATAGAGGATTCACTTGGGTCATAGGAGCAGCCTCCTCTAGTGCAATAGTCATGATGCTCACCATGCTCTTCATTATGCTCCTCATCATCATCTGTATTCAGTGCATCTTGTTCTACTCTAATAGGTTTGAAATTTTTGGCATGAATTGGACTTGGATTGTCAATTATCGCATCATTAGTAAGTGGAATCCCAAAATGATGAAGAACAGTGCCAACAAGATGACCATAGGGAAGTTGCATGTTTTTTTAGGGAATAATGGTAATCATACAACACATGAGTAGATAAAGTAGATTTGTTCCATACCTATTAAGAATACAATAACTGATATATGATGAAGTAGAAAGAACAACTTCCCTATATCCCTTAGGAATGATGCAATCACCTATGATCCAGTTTATAGCTTAAGCAATGGGGACGAGGTCTTTGGTCTAAGGTTTTAATTGAGTGGTGTATCTATTTGGTTCAACAATGGCTTCATAAATTTGAGCCTTTGTCAAAGGAGCTATGAGAGGAACGAAATGATCTTTTGGTTTCCAGTATCAACAAGGACCACTGTTACTAATACCTAATATTTAAGAAAACTCTAACACATTGAAATGTAGGGATAGTGAATGGTGAGCTCCTCAGTGGCTCCAGTGTAGGTTAGGTTGCATTAAGATTCTCATACTAAGCGAGGGAAACATGGATATGGAAGTGTGAAAAGATTTTCCCATCTAAGTTTATCTAAACAAGCATGCAACCCATAGGAAGAAAAAGAGGACAGGTTTACCTCTCTTCCAAGTTCAATTTTTCTTTTGAGAAAAATGTTCCATTTTGCTCTTGCTTCATCATTCACAAATTGTGGAGTGAGAAAGAACTCCATGAAATAAAAGAATCCCGAATTTGGGGTTTAAAATCATTCTCGAGCAGATTCGAAGATCTAGATCTTGGTTCCTCTAATCCAGAGATCCGGATCAGCTCTGTTTGGTGTTTTTGGGAAAAATGTGAATTTTGAGCCTTAATTTGTGCTGATTAGGGCTATTTTCTCCCTGGATGAACTCAAATGGGTTTATAATCTAGAGTTCTCCCCTTAACTCACAACATCTTTGTTCACTAAGTGGCTTTGTTTGGTTGTGTCAATATGCTCTAGTGACACTTCTCCCTTTTGGACAGTATCTCTTAGGAAGTGATGACACACATCGATGTCCTTGGACCAAGAATGTAAGATAGGATTCTAACTTAGATTGATGGCACTTGTACTACCACAGAAAATTTGAGATGAGTTGAAGTGAATTATATAGTCCATCAAAGTTTGTCTCATCCCCAAAATTTGTGCACAACATCATACAACCGCTATGTATTCAACTTTAGTGGTTGATAAGGTAATAGAATTTTGTTTCTTACTAAACCATGAGACTAGGCATGATCCTAGGAAGTGACAAGTTCTACTAGTGCTTTTGCGGTTAATGTGGCAACCGGAAAAATCAACATCGGAATAACTGATGATATGGAATTCATTATCCATAGGATACCATAATCCTAAATTTGATGTGGCCTTGAGATATTTAAAAATGCGTTTTACAGCACTCAAATTTGATTTCTTAGGATTGTCTTGGTATCGTGCACAAGCACATACACTAAACATAATATCCGGACGACTTGCAGTAAGATAGAGAAGACTCCCTATCATACCCCGGTAATGTGTAGCATCCACAGAAGGACTGTCTTCATCCTTAAATAGAGACAGTGAGTTGCTCATAGGTGTAGGAGAGGGGCTTTTACTTTCTAAGTTAAATTTCTTTATGAGATCTCTTATGTACTTCTTTTGGCTTATGAGGATTCAATTTTTAGTTTGTTTGATTTGTAAGCCTAGGAAGAAATTTAATTCACCCATCATACTCATGTCAAATGCTTTACTCATACATTTACTGAATTCATCACACATTACTTCATTTGTGGAACCAAAATTAATATCATCAACATATATTTGAACAATAATCATGTTTTTGTTTTTGTGTTTTACGAATAATGTGGTGTCTACCTTTCCCATGGTGTAGCCATTATTGAGTAAGAACTTACTCAATCTTTCATACCAAGCTTGCTTGAGGCCATATAAAGCTTTCTTAAACTTATATACATGATTGGGAAGTTTTGGATTTTCAAATCCAAGAGGTTGTGCTACATACACTTCTTCACTTATGACACCATTTAAGAATGCACTTTTAACATCCATTTGATACAATTTGAAATTTTTATGACAAGCAAAAGCAAGCAACATACATATGGATTCTAATCTTGCAACCAGAGCATATGTTTCATCAAAATCAATTCCTTCCTCTTGATTGTATCCTTTGGCTACAAGTCTAGCTTTATTTTGAGTGATTTCCCCTTTTACCCATTTTGCTCCAATGATTGTCTTGTCCTTTGGTTTGGAAACTAAGTCTCATACATCATTTCTTTCAAATTGGTTAAGTTCTTCTTGCATAGCAATAATCCAATCACTATCAGTTAGTGCTTCTTTAACATTTTTAGGTTCAATAATTGATATGAATACACCATGACTAGGATGTTGAATTCTTGATTGTGTTTGTACCCCTTTGTTTAGATCACCTATAACTTGTTCGATAGGATGATCCTTAATTGTTTTGAGTTCTTTGGGTAGTTCTTTTTTTTCTTCTTCTAATATCTCTTGTGTTGATATGTTTTCAACTTTCTTCCTAATTTCATCTATTTCAACTTCATCTTCATGTAAAAGTTGCTTGTGTATTGTGTTTGGTGGTGATTCAACAAAATTTACATTTATTGATTCTTCTACCACAAGAGTTCTTTTGTTGAACACCCTATAAGCTCTATTATTTTGTGAGTAGCCAAGGAAGATGCCTTCATCGGCTTTGGAGTCAAACTTTCCTAGGTGATCTTTGGTGTTTAAGATATAACATTTACATCCAAATACTTTGAAATTATCAACCTTAGGTGTTTTGTCAAAATAGAGTTCATATGGAGTTTTATTTAGTATTTTTCTTATCATTACTCTATTGAGGACACAACATGCCGTATTTACGGCTTCAGCCCAAAAATACTTTAGAAGTGAATATTCTTGGATCATGGTTCTTGTTGTTTGTTGTATTGATCTATTCTTTCTTACTCCAACTCCATTTGATTGAGGAGTTCTAGGAGGTGAGAACTCATGAGTTATTTCATGTTCTTCACAAAGTTTTCCAAATTGTGGTAAATTGTCGAATTCTCTACCATGATTGGTTCTTATGTTGGTGATTAGACAACACTTTTGGTTTTGAATCTTCTTACTTAGGGTGAGAAATTTGCCAAAGGCCTCATCTTTATGTCTAATAAATAAGGTCCAAGTATATCTAGAATAAACATCTATTACTATTGGGGTATATTGTTTTCAAATTTCAATTTTGGCACGTTTCTTACTAGGTTTTTAGAAGCAATTTGTCTGAGAGTTTTTGTATTGACATGACCTAGTTTTCTATGCCAAAGATAACAATCTTCATTTTTAGACACAAGGCATATGCTACTAGAACAAACGTTGTCAAACATGCAAGTGTAGATGTTGTTTCTTTTAATGCCATTTAAAATAACATCATTTTTATCATTTTTCACTAAGCATTGAGAGGTATTGAATTTCAATTAAATATCCACTTTTGCATAATTGACTTACACTAATCAAGTTATAAGCAAGACCATCAACTAGGCACACATTGGTTATAGTGGTACCTCCAATTTGAATAGAGCCTTTGCCAATAATCTTTCCTTTGTCTTTGTCTCCAAATGTCACCCATCATCCATTATGTTCTTTGAGTTTTGAGAATAGGTTAGAGTTCCCAGTCATATGCTTGGAGCAACCACTGTCAATATATCATTTAAGGTCTTTTTTGCTCTTCCAGTATATCTATCAAAATACAATCAATAATGCATTGTCTCCAATTGGGTCCATTGAAGTTAGATTCAAAAAATCTTTTTGGTACACAGATGGTCCTTGTTTAGTTTTGGGTATGGCTGCTATAGGATTGGGGATTTTTTCAATGATGTTGTGGAGTTCTAGTGTTACTTCTTGGAGGTTGAGGTTTATAGAACTGGTGGTTATGGTCTATTATATCCACTCCACTTGTTCCATTGATGACCTCGAGGTTTTGAGAACCTTTGCGGTCATTGAGGAATATGACCATGCTTTCTTGCATATTGATATGCATGATTAGCTTGAGGTTTCTTCAAGGGTGGATTCGTCTTTTCCTTTTCCTTGGATTATGAAGTAGAGGCATCGTATCCTAGGCCTTCTTTGTTGTGAACATCTCTTCAAGGTGTTCCCAATAGGGTATCAAGGTTTCTTTGGCCTTTGGTGAAAGTGTTTAGGGCCGAAGTTAATTATGCATTTTCTTGGAAGAGGTCTTTGTTTTCCTTTTATATTTTTTCAATAGTCTCCAAATTACCTTTGTTTTCTTTTTCTTGCTCTCTCGCATAAGTAGTGAGCTCATTCAAGGTAAATTGGAGATTATCTACTTGCTTTTCTAATGCTTTCTTTTCTTTCACTTCCTTTTTGCTGTTTTTGTACAATTCTAGAAAAGCATCATATAGTTCATCATATTCAAGGTTATCTTCACAAATAAAATTTAGACAATCTGAGTTTGTGGAGCTTACCTCATTATCTTCTTGATCGGATGTAGCCATCAAGGCTAGATATGTGTGTTCATCACTAGACTCTTTTTCTTCATCACTACTGTCAGATGAGTCATCCCAAGTTTCTTCTTAAGTCACTATTAGTTTTTCTCACATTTCTTTGGCTGATCTATACATAGATATTCTATTAAATTCCTTCTCACTCAATGTATATTGAAGGAGTGTAATAGCTTCGAAGTTATGTTGAATCTTAATTTTATTTTCTGTTGTCCATTCTTTCTTTTCTTTTTCTACTAGTTTTGCTCCTACTCTTTTATAGACCTTGTATGGACCTTCTTCAAACACTTCTCATACATCTAAGTTGTGAGCACAAACAAAGTTTGTGAATCGGGTTTTCCAATAGGAAAAACCTTCACTATCAAAGTAAGGAGGTCTAAAGGTGTTGAGACCTTCGACTTGTTGGTGTTGAAATGCCATGGATCTTTGACTCGTTTTAGAAAATATAAAGTCTCAGTTTTGAGCTCCCGCTCTGATACCAATTGATAGAAACACCTAGAGGGGGGTGAATAGGTTTTTTTTAAGAGTACTTGACAATTTTTTGATTTGCCACAACTTAAATGAAATGTAGAATTAAAGTGCAGAATAGCAAGACACAAAGATTTTATAGTAGTTCGACTTATAACCAAGTCTACGTCTACTTCTCTCAATATCCTTTGAGAGATTTTTCACTATATGTTTCTTTTACTAGGCAAGAAACAAGCCTTTACAATTATCTTAGTTACGGGTCAAGTGTAACCTACTCTTAAGTGCAAGCAAGAGCAACTCACAATTGTCTTAGTTTCAGGTCAAATGTAACGCACTCTTGAGTTCAAGCAAGAGCAACTCAAACCACTCTTGAGTACGAGCAAAAGCAACTCACTTCTTGAGTACCGACAAGAAAATTGATAATTGAAATGTAAATAAAAATACAAATTGTAAGAGTTGAACGATGTTACCCGTGGTATGTGGAACAAATACTCTTGTGTAAATGTGCCAGTGGATGAATGCAATGAATGAACGTGCTTGCACTTTGAAGCTTCTCAATGAGGATGACTTGAATGGTTGAAGTTTCTTCTTCCCTTCCTCTTCTCACTCTTTTCTTAGAGCTTCACTCATAATCTCTCTCTTTCTTTTGCAATGTATTTTTCACTCCATTGTATGCACAAAATGTGTCTTATGAATATGTGGAGAGATACCTAAGATATTGCCTAAGAGTGGGTATTTATGGCCAAGAGAGTGAGTGAGAGAGTATTTAAAAAATCCTCCAACGGATCTATTTTTCCTTGATCCAAAGTCAAAATAGCCATTTTATGACCGTTGGGTATTTGAGGTTCTGTCCTGATCCGGATCTCCGGATTGGAGATTTTTCAATTCGGATTCATCCAGATATCTGGATCTCATCCGGATTCATTCCGGATTCATCCAGATCTCTGGATCTCTTCTGGATTCAATCAGACTGAATCTGGATGCCTGTCTTTCAAATTCTGACAGACAATGTAATGTGGATTCTCAATCTGGATTGAGAATCCTGATCCTGATTACACTAAAAGTGAATCCGGATTGGGTTTTAAGGTAATTTTGACTATGTTCTTTGGTCCATATTTTTCCAATCTTTTGGGACACCTATAGGGTTATTTTGGTCATTTTCCTAGGGTCCTCTAAATGCATTTTACAATGTGTATGCATGTGTGTGCATGTTTACAATTGTATGTGCATATAATCTTCGGGTTTCTTGACTTCATTCTTGTCTCCATTCTTGAGACTTTTTCAATGTATTAATCGATCTTCACTCTTGAGACTTTTTCGAAGCATTAATCGCTTTGATCTTGGTTTTGTTGACATTTTTCACTTTAGTGTTCTTTGTCTCCTGATTCGATCAGTGATATGAAGTCTATTGAGCAACACTTAAGGTCTTCTTATTCTTCTTGCAGTTGGTCCTCAAGAGTCTTCATGTTTCTATTATATGGACCTTGCATGCTTGATGTCTTCTACATACTTCAATGTACTTCAAGCTTTGATGCTTTAGAGATCTTCTTCGGCTCTGCTAGAGGTCAGGCAGCCTCGTGTCTTAATCCTTTACATCACACTTGGTATAAAACATTAATTACATACAAACTTGTTTGTTATCATCAAAACCAATATGGAGAGTGGTATTCCCAACAAGATGGACATATTGCATTAAAAGTACACATTCGTTTGGACAACCGTACACGCGATTATTCTTTTCAAGCTAGAAAAGAATAATAGACCAGAACTGAACCAAGATGCAGAACCAGCCCATATATAGCTGTTCCAGGGGTATGAAGAATATTCCAAGACGCCAACAAGGATGGATAGACCCACATGGGATGTTGCATTCTCTCTCCTCACCCCTTGTGCGATTAACACTCTCTCTTATCTTTTAGGAGATTTAGTTGAGGATTCTTTCCACTCACTTAAAGCACAAAGGGCCTGAACGGAATTTTCCAATAAAATAGAAGATTGCCCAAGCAAATCAAAGAAAAATCATCCAAGGGGGAGGTTTGTGTGCAATTTTGAAGAGAGAGAGAGAGAGAGAAAAAATAGGAAAAAAAAAAGGGAATAAAAATAAAATCATGGGAGATATTTTCTCCTACCTCCTCTTTCCTATTTTGTCTCTTCTCTCCCCTCCACCTCACAAACAATCCAAGAGGGGCTCACACTTTGGTGTTCTCCTCTTGTCTCCCCTATTTTTTCTCCCTTTTTCTCTTTTCTCTCCTATTTTCCATCTCATCAATAAGAATCTCAAAAAATCCTACCATTAGGAAACCTAAATCATTGTATTCTCTCCCCAATCTCTATTCTTTTCTTTTTTTTTTCTCTTCTTTCCTATTTCCACCTCATCACACGATGCTAGAAGACCACCTTTGGACTATCCTCTCCTCTCTCCTCTCCCATCTCCCCTACTTCCTATTTTATCTCTACCTCTCCATTCCCTATATAAGAGAGTCGACCAAGGGGAGGAGGGTGCACCTTTCTTCTCTAGTTTTTCTCTTTTTCTATAGGTTTTTTTCTCCTCTAGTTCTTTGTTTAAGGTTTTGGTTTAAGCACTTATGTAATTTTTTTTTTATTTAATGAATGCAAGCACTTTTATTTTTGATTCAATCTTTTATTTTATTGTTTATGGTATTGAAATTGTAATTTTTAATTTCTAGTTCTAGTTCTTCTTAGTTTTTCTTACTGTAAACACTTTTGTAATTGGTTTTATTTCATTCATGCAATGTCTTTTATTTTTATGGTTCATGTTATTCAAAGGTGTAATAATTTTAATTTCTAGTTCTAGGCTTAGTTCTAGGTGACAAGAACAAGTTGTGAAGCATCTCTTTTAAGTTTTGTTTTTCTCTTCTAGATTTGTTTTCTCTAGGCCTAGCAATTTTAGATTTGGTTCATTGCAAATCTGGTTTTTAGGGCTGGTAGTATCTCAAATTAATCAAGTGTTCAGTTCAATGATTGAAGTTCAAGTAGGTAGGCTTCTTCATAAGTCATCTCATCCCCCCCTCATTCCCTCTTCTTGCTACCTATTCATTCTTAATTTAGGATTTAAATTTTAGTTTTTACTTTGATGCTTTCCCTTTCCCCCAAGGTCCTTGGCTATATGCATGTGTTGGCTTTGCCCCTCTCTAGCCATGGAACTTTCTTTTTTACTTTAGTTATTTATATTGCATCCCTTCCCCTAAAGCTAAGTAGAGCAGCCTTTGTAAGAGTAACTCTTTGGTCAAGTAGGGAAGCTCATATTATTTATAGTGCATCCCTCAGGCTAAGTAGAGATACCTACTTACGTGCCTCTCTCTGGCTTTGTCCCCTTTACTTTTCAACACTTTTTATTATAGCACTTTTACTTTCAGTTATTTACTTTTTAATTGCGTGGTTTGAGTATTTAAATTCCTAGATGACGAATGGTTAGGGTTAGATGTGAATGTTTAGGTCGTTCAATTTTTATTGCAATTTCAATTCCAATTTCCCTAGATGTGTTGGTTAGGACATTTTTAGATACATTTGTGTTAGAACGGTAGTTAGAAGTAGATCACCATAATCAATCATTACACTTTCGCATTACTAAAAGAAGTTAAAAATAAAGTGGCTGCTCTCCTTGTGTTTGACCCGTTGGCTACACTGATCCATACGCTTGCGGTTACTTTTAAAATTCAAATATGATTCCGGCAATATCTAGTGTTTGTGTTTGGTTTTTGGTGAAGGTAAGTTAAACCCTAATGATTCCTCTTCATCTACTACTGTTAGGCAATATCCAGAGTCACATGTATATCTAGCATCTGTGAGAGTATAAGTCATCATTAAGTAACTACAAAACAAATTTGGGGAACAAATGTATTTAGATAGAAAGGACACCTTTTTTTCAGCAAACAAAGAGGAAGAATAACAAAGCAAAGCAAACCTCTGTTTCAACTTGTGAATAGAAAAGAAAATCCTATGATGATAAAACACAAAATCAATACCAGTTGATAGTGGAAAATAATGGAGTGATTACATTGGGTATGCCCGACTCTCCAATGACTTTGGTTCTAAACAACACTGTGATATCTAAACATGATTTGGTGAATGTTTGTAAGAAATGAAAGTGGTTTAGTACGAGTTGTTTGTGAATGAAGAGAGGCAATCTAAAGTGGTATTTAAGCTCCATGGCATGATCACATTAGCAATCTATTATCTTGTAGAAATTTTAGAAATTTTATGGTTTTGGTCTCCCTTTACCATTAGAGAATTGACAAGGCAAATATACTACTTAGAAAGAACACTTAAACAAACAGAACTACAACAAGAAGTACTTTAGGGAAGGGATCCTTCCTTTGTAAGCAATAGATGAATACTGTAGGCAATGGGTAATTAAGGTGAGGGTTTGGTTCCTTCTTGTATAGGGATGATTATTAACTTGTGTAAGTGGAGTTTACCATACTTAGTTAATATGACATTTTATCTCATATCTGTATTTTCTATGTACATATCTATCATATATGTATAGATGACATCCAACCAGAATCAACCAAGCATTGCAAAATGTGGGCTACGTGGTAATAGTTGTTCATTATATACAACAAAGAAAGAAAAAAATGTTGGGAAGGATTACTTCAAATGTCCAAATGGTTGCTCATTATTCTTGTCGGAAAACCAATATAAAACTTGCACTTATAGTGAAGGTCAATGTCAGGTTAGAACAGAAAAAACAGGTGCAAATTATGGTCGATCCTTTTGGTGTTGCCCACTTTCAACTGGGGCATGTCTCTATCCATTTTCCATATTCAAAATTTGCTCATGTTCTTTTGATTTTGGAACATGTATGACAACCATCTTTACTTGATTCATAGGTTGACAACAAGGGTTGTGGTAAGTTCGAATGAATATCGAAGGCAAATCCTAGCTCTATCAGCCAATGTAGTACACATATGTCGAGTGGTGAAACAGAAACTTCAAAATCTTCATCTCCTTTCCCATCTCCAGTGTATATTAAAGGCTATCTGCAAGGCGAAATTAAAGAGTCAGAGGGTCACACAAGGACATTGAGACATGTACTTGATGCAATCAACAAGTTACATGTAAACAAATGATGAGATTAATTTAACTAGAAGAAGGACAATGTGTGTAGTTATTATTAGTTCAAGATTTGTTGGGTTGTTAAACATTGTAATGGTGGATGGTTATATAAACTTATATATATATATATATATATATATGTATATAATGTCAAAGTTTTATTATTTGTGTGAGTATCCCATTTCAGTTTATGGCCATTGTAAAGTAGGTACAAAATTGGGTAGCATATATTTACATGCTACAATAAGACTAGTTGGACATAAATTACCTGCTATAATTCAAAAGTAATCGGATTACTTGAAATCTCTCTTATTTAAAATGACAAATAAAATTATGAAATGTAACCATAGTGAGATTCCCATCAATACTTCCCATACACTCAAAAAATACAAATTATTGACACCAACTTTTTCCATAACCATTAAACATATCAAAATGGTCACTTCATCAATAGTAGTCAATTGCATTACCATCCCTACCATTTCAACTACTGGCTTGCAATACCACTTGCTTGACTTCCACCTCCTACTTGACTACCAACTCTAGTTTGACTACTACCTCTGCTTCACCAACAGTTGATGCTAGTCTCTGTGCATCTCTTGCTCTTCTATTAGCATGGATTTGTGCCATCCTTGATCTTTTACTAGCTTGCATACTTGTAACTATAGATGCAGTAGAATTCTATGACCTGATAAACATTTGGGAGCTATTGGGTTGGCTTTCCAACTCCATTTGGGTTCTCTACAAAAGCATTAAAGAATTATTAATATATATATTTATAATAATAAATGGTTTAATATAATATAACAAAATATTACCTTCACACCAACTGTAGTCCTAAAAGACCTTACTTTCTTCCCTTTAACTAGACCTCTCAGAAATGTTCTCTTGTCATGTCCAGGCAACTTGCATATGTCACATCTAACAGATGATGCTTTCTTTCTAAACACACTAGGACCTGCCTCACCAACTTCCCTTTTTCTGTTCTTGTGTCTTCCTGGTTGTCTTCTTAGTGGTGGAGGTTGTACTATACCCATTGGACTATTCATTGATAAGCCTAAAAAGTTTGGTACTAGATGTATCATCTCATTATATGTTTCCATGTAAATGTTCCTTGTGAAACACTGATCACAATAATTATCAAGTTTTTCCTTTCTAGTAATGATACATATTGTAGCATGCTTACTTGGCAATCCAATATGTCTCCATACAAGATAATCACAACTTTTGGTTGTCAATTTAACTACATGTCTTGAGAGTCCATCATTAACCTCAAATTCATTGAATCCAGCAGAGATTGCCACACATGACCATGCTACTTGTTGGATTAGATCCAACCTCTTTTTTTATGTTTGGTGTGAATCTCTCATTAGAAGAAAAGCTTCCTGATACCTCTTTTGCATCAGCTTCATTAAACTAATCCTAAGTTGGTCAATCAAGGTTATTATTGGTTTCTCCTAAATGGTGCTATCCAATGATTAAAGCACTTTGACATGTTGTTTGTGATATGATCACTCTTTGCATCACAGTCAAATGTATGTCTAGCCCAAAATGTTGTGGACAACTCCATCAACCAATCATGGGCTGTATGATTTTTGTTTTTCATCGCTATCATTGCCTTTTCAAAATCCATTCTGGTGTATGCTCTAAAACATCCTAGAATAGTGCTTTCAGTTTCTCACCTCCATATGTGGTCTTGAAGTTACTATACAGATGTCTAGCATAATGCCTTTGGTAAGAGTCAGGAAACATCTTTGCAATGGGATCAATCAGACCCTACATAAAAGTGAGCAAATAGAAAATTAAATCATTAAATCATTAGAAATAAATAAATCAATAAATAAAACAGCCTCGGAATGACTTACAATCTACATACCTTCTGTTTATCTGACATAGAAGTGAGATTTACCAAATCATATGATTTATGAGTGTAATGCAGTATATAAATTTTCCAAAAACCATCTCCAACTACCCTTGCATTCAAATTTCACAACACCAAATGCAAGAGGAAAAATACCATTATTTCCATCCACTGATACTGCTAACCAAAAACCCCAGCAAACTTGCCTTTCAGATGACATCCATCCAATCCTAAAAATTCCCTACATCCTCTCAAAAAACCAATCTTAGAAGCTTGATAACAAATAAAAAGCCTCTTAAATACAGGAGGATGATTCATGTTTTGCCTTGCAATAAATTGCAACTTAATTATAGTCCCTAAATTTATATGCCTAATCAGTTCACCATATGAAGGCAGTTGAGCATGTGAATGTGCATAATTTCCTTCATTCTTCTCTTTGGAAAGTAACTGAGCCCTATACATTTGCATATAATTTGGCTCAATTCCATATTGTTGCTTCAAAATTGTTGCCATAGTACTAATAGCCATTTTAGGTTCTGCCTTAAGTTCATTAGCCAATTTCACCGATATCCATCTATATGTGTCATTATTGTTGTATGGCAGTGAGGCACATGCATAATCTAATCTATATGTTTTAATCATATATATAATCCCATCCTCCAAAGGTGAGACATGTATCCTCCAATCACATCCATCTCCTACACAGATAGCAGTAACCCTGCTTTTCTCATTTTTAATTCTTATAATCTCAAAACCTTGTTGTATTACATAATCTCTTAAAGCAATCCTGAAAATGGTCTACATCATCAAACATCATATCTTCACTTAATCTCAGTTTTGCCCTTTCATCAACCCCATTATCTGTTCTCATCACATTAGGGTCATACTCATCAAGTAATTCTTCAAAATCTGCAAATTCACCACTTCCTTCAAACCCTTCATGTGAAATGTCCTCATCAGAATAATCAATCTCACTTTCTGTTTCACTTCCTATTTCACTGTCATTCTCATTCTCAATTCCATCACTCATAGGACACATGTAATCCTCATCATCAGTTGTATCAGTGAAATCCACAGTTTCCTCTTTAGAAGTACCAGAACTACTAAAAGATGAAACCCTAAAATTATTAGGAAAGCTACCACTAATAGTGGCCTGACTCCAATTGACCCTCGGCACACTAGCAGAAATACTACTGCCAACATTGGTGGAAGGACATCTAGTGACATTAGCTGCAGACCTACTAATAGCCCTAACAGCTTCAGAACTTCTTAAACTCCTACCTATAGCATCATCCATTATAGAAAAAGTGGCATAATTGGATGCCCTGCATGTAACATCTCCCATCATAACAGCCTTATCATTAGTGGATGCCCTACCTATACCACCACCTATTGCACACCCCCCCCCCCCCCCATAGAAGCATTCCTTGGATAATCACTTGTTGCACCACCCCTCCTAGCAAAATTCCCTCTAACAACACCTGTTGCACCACCCCTCACAACATCCTTCTTTGCTTCCCTAATACACCCAATGTTCTGTTTGACCATCGGTTCTGTCTCAGCAGGCCTACCAATTATATTTCTCTTGTGGCCATTAATTGTACAATCTGACTCCATCAAAGATGGAAAACAATTGCATCATTGACTCTCTTTGACTCCATATACAATTATTTAGAAGCACTTCACTTCATAAAAAATGGAGAACAATTGCATCATTGATCATCATTCCACACATCCATTGCTTCAATTTCACCAGGTAATATAGATTTGCAAGAAATTTTCAAGCTTTTTCCATCAGGTATATGCTTTTAAGGATTGTACTGTATATGTCATGAAACATTTCTAAATAACTGTATTCGTCTCTATCAACCAACTTTTCTACCACATTCCCATTATAATAGTACGAAATAGTGAACAAGTCCATTCTTCATTAATAGTTATATAACCAAAATCCATAAATTCCATAAATGGTTCGTATTACACACACTCCAATCTAAAAGCATGGCATTTCAATAACTAACCCCAAAAAACAACTAAAACATGGCATTCAAAATCAGGGAAGGGAGATGAAAATCAGAACCTCCAAAATGCTTAAATTGAATACCCCCAAATTCACTAAATTCTACAATCAAAGCCGAAACCCCCAAAATTAGACAAGATATGGCATTCAAAATTAGTAAATGGAGATCACAATCCCAAATCCCCTAAATTCTTAAAACAAAATAAGAAACCCCCAAATTAGAAATCACATTCCCAAAATAAGAAATTTTATTTACATTCCCAGTTTCCAGTGTTCTAACACGGTCATGTGAACTCATCGGACTGTTTAGAGCTCTCTCCACCTTTTTTTTGCCCTCTCAAACTTAGTTGCAGTACATCGACAACTCCATGCCGTTGCCGCCACCAACCATAGTGATGAATGTTGTCAGGTGGGCGTACGATGCTTCTCAACACGAGCATGATTCACTTGGTATTCTTCCCTGCATCTGGTTGTAGTACTTAGGGTTCTTGGTAATGATGGAGAAAGAAAATGTATGAAATGGCCTCTCTGTTATTTAGGTTTGAAGGGTAAAAATGGAGAAGGATATAATTGGAACATCACAACCCTAAAGGGTATTCCTGTCTTTAAGAAAATAGGTACCACATCAGCTAATAACGGTTTCTCCCAAATCGAGTTCAAACACCATCAATTGCACAGGCAGAGTAATTGTTAGAACTGCAGGGGATAATTATAACAATATGACAAACTGTAGGGAGGCCAGTGTAATTAACCCTAAAATATTTGGTTCCGTTCCAAAAAAAAAAAAAAAAAAAAAAAAAAAATTCCCACATCGCGTATGCCGGCACCCTCCGGTACTTTTTGGATATCATTCTGTTTCTTCTTAGATCGCACGTAAAACACGTGCCAGCCGGCGACTTTCTTCAATGACAATGGGAAAAAGGTTTAATAATTTCAAGTTGCGGTGACGTAATGAATCATTACGGCTCATCTGATCAGTAAGTCCGAAATTTCGAACCAAGTTCGTCGTTGAAACCGCTCGACCGAGCTCAACCCCGCATCTCTACTCACACTCTTTTGTTTTCTTTAATCTAATCCCTTTTTCTTTATTCTTCAAACTTTGCTAGTTCAAGTGGTTTTTTGGTGCTCTTAATTACTTGTCCAGTTGTCAATCGATTGAGTCTTGTGAATCCAACTGTAATTCTGATAATAGACCTTGAAAGTTCAGTTATCTCTGAATTATTGGGGTGTAATTCAAGGTTTTGAACTTTCAAGAGTAGGAGTTGAGTTTGTTAAATTCGAGTTCTTTCGGAGGAGCAGAGTAAATTTTTGTCGTTGTATGTTGTTGGATTGGTCGATATGGAAACAAAGGCGACGGCGAGGTATACTCTGGGAAAGCAATCATCGCTTGCCCCAGAACGCGAGAATGGATTGGAAGTTGATGATGGATTGGAAGTCGCGGAAGCTATTGACCCTACTTTTCGGCTTATGTATCTTGCGGACGAAGGCGACCTGGAGGGGATAGTTGAGCTCTTGGATTTTGGAACGGATGTGAATTTTAGGGACGTAGATGGACGGACAGCGCTTCACGTTGCTGCTTGCCAGGGTCGTGCTGATGTTGTTGAATTGCTGCTTAAGAGAGGAGCTGATGTTGATCCAAAGGATCGGTGGGGAAGTACGGTATGTTCACTCGACAAGTTTGATTTGTTCAGACTGAATTGGTTTGTCTTTTTTGAAATTCAGCTGGTTATTTAGCCGAATGATGTCAGAAATGGAGATGCTCTGTTGTTTGTGTTTCGCTTACTTATGGTGTTTGTTCTTTTTTATTCTCTTTTTGGATCGCTTACTAATCGCGTTTTATGGTTCACACTGTTCTTTTTTAATTTCTTCTTGGATCAATTTAAGTGAACTACATTGGTTATTGTATTATGCGGGTGAACTGGAGAATTACATTAAATCAATTTATTTTAGATTCATGAAAATGAATTTTCAACTTCAGTTCTATCCGGAAAAGGACATTTTTATTTTGAAGAGAGCATAGATAATGATTGGAGAGTGTTGTTCTCTTATTCAGAATATAGAGGTGGCATGAACGTGTCCAACAAAGGCCTTTGAATGCTCCAGTGTGGAGGGTGATTTGATGATTTGATTTAAGATTGAAGGAGCTAAAAGAGCCAGGGGTTGGCCTAAAATGATTCTAGGAGAAGTGAGGAAAGACATGCATAGTTTAGGACTAATAACGAGTATAACTTTGAATAGAGCTGATTGGAGAAAAAAGATCTATGTTGCCAACCCCATTTAGTTTGGGTAAGACTGAGTTGAGTTGTAAACTAGGAAAGAGCCACTTGCGAAATCATCCCCGTGGTCCTTGGAAATACATTGCCTTCCCCATGCTTATGTGGTGGCACATATTATGGATGATGCTGCTGCATTAAACCACTTTTATGTGTTTGAAACATGGTGGGTTCCTTGCATAGCTGTGATGAGGAATCAAATTGTTATATCAAAGCATTATGTTAAAGTTGATGTAGAGAAATACTTACAGATGTGTGATTGTTCTAGGAAAGTTGCAAATTAGTTGAAGTGTATTTGTTTATTGAATTTGAATGATCATAATAATATCTGTTGCTCATGGCCATATGAATGACAAAGCTGTTCATAATAATTTGGATTATGGATATGCATAAAAAGTTGCGAAAATCAATTTCTATCCATTTTGAGTTTATTTTTCTTGTAATACAAAATATAAGTCATGATTGTTCAATGAAACCCCCTCTATGATTTCAAAATGACTTCAATTTTCTCAACATTTTCTGTGAACTTGTTCCAGGATAATTTATTGTTGTTTGAACAGCCTCTTGCAGATGCAATACATTACAAAAACCATGATGTGATCAGAATTTTGGAGAATCATGGTGCCAAGCCTCTGGTATGCCTTGCTTATCCTTTTTTAAGTATATCTTTGGAAAGAAACTTCTGGGCCTGATTGTGCCCTACAATTCATAAACTTTGGTAACTTGTTCTGTGGTGCTTGCTTTCTGTTTTTTTTGTAATATTTCTTTTGTTTAATTTACTACTTCAGATGGCTCCTATGCATGTCAAAAATGCTCGTGAAGTCCCAGAGTATGAGATCGACCCTAAAGAGCTTGATTTTACTAACAGTGTTAACATCACTAAGGTACCAATGCCTTTATTTTTTTGTATGTTTTGAGTTTTACCTTTTCTTTTTTATGCTTAATTCAGGCAATCTAGTTGTTCTCCCGAGGTTTTGTTTTTTAAGCCTGCACAAGCATTTTTCCTTCTGTGACTTGTTGTGTATTTTGTACTATTTTTTCTGAATAGCCTGATATTTTATTGTCAAGGGGGGATGCAGTTTGTACATGATTCCCTATTTTCTCTTCATTTTGGCCAATGACTATAAGAGGGGTTGTATGTTTTAAGGAGATGGGGTAATGTAGACTAGGTAGAAAAACTACCAAGCCGTCAACTGCAGGATTTTTTAATCATAAGAACAACCAAGAATAGCCAAGGTAGGACAGCAAAACAACAGATCAGAATTAAGGAAGAAACAGATTTTTGTAAATCAGAATTTTGAACCTAGAAGCTGGAGTTTATGAGTTCAGACTATAAACCAGATGAAAGCCTAACTCGGATATAGGAATAGGGTCCAGACAGATCATAAATCATGAATAAAAATCCGCAGAAACAGAAGAGAACAAATCAGCTCTATCGGCCCTGGTTCCTGTTCTGTAAAGTCACTACAGGACAAAATTCAAGAGACTTTTAATATCTCAAAATAGGCTGGTCAGAAACAGCCCAAACCAGGGCAAATCTCACTTGGGTAGAGAGGAAGTGATGTAGATCCCTATTATGGACAGGGCTATCGCAGGAGGAAGCCCAACCCAAAGGATCCACAATCGGCCTCTTAATTGAGGCCTGATTTGATGTAATAATTATGGGCCCAATGGGCCCATCGAATTAGGCCTTTACTTAAAGGTTATTTTAATTCTTTTATTTTATTGTAGGGCCCATCGATTGTAAGTCCTATCAAGGCCAATCAGCCCTAGTTCTAGTCTTAGTCTAAGTCTATTTCTAGTCCTAGTTGCAATAGGAGTGGTTAGTCTTAGTTGGAAACTAATTAGTCCTAGTTGGAAACTAACTCCTGTTAGCTCCTAGACCTATTATGGTTGTAATTCTGCCCTCTTTAAATAGGGGAGCTTATGTATACTTATTTCTCAGTTTTGAATAAAGAATAATTGCAGTCAATTGCTTAGAGCAACTGGGATAGCTGTGGGTGAGAAGCCCAGGCTGAGATAGCCACTTCATCTCCCCCTTTTCCCTTGATTATTCTTTGTCTAATCACCTTATTCCCTGTATTTTTTTCTCTGTTTACTGTTACTAAGAAATCAGATCTGTAAAGGCCTTAAAACCCAGAATCGATTGAGTCAAAGTGAAGAAACTTGAGGCCTACTCGAGCCCCATATCTCTCAGATCTGGTCACTGATCTGCAAACCCTTTTCAGGAAGTATTCTAGGCAACCAGAGGGACACTCGACCCTTATTCCAGCACTGTCCTAGCTGGTCAGCATCAGTTTTTGAAGAATCACTTCTGTTTTCTCTCTCCAAGGTCTGGAATCAAGAAATTTTAGAACTCCTGCATCAGCCAACAGAATCTGCTCATCTTTGGAGGTTTTCTTCCTCACGGTGAGGACTCCCATTGACCTCAGTTTCAGCCTCATCAGAGGCCTACAGGTCCAACCGCACCCCTCTTTCTTTTTCCTTATTGCAGGGCTGTTTCTTCTCTCTCCTAGCGATTTGGATTTGGGTTGGGTTTTGTTGCTGATTTATTCTAAAGACTATGGGTTTTTTTTGTTGGTTGATTCTTTACTGTTCTCTTGGGTTAAATCTGGTTATTGTGAAGTTCTCTATTGGGTTTTGTTTATCTTGTTTGGGGTTATACTTGTGGGTGTCAGTTCTTGGAATCTACTCCTTCATTAGGAAGGTTCGACCAGAATTTTAGCCCAAACCTATGGCTGGAAATGCTTCAGGGAGTAGGGAACTGATTAGGAAGCTAATGAAATTCTGGGTAGAACTGGGATTTGAGTACCTGGTTTGATGATCAGCAAAGAGCCCTTGAAAAAAACCTTGAAGAAGAACATTTGAAGAAGAAAAACTTTTCGAGCTTCACATCGCAGAGAGTCAATTGGATCAAACACCAATTCCATTAGCCTTGATCAAACACAAGACGATTTTTCATGGAGAAGACATTAGCATCAACTATTACTTTGTTTATCAAGATCATTCTAGCTTTAGGAGCCTCCTCTTCTTTATTTATAATATTGATAGGCGAGGAAATTACAAAATAGAAGGTTCCTCAAAAGGAAACCTTAATTTATTCTCCTAACACAATACTTACTAAAAACTGAAATTAGAAACTGGCTGAAAAAGGGAACTAACTACTAATGACTTGACTCAACTAATAACTTGACTCCTAAGAAAACAAATATAACTTAAATTAAACCCAACTTAAAAGGAAACTAATGAAAAAGGAAAAAAACTAGTAATCCCATATGCAACCTTAAAGCCCCTCTTTTAGGCCATTTTTTAGTGGCCTATTACACTCAAAACACATGGGATCAAAGGCCGAACATGTATGAAACCCAATCCTAGGCTTATTCCTAATAAAACAAGCCTAGTTTGGTGAAGAATTTGCATCATGGGGCCTAGGGAATTCTTTGTCCTCGTTCTTTTTTTTGAATGTTATTAACTCTTCCAGTAGAATTTGACATGATACATTTGTTGGGTTGGAGTGATGCAGATAAATCACAGAATTGGGCTGGTTTTAGTGTACATAAACCTTGGTATGGTTACATATGTGTTGGACCTTTGGTCTAATTTGTTCTCTTTGTAATAGGGTTACTTTAATAGACCTAAAATATGGGTAGAAGGTAGGAATACGGAATTTACTTTATTAGGTAGTCTAGTTGTAACTTGCAAGTCCTATTTCTGTATTTTCAAATATTATTGAAGTGTTTTAGTTGGGCTAGATTAAGTCTCTACGAGTCCAGACATGTTTCAGTTATTTCTTTCGTATTTTATTCAGAGTTTTAGTAGTAATAGACTGCCTCCAGAGCAAGCTATTGTCTAAGGAGTTTTAGGCTTAGTTTAAGTCCTGCTTAGAGTTGGTTTATTTATATATTTATTTAATCATATGTAAGAGCTATGCCCTACCCATGTATTTTGCTGAATTAATGAAAGGCTTTTGCTTTGTTTTGGTCTGTGGATTCAGGCTTGCATTGTGGGATTTCGGGTGTGTTTACTCTTATGGGATTCAAGAGTGTTTAACTGCTGTTGGATTCAGGAGTGTTTAACAGCTGTTGGATTCAGTAGGGAAACCTGGTGGGATTCCGGGTTGGGGGTACTGGTGGGAATTCAGCCTTGCAAATCGAGTGGGATTCTTGATTATATCCTTCTTCTCTTTTCTATCATTATATTCATTGATTCAGGTCAGTTTCTGCTCTATTTCTATCCCTGCGTTAATACTTTTTGTGTTTCTGTCTTGTTTTCTTGACATTAATCTGTTAGTATTATCCTGCGGATCTGCTTCAATATCGCCTTCTGATTTCTCTTTCCGGTTCTGTTTGTAAATTCTGTTTCAAATAATCCTGTTCATCGATTTCAGAAGTCCTATTTGAAATCCATTTCTTCAAAATCTCAGTTTTCAAGTTCAATATGGACTACTGGTCTGCATGGAGACCTGCCCATTTGAGCTCAGAGGTAAACAGTATGGCTTCTGTCACTACTGCCTTGTCTGATGAACGATAAAACCATTGCACTGGTTGAATTATTAAAAGAAGAGGGGGTCAAATTTAGGACTTATTCTCAAATTTGATATCTATAATAGAAAATGACATCCGTAATCTTATTGAATTAGAACTCTGTTAGTATAACTATGACCAAGATTGACAGAGAGTTGTAGTCAGTTTAGAGTCAGTTTAGAGCTTGTTTCCTTTTCTAAATTGCTTCCTAGTTTAGATTAACTTCTATTTCAATTGAGTTTCTATTTTTATATCTTTTATTTTTCTTTTAAATTAGTTGTAACCAATAGACAGATCAGATTTAAAGAATGAAGTTATGAGTTGATGTTGCGGTGTGTGCCTGCGGGCTGAGTGTGTGTGATTCCCCTCTATCCCCCCTTCTTTGTGCGACTCCTTTCCCTCCCCTACAACTCTAAGTTTTCGCAGGGATTTCTTCCCTACCTTTGTCGGCCCTCCATCAATTGTTATTAGAGCCGAAAGATTCTCTCCTTCATTCTCCCTCCTTGTTCCAGCCCCTTCCCTTCAAACTCCTCTTTTCCTTCCAAACTTCTCCCCATTCTTTGTTCTGGTTTTTGCCGAGACTGAGAACAACAATTGAAAAAAAAAAAATTGCAAACCCCATCGTCCCTTTCCTCCCCTTTGATTCCTCAAAATCCCAGAGTTGCAACATCTCGCAGTAGACCAGCCACTCCCGACTCCGCAACAACCCGTGCCTCTTTTTTCCCTTCTCTTGAATTTTGTTACCCTTGGTAAGGTTCTAGTGGAAAAAAAAGAGAAGGTGAA
Source organism: Macadamia integrifolia (assembly GCF_013358625.1). Taxonomy (NCBI): domain Eukaryota; kingdom Viridiplantae; phylum Streptophyta; class Magnoliopsida; order Proteales; family Proteaceae; genus Macadamia; species Macadamia integrifolia. Next base: position 7,969,458 of record NC_056567.1, on the reverse strand, counting down.
GCAGAGACGAGAGACTGAGAGGCAAAGACAAAAAAAGGAAAAAAAAGAAGAAGTAGAAGTAGAAGACGAGAAGAGAGTAGAGAGAGAAGAACGAACTAAAAAACAAAAAAAAAGAGAGAAAAAGAAGATGAAGAAGAAGAGAAGTCGAGAAGAGAGAGAGAAAAGAGAACCATACCTTTTCCGTGAGCCACATCCTCTTGTCGAAGTCACCGTCATAGTTGAAAGTTGCCATCTCCAATCAGCTCCTCGTCGGCTCCATCTTCGACAACAAGTTCTGTCTTCAATAAGGAGAGCCAACCCCCTTGTCGGTGATTGAATCCCGACCTTTCTAATCGATTTCCTCTCTATTAGTTGTTTTTATTTCCCTATTTACCCCACTTTTTTATTTCTATCATAATTTTTTGACTTACTTCCAAGTTTACCCTTTCTCCATACGTAACTCTCTTGTGTTTTCCTAATTGACCTTTTATTATTACGGTTTCACTACCGTATTTGGAATTTCAACTTAATTACCATTCTGCCATTTTTTAAAACCTCCATTTTGTTTACTATTTTCCCATCCACCTTTACCTTAAGTGTTTTCTTGCCATAGTGGGCCTAAAATGCTTCCAATTACAAATATAGTCATGGAATCTTTTGTGTTCAAATTCAGAGTTTGATTTCCCAATGGAAAGCTTGCTAATTTGTTGATTGATGAGTGTCTAAGTGACAATTTTGTCTCAAAATCTGTGGTGGATATGTTGTCAAAGACCAATTAGATCATCATTGAGTCAGGAGATGATGTATTCGTTGAGCTTTCTGTTTCTCAATATTTTGATGGTGCTTTTTGTGAAGTGTTTGATTCCCCTCAGCACATTTTTAAATTGGGTCGTGGTTGGTTAGAAGAACGACATGACACCCTTGATCGTGAAAAAATTTGTGCACTATCTAGCCTGATGGAGTAGCCTTAGGGAATAGAGGGAAAATTGCATAAAGAGGGGAAGGGATCACACCAATGCGCCAAATTCACTAATTCTAAAATTAAATTCACTCTAAAACTGAAACATTGAGTTTATGCAGATATTTAAAAGAAAATAATGAAACTCCTACTTAGACTCTAACACTAAAATAAACTCCTACTTATCCTACCCAAAGACAAACATGAGAAATAAAATACATAATATAAAACTAACTACTACTAGCCCTTGTTGGACCCAAAACCTAGGCTGGACCAGTTCTTCTTGGCTCTTGGCTTCCACAACCAGTCTTGCTGGTCCAACCAGGTAAGTGTAATTGTATCTACATCACAGCCTCTCCACATGCATAAGAATTTTGTCTATCATGGATTTGCTGACTCAAAGGAAGACCTTCCAGTTGTGGAATCAATAACGGCACTAGAAAATGAGGAGATCATGGATCAAGTAATGATGGACATTAGCACAACACCAATAATTCCCCATTATGAGTTTGTTCTCCCCCATGATTTTCCGAACCTGAATGCTCCTCCAAAACTTCATATCATGGATTTTGTTCGCGTTGTTGACTAGGAGCAATTCACCCCCACTCATTAGCTTTTATTGTTACCCTTTTACAAAACTCGTGGACGAGTTTTCTCAACACCAGGGGAAATTGATGCAGATACACACCCATGGAGCGATCTATACCCATCTGGGTATCCAGACAGAGATGAACCGGGTCCATGTAATTTTTGGTCTAGTAGGAATTTAGTTGTGATTATTTTATTCTATTTATTTTTGGAAGTTGAGTATGTAGAAGTTAGAGTCGGTTTAGAGCTTGTTTCCTTTTATAAATTGCTTCCTAGTTTTAGTTAGCTTCTATTTCAGTTAAAATTCTATTTTTATGTCTTTTAATTTTCATTTAATTTGGTTGTAACCAATAGACATATCAGATTTGAAGAATGAAGTTGAGTTGATATTGGGGTGTGTGCCTGCGGCTGAGTGTGTGTGATTCCCCTCTCTCCCCCCTTTCTTTGTGTGACTCCTCTTTCTCCCCTACAACTCTGAATTTTCTCAGGGATTTCTTCCCTACCCCTACCGGCCCTCCATTAAAGATAATGACTGACTTGTGTAAGCCATGTGACTCAAAACCTTAAGTTTGTATCAATCAGTTAATAACAAGCAGTATGTCGTCAGATTATTTGTCCAAAAAAAAAAGGGGGTTACCTTTAATGTCCGTTTTGTCTACCATTTATGAGGTTCCTGGGTATGTATACTTGATGGAGGGCCGGTAGGGGTAGGAACGAAAATCCCTGAGATGCTTAGAGTTGCAGGGAAGAGGGAGAAAATATCGCACTAAGAAAGGGGGGGAAGAGAAGGGAGTTGCACACACTCAGCCCGCACGCACACACCACAATATCAACTCATAACTTCATTCTTCAATCTCAGGAATTTTCCTTCCTACCCCTACCGGCCCTCCATCAATTGATATCAGAGCCGAAGGTCCCCATTCCCCTTCTTCCTTCCATCTTGCTCTTCTCCATTCCCATTCTCTATTCTGTTCCTACAGGGACTGAGAAATAATTAAAAAAAAAAAAATAGAGAGTGAGATAGACTGAGAAACCAAATCGGTTCTGTCCAGCAGAGAGTTACTCTCCCTGTCTCATCGCTGCCTCCTTCCTTTCACCGCTGCAATTGACCCCACTGCCTCCTCTTTCTCTTTCCACCAACAGCAAAAAA
>NC_056567.1:7850561-7966763 GCF_013358625.1 Macadamia integrifolia | reverse complement strand
AAAAGGAGCAGTAGCGCAGGAGAAGAAGCAGCAGCAAGAAGAAAAGAAAAAAAAAAGAAAAAGAAAAAGAAAAAGAAAAAGAAAAAAAGAAACAGAAGAAGCAGCAGAAGAAGAGAAGAATAGAGAATCGACAGAGAAGCCGTTAGAACCCCATCTCAGTCGAACCCCTCTGCAGGGTTCCAGCAGCGAAAAGAAAAAAAAAGTGAAGAGAAAGCGAGAACAGAAAATAGAAGAAGAAGAAGAGAAGAAAAGAAGAAAACGAGGAAGAAGAGAAGTTGAGAAGAGACAGAAAGAAGTACATACGTGCGAAGCCCCATCGCGAACCCCTCACTTTGTCGAAGCTGACTCCCGCTGTTGATTCCGTCTCCAAGAAGGAGAAGGATCCTTCTATCGGTAGCCTTCCCACATACGGCTCTTCTTTTGAGTTGATTTCTTTTCCACTTTAACTTATTTTCTTTTCCCAATCTGCCCTTCCCTTTTTCTCCTTTTCTTTTGTCCATATTTGTTATCTAGTTTCCAACATGCTTTTAATTACCATACTGCCACTCCCTTGAGGATTCACTTTTACTTGCAGTTCTGTCCTCCTTTCTTTGAGTATCCATCCATAGTGATTCCAACAACCTAGGCGATGGATCTAGACCTTTTACTGGATATCCGTCAACAAATGCAATTGATCATAGAGAAGCTTGACATCAAAACCCACATACACTCTACCTTTAGCTATATGATCTCAGCCGTTGAACAACAGGTAGACGAACCAGAAGATGAATCACCAGTGGTAGAAGATGAGATGGCACCGTTGAAAGTTGAAGATCAACTTGTGGAAAAATTTAAGTCGGTTGATCTCTTCAGTGAACTGATCAATTTTATTTTCCTGAGTCACTACTTCACCAATGAACTTCGCGTCGTGGATTTCATATCATTCGATCATGGTTTTGATGGTGACCTTATACAGGCAAGTATAGATGCTGATCGGTTGGTATTGATTCTCCCATTCTACAAAACTCGTGGACGAGTTTTTCTCAACATTGGGGGAGTTGATGTAGATGCACACCCATGGACCGATCCTAACCCATCTAGGTATCTAGACGGAGATGTGGCTGATCCATATTTGGTTACTTGGTCTTGTAGGATTTTAGTAAATCTTATTTATTTGGGAATATTCTTTAATCTTTTATTTTAAGTAGGATACATAGGGAGATATTAGTTTCTTAATTTATTTCAGTTTCTTAGATTGAGTTGGTTTCCTATTTAGAGTTGGTTTCCTAGTTTCGTTTTGAACTAGTTTCCTTTTAGGATTTGTTTCCATGTTGGAGTTTTTTATTTGCCTATTTAATATGCTTGTAACTGATAGAGTAATTAGAGAATAGAATGATGAATTGAGTTTTGAGTGTTGAGAGCCAGAGGGCTGTGTGTGTGATTCTTCTTTCCCCCCCTTCTTTGTGCGATTTCTTCCTTTCCCTTGCTACTCTGAGACCCATCTCAGGGAATTCTTCCCTACCCTTAACGGCCCTCCATCAATACTAGTTTGAGAATCATCTATTCATACCTTTTTGTATTCTCCGATATTCGTTTGTTGATGGAATTACCATAGTTTGTAACTTGGTCTTAATTTTCTGTAGTACATGTAGAAAATGTTTGCCTCACTCCTGGGTGATTCACCCAATCAATTTCAATTTCATTAGTAAAAAAGGGTATCTAGCGGTGGTTTAGTAAATATACTTACCTACCCCATGCATTCAATCAAATACCCCTGTTTTTCTTTCCTCACCATTGATTTTATTGGGTGAACTAGCTAGCTCACCCGCAGTGATGTAAACGATTCCTCTTCTTAAAGCTTTAACCAAGCGTTCTTTGTTCTGCAGCCATACTGCTGCTTTGATTTGTAATTTGTGTTGGATCAAGTTTGTTATGCCCAGTCAAAGCACTTTGAGGTTCTTTTGTTGCAGTATTAAAGATCAGTGCTTTTTGTGGTCCTTGATTTTTGTCATATGTTGGTCCTGATTTTTCCTCTGGAACAGTTAAGATAGTGCTAAGATATTTGTCCAGGATACTAAATTTGTTTGGTTCTATGGGCCAGCTTTGTGATTTATGGAGCATATATGGTGATTTGAATGTGTGCGCATTTCAAAGTTGATAGCCCCCATGCATATGAAGTTTTTCTATATGTTTTGTATGGTAATTTAAGGCCAAAGAAGATATTCTTTGGTCTAGTAGTTTATTGGAAATGAATTTCATTAACTCTGTTAGGTCTCCTGATTGTTGAATATGGTAGAATTTGTGCCAACTTGTTTTAGTTGGAAACTGGTGTAACTCTAATTGTTATGCTTTCCAGTTAATAATGTAGACTGGATTTGTCAACCTAGTTATTTCTGTTGCAAGTCCACATAAGGTTTCAATTATATCCAAATTCATTACTTGATGGCTTATATCATTCATGTGAGAAATGTTGCAGGGAACCTTTTGCATTGCATCATGGCGTGGAATCCAAGTTGCCGTAAAAACACTTGGGGAGGATGTGTTTACTGATGATGATAAAGTGTGGGTTTGTCATATACTGGATTTGAATTTTTTCTTTACTCCTTGGTATTGTTTTGCTTTCTCCTTTGCTGGATCTTTCTTCTTTGACATTTTGGGGTGTGATTGATTTACAGAAGAGCATTTAGGGATGAGCTTGCATTGCTTCAGAAGATACGGCATCCAAATGTGGTCCAGTTTTTGGGAGCTGTAACTCAAAGTAGCCCAATGATGATTGTCACTGAATATTTGCCCAAGGTTTACCGCGTGTTTAAATACTTCTACCAGCAGAACTGACTGATAGCTGTATCTAGGATTATTGCCTCTTTCAATGCCTTACGATTCTGTGGTCATCGGTTATTTCTTCACTCTGCATTTTTTTTTCCTTAAAAAAACTTTGGATTTTCATGTAAATTGATAGTTAATGCACCTCCTAAGCTTCCTGAGTAATTAAATTGGTTAGAATTTCCGTAGGCTCTGTCTCACTGCAAGTGAAAGGAAGGGAAGGGCAATGAAATCAAAGCACAGATAAAAAAACTTTTCTAACCATTACAGACGATGATTACATAACTAACCTAAAAATTTCCTAAATTTAGTTATTAAATAAATTTTACTTCACTTTACAGTTAGATTCCTTGTATGTGAAAAGGAAAATGAATATTCCATTTGAAGGGTTCGATTGCCATTTTGGTAAAATTTGAGGTTAGTTATACAAACATGATTACAAAAGTTTCTATTTTGCCTTGTATGTGAAAAGGAATATTCCATTTGAAGGGTTCAATTGCCATTTTGGTAAAATTTGAGGTTAGTTATACAAACATGATTACAAAAGTTTCTATTTTCATTTTGAATTAATTTCACTTCCCTTCATTTCTCTTTGCATGCAACCAGAGGGAACTGTAAAGGATACTTTACTCAACTGAGGTGATTTTGAAATTGCGTGTTGACAAATGTGACAGAAGTTGGAAATTAAAGAGATTGAGTTTAGAGATGAGGGAGAAGTAGAGACGAGAGGAAGGAAGAAGGAGAGAAGTTAAGAGGAGAAAGAAGAGTGAAGAGTGCAAATTGTGAGTGAGCTATTTTCTCTTCCCACCTATATTAGGTTCAAGATAATATCTTAGGAAAATTACATAATCCCCCCTAGGGTGGTAGAAGGTAAAAACGGAAAAATACAATTTAGGACAACTTAATATAAAGACAATTCCTAAAGTACCCCTATTAAATAATCTCCAACATTCCCCCTCAAGGTGGAGAATAAATGTCATACATTCTCAGCTTGCATAAGAGGGTACTGAACTGATGAGGGATGAGACCTTTTGTGAAGATGTCTTCCAATTGATCACCTGTCTTCATAAAAGGTGTGCAAATGTTTCCAGAATCAATATTCTCTTTGATGAAATGCTGGTCCGCTTCAATGTGCGTTGCTCTATCATGTGCATTGGGTTATAGGCAATGCTTATAGCTGCTTTGTTATCACAGTAGAGTCACATAGATCCTTTGGTGTCATGTCCTAACTCAAGAACCAACCAACGCAACCAAATGAGTTCACAAACTCCATGAGCATTGCCATGTATTCAGCATCTACACTAGATTTAGCTACAACAGGTTGTTTCTTGCTTCTCCATATAACCAAGTTACCACCTACAAAAGTACAATAACCAAATGTAGATCGTCTGTTAGAGATGGATCCAACCAATTAGCATCGGAGGAGGCTTCTATCCTCAGGTGATTGTTCTTGGCATACAAAAGTCCTTTTCCCGGAGAGGACTTTAAGTATCTGAGGATGCGATACACAACATCCAAGTATCTAAGTACCCACTTTTGGGTGCATGCATAAACTGGCTCACTACTCCCACTGCATAGGTAATGTCTGGGTGAGTCAGAGACAGATAGATCAGCTTCCCCACTAACCTAACCTTTGGCATTTCTCTGCATCAAGAAGGGAAGGACCACAGTCTTTTCCAAGCTTATACTTCTACTCAATAAGAGAACTTGCTGGTTTACAAGGAGGTAGTAGGACAGGTCCCCAAACATCAATATGCACAATTTGAAAGGGAACAACAAATTTGTTATCATGATAGGGATAAGATGAACAATAATGTTTTGCAGAAGTACATGGTTCACAATGAAATACATGAGAAGAAGGAAAAGACATAAATAAATGAGGTAATTATTTCCTCATAACAAAAAAAGAGGGACGTCCCAAATGTTGATGCCAAAGCATCACAGTCTATAGAACTATTATTACTATGGCCACACACATAATTGCGGCTTAAGGCGGTAGAGTCCGCTCACCTCACGTCCACTGCCAATAATCTTTTTCATCATCAAATCCTAAAAAAGACAGTGAGAAGGGGAAAATAAGTGATACAACAACCCACGACGGAATCGTGGAAGGTGCAGAGGTGGTGACATGCATAGCGGAAGCTGAGGAATCTTGTGAGATAGATGGACTATCAAGCTGAGACATGAATCGGCGAAGCACTGCAATATCATCCTTAGAGAAGGAGCTAGTATCACTCTCTGTCATAGTAATATGGGTTGTTGCCCCTCCTTTGCAGCCACCACTTGTGCCAGTAGATCCACCACGTGTACTAGGAGGACAGCCATGAAGAACCTAACACCTCTTTTGTGTGTGCCCAGGTTTCCCATAATGATCACACTGCTAGGGTCTTTCTGTGTCATCTCCACGGCATGACCCTTGGCCTCAGCCGCCTCCACGCCATTCTCTGTGGGTAGTGGAAGAAAGAGCAGAGCGCTCAAGTGAAGTTGTAGAATCCATAGCACCTCCCTTGGTCTCCTCACTCAAGAGGTTGCTAGACACCTCACTAAGGGATGGTAGAGGTGATTGGCCTAAAATTTATATCCTGATTGGCTCGTAGTTTGAATTAAGCCCACCTAGTAGAATCAGAACACACTCATTTCAAGACATCTATAGACTTTGGCTTCATCATCAAGATTTGACAACTGAAGGTCTTTGTAATGATTATACTCCTCCTAGAGTCCAATAACAGTAGTATAGTAGTCAAATGTGGACTTGTTCCCCTGCTTCATAGAGAGAGCCTACTGAAGGAGCTGGTAGGCCTTCACAGAGTCACCTGCCTTGTCATAGGTCTTAGAGGCACTATCCCAAATATCCTTAGCAGTTTCCTTTTGTATAAATCTCCTGCTATCTCAGGTTTCATGGAGAAAAGCAGCTAAGTCATAACAGTAGAGTTTGCAGTTTCCCATTTTTGGTAACCTTGATCTGCGATAGCAGGAGCCTTGATAGCCCTAGTAATACACCCTAGCATCCCTCGACTCTGCAGGGATAGCTTTACAGAATGTGACCGGTCCAAATAGTTGATACTATCCAACTTCACAAGAAAGATGAGTATTGGGATTATCAATGACAATCGAACTGGGGTTGGTACTACTCGACCTACCTGATATAGCTTCCGTAGGTTCTGTGAGATCAGATATGATGTAAGGATACTTCTAAAACAACACCAATGGAGATCCAAACCAAGGGGGAAACACAAGTCCCAAATATCGACCTCTCAGGACCAAAAAAAAAAAATGTAAAAGAAGCTAGTAAACCGTGAAATCTTGATGGAACATCAATAAAACTCACTTCTAACCATGAATCTTCATCCCAATAGAATAAACAAACATTATAGAGTCAAGTACATTCACTATAAGCAACCAAATCACATAGTGCTGGCCATTATAGACCAAACAACTCACATAGACTGAAAAAACCGACACTTGGCTGCAAGGAGAGATTGTGGTTGTGTTCCAACACCACACCAAATCATGAATCAAGGTCTTGGGCTTGGGCGACTCTAAAGAACTTGATTCCAACACCTACCGATCTCAGCCCAGGAAGGAACAAGAAAAAAAGGTCCAGATCTGGTACTGTTCACGGAGTTACTGTAGCAGCAGCAGAAAAAAGGAGTTGCAGACCTTGGGCTTGCTTCCTTTGCAATCAAGCTTTTAGGGGCTTAAAAGGGGTCCTAGGGTGACTCCAATGGACCAGGTTCCAGCTCCAACAAAGCCCAGATGAGGAAGAACAAAGGCTGTTTCAGAAATCTGGTTAATGTTCACGGGACAGTAGATCAGGTTGAGTTCTTCATGTATGGAGCATGAATGGCTTCAATCTTCACCAACAGTAGCTTCTATAGAGTGTATTGATTCATCACTATGGCATGTACAAAGTATTCCCTGCTCTGAAACCCTCTATTATTGTTGGGTTCCAAAGCTAGTGAGCCTAGGTTTCAAGATCGTTGATAGATCAAACCTACAGCTTTGATATCAAGTTGGAAATCAAAGATAGAGTTTAGAGTGAGGGAGAAGTGGAGAACAGAGGAAGAAGAAGGAGACAAGTTAAGAGGAGACGGAGAGTGAAGAGTGCAAATCGTGAGTGAGCTATTTGCTCTTCTCACCTATATTAAGTTCAAGATAATATCTAAGGGAAATTACGTAATCTCCCCTAGGGAGATAAAAGGTAAAAAAAGAAAAATACAATTTAGGATAACTTAATATAAAGACAGTTCCTAAAGTACGCCTATTAAATAAACTCCAACAACTGATTGGTGATAGTGTGTCTGGTCATAGGAGAGCCAAGAAATGTAGGAAGGTGAAGGAGCTGGGGACTTTTCTACAAATAATCATTTTGTGTATGAGATGGTATGCAAGAAAATAGGTTATATTGTGAATTTGGTAGGGAAAAGATAGGTTATATTGTGAATTGAGAAAATTTTCTGCAGCATGTAAAATTGAGCATAAGATTGATTGTGGAAATTAGGGTTTAGACGGGACAACTTGGGAATGGTTGAATCAAAGAATGTTTTTCTATATAAAGGATTTATGGGATTTATAGAGAACAAATAATAAGAGAAAGAAGAATAATAGAACTAGAAACAAGAATATTAGTGTGTAAAAAAGAGAAGACCTTTAAGAATATTAAGAAGTGTTAGGGGTGAATTGTATATGCGTGGCCATAAACAGTGGAGAAAGTAAAAAAGGAATAAGACAAGGACAATATAAGAAAGGTATAAGGTAGAATAGTAAAAGAGAAGTAACAAGAAGAACTAGAGAAAGACGAGAGAATTGGAGAAAATACCTAGAAAAACGTAGTCGAAGCTCCTCTACATATGAAACGAAGAAACTGAAAAATAAGAAAGTAAGATATATATCCCTTTTTGTAAAGTTGTCGGTTGTCCAGCCTTTTTTTTTTTTTTTTGGTGAATAAATAAGTCATTACCAAGAACAAAGAAAACTTACAGCCCCTAAGAACGGTAGGGGAGAGGAAAAGCAAAAACCCAAACTCAAAGAGGAGGGCTATTTCTGATGATAGAGCTAGAGAGCTCCCAAGAATTTACAATGTGACAGTTTCTAGGAGAGGGATTACAAGTAGAATAAACCCGAGAAATCTTGGCCTTGACATCAAAGGAGATGGAGCCCAAATCCTTTCAAGAGGGCGAGAGTTGGAGGCCCATTTCCTATGATTTCTTTCCATCCAGATCTACTTAATGGTTGTGCCGAAGGCGAGCTTTCCCATAGTATCACATACAGACTTTCCCTGAAATGTCATATCCACTCCCTATGGAATGAAAGAATTCTCCTGTTTGCTTGCCAGCATTTGGCAAGGATCCCTTTCCAGATACAGGATGAAACAGTACAAGCGAAGAAGAGATGCTCAATGTTCTCTGGTTCATTGCCACAAAGGATGCACATAGGATCAGCTGGAATGCCTCTCTGAATGAGGAAGGATGGGAGGCAAGGAATTAGTGAATGCTCTCCAACCGTGAAGCTCTGACGGGGAATGTGATGCTTAAACCAGATGAGCTTGTGCCAAGGGGAGGGGGCCCATGATTCCTGACAAACTCTCAAGCAGCCTTGATAGAGAAGAGCTTTGAAGAGGCAGGAATCCAGAGGATAGTGTTTTACCTTTGCTGCTGAGATTTTGGGATGACCAGCAAAAAGTTCCAAATTTGCAAGCTGGGGGAAGGTTTGAGCCGGGGGGGACCAATTGCCAGAGGATAAGATATCGGCCACAAGGCCAAACTTGGATAAGCCCGAACCATAGATGATTCTGGCACTTAAGGTATGGTATAGAATACCTTTGGGGTGTCAAGGTTCCAGCTAAAGATAAGTATTGGTTCCATCACCGATCTGAGAGATAATGGCCGCAGGGACAGAAGAGTGAGTTCAGATGATTTTGTGCCACACCCATGAGGCATCTAAGGGGGTTTTCACTGTCTAAAGAGTATTAGACCGAAGAAGGTTTGAGTAGACCCATTCAACCTATATACGTTTCTTCTTTGTGACAATCTTCCCTACCAACTTGATGATCCCAGCTGAATTAACATCCTTGATACGTCTCAAGCCTAAACCCCCTTCCACTTTAGGAAGGCAAACACAGCCCAACTAGTGGGGCAAAGAAATCTAGAGCATTCACTTCCTTTCCAAAGGAAAGAGGCAAAAATGGCCTCAAGCTTGGAAATGATGGACTTAGGCAACCCATAGATATCAGAGCAGTAAACGTAAGAAGCTTGAAGAACAGATCGGATGAGCAATAAGCGACCAACAAAAAATAAGAGGTTTCCTTTCCAGTGTAGGTGCTTTCTGATGAGGTCAAACATAAGAGTGCAATGATGAGTGGAAATCCTGGTAGGGATAAGAGGTAGCCCAAGACAAGACACTTCACCGGAAGGAGACCAATGCAAAAACCAGTTTGCTCAAGAAGGGAAGCTTTGGATGAGTTAGAGATTCTAGCCAAGAAGATGAGAGACTTTGCAGGATTGATATGGAGCCCAGACATAGTAGCAAATTGATTCAAGCAAAGCATAATGGTTTAAAGAGAGGAAGGATCAGCTTTGGAGAAGATTATCAAGTCATCTGCAAGAGCAAGGTGAGTAAGCTTGATAGCCTTACACTTAGAGATGGTAGATATAAGATGCTGATTGGTGGCCACTTGCAAAATTCTAGAGCGGACTTCCATGGCTAGACAAAAGATGTCGGGAGATAGAAGGCATCCTTGACGAATCCCCACAGAAGAGAGAAGTAACTAGCCAGGTTACCATTCATTAAAACGGAGAAGCAAGGAGATACAATGCAATTATATATCCAATTAGTGAAAACTGGTGGGAATCCCCATGCTGTTAAGAACTGTGACAATGAAGTCCCATCTCAGAGAATCAATAGCCTTATGGATGTCAATCTTTATAAGAGCTACAGGAGAATGAGATTTCCTATCAAAACCTCTAACAATCTCATGGCAAAGGAGAATGTTGTCACCTAACTTCTCCCTGGAATGAAGGCCGATTGGTTGTTTCTGACAAGGGAGTCAACCATAAGCTTGATTCTATTGGCAAGGATCTTGGCTATGAACTTGTATAGAAGGTTGTAGATTAAAAGACCGGTCTGAATTCACTCATAGCATCGACTCCCTCTTTCTAAGGAATGAGGCAAAGGAAGGCGTGACTAATCCCTTTGATTTGACTGAAGCGGATGGCAATTGTAATTTCATCAGCTGTGGGACTAACCATAATCAGATTTGCCAAGTTGACAAGGATGAATTTGTTTATAAGACCTTTAGGGACGGGAGAAGTTGGAGAAGGGCCAAGCCTGAATAAGTGCTTGAAATAGTCAACAATAACTCCTTTTATGTAATCCACTTTTGTAACCTGATTGCCGTCAGAGATATTCAACTTGGGAATTGAGTTGTGGTTGTTTCTAGCCTTCACAGATTGATGGAAATTGGTAGCGTTTGAATCACCAGGCTCCAACCAGTTGATCCTAGCCTTCTGTTTCAGAAAACTCTCTTCTTGGGCAAGGAGAGTATAGAGGTTAGCCGCCTCAACTTTATCTTCTTCAGCCAGTGAGAGATTACGATGGTCATACTGCAGTTGAATCTAGATGGAGGTGCGCTTGTTCCTGCAATTAATCATTTGAGAAGAGATATTCCCAGAGGATTTAGTATTTTAGGCTTTGATGGCCTTCTTTACATTCTTGAGCTTTCTGGCCAAAGCAGTAAGAGGGTGGAGAAGGCTTGGCTTGGCTTTAACCAAGCTTCCTTAACAATTGAGGATAATCATGAAAGTCCACATTTTTCAAAGAACTTGAAAGGTTTAGGACCAAAAGAGGTGTAAGGTTGGACTAATAGGGAAATAGGCTATGGTCAGAGATGTCAGGGGCCTCAAAGGAAGCATGGGAAGAAGGGAAGTTTGAGAGCCAAGCTTCATCCACAAGAACTCTATCTAAGGTTGGACTAATAGGGAAATAGGCTATGGTCAGAGATGTCAGGGGCCTCAAAGGAAGCATGGGAAGAAGGGAAGTTTGAGAGCCAAGCTTCATCCACAAGAACTCTATCTAAGGTTGGACTAATAGGGAAATAGGCTATGGTTAGAGATGTCAGGGGCCTCAAAGGAAGCATGGGAAGAAGGGAAGTTTGAGAGCCAAGCTTCATCCATAAGAACTCTATCTAACTTGCAAGTAACGCGAGCATCTCCTGATCTTTTGTTGTACTAAGAGAATTTGATTCCAGACCATCTAAGGTCATCCACAACAATATCATCAATGTGGTTATTTAGAGCCTCAATCTTTGCCATATACCCCCTCCTTATTTCTCATGGATGAATCTGACCACATTGAAATCCCCATAAATCTCCCAAGGTCTACAACCAATTTGGCTTGCAATATGCCGACGATCATTCCATAGAGCATCCCTGTCAACTGTCCGTTTGGAGGCATAAATGGACGCGAGCAGAAAGGTGGAGTTGCAGGCAATATCAGAGATGGAAAATGACAGAATTGGGGGGAGGATGAAAGGAGGGAGACATTGAGTTTAGACTTGTCCCACAGGAAGCAAATATAGCTATTTGGATGAGAAGAATGATTGGACAATAAGGACCAACCAAGACCAATTGTAGATGCAAACCGGGCAATGGAGAACTCTTTAAGATGGGATTTAAGCAAACAAAAAAAGGAGGCTCAAAGCTCTTTGATGAGTAGACGCACTGCCACATGCTTTTGTCGTATACTTTTAAGGGGAGTTTAGGCCCCTAGTGTTCCAGATAAGGCCTTGGGACATTAGGCATAGTTGGAAGAGGGCAACAATTGCTCCACAAGGAAGAAGCTGAGAATTGCAGGGGCTGGCTGAGACCTGCTTTTTCGCTGGTAGGATCTTGGGGCAGGAGATAGGGAAGGCTACGAGTGTTGTTGACCATATTGCAGTTTAGATTTAGTGGCAAGGTTCTTTTTGACTTTTGTTGCATCACTTGGTCTTTGCATGCTTGGAGGCTATGTCGGGCAGGGATGATGATGTGTTCTGGTAGGTCCATAGTTGTCACGGCGTCAAATCGATCCAAGGCGGTGGAGGGGTGGCTAATCGATTTGGCGATGAATCGTCCGTTATGATGTTGCCATAGCGGTCAAATCGCCCATGTGTCATTTTTTATTTTTCCTATTTTCTAAAGTTATTTAGTATGTTATTTTTTTATTTTCGCTATTTTTTAAAGTTATTTAGCATGCTACAAGCCTACAATATATATCCTATAACATATAAAACCAACATTAAGCAACATCAAATCATCAAAAATCAACATACAATCAAAATCACCTTGCATTTTACAAAAAATCGACCTCCTAGTGAATCAGGCGTGACCTGGCATCCATGGCGGCGCCATAGAGACGCCTATCAGCCAATGGCGACCGCCATTTGTGAGTCACGTAAATCGTAGCACTGCCATGAACTTCTTTTTCAGCCAGGACGCCAAAACGCCACCTTGGCAACGCCTAGGCGACGCCATGACAACTATGGGCAGGTCAAGATGCATCTGATACTCTGGTCCTCGTCCAACACAAATGGGCCATGTGATGAAGGAATACGGGATGAGTTATGGGTTAGAGATGGGCTGGGAGGGCCAGAAGGATAAGTTTTAGTGGAGTGGGCCGAGAGTGTGGATGGAGAGATGGGCTGGCTTAGGTGAGAAAGACTTGAGTGATTTAGCTAAGAAGTGGAAGGGTCCACCTCCAACACAGAAGGGGAGAGAGTGGTTGACAGGGACACGTGCGTCTTCAGAAGGGATAAGAGGGATAGCCAAGCTTTAGCCGACTTCTGCGGAGGAGATTGACATAGAGGAGAGGTCGTCGATGGCGTCTTCAGCAGAGAAGGGGACTGCGAAGCTCGAGACTGATCATCATTAGAATCCGATGAGTCATCTTCAGTAGCAGAGCCAGATGGATCCGTTGAGTCTTCTTTAGATGTAGATGAGGAATCAAAGCAGTCCACAATCCCTTTTGGAGCTTAATCAGCAAACGTTGAACCCAAAATGTCAACATCTCCAGGACCGACAGTCAGAGAAGGATCCTCGGTGCTGTCAATAGAGTTCTCCAGAATGGAAAACCTAGTTTTCCTAGCGGGTAAAGACTTCTCAAGGACCAAAGGATTTCCAACATCATTTCCGGTATTGAGGGTGAAGGTGATTTGTTCTTCGAGCTGTCCCTCTACCTCTCATCGGAGGGCGGAAAGGGGGTTTGTTGCCAGTTCCTGTCATTAGGGATCTGTCCCTTTGGTGTATGGGTCCAATTAAGTCAACATGCAAATCTCCCAGGGGTTCAAGCTGAGAAGAATTTATAGAGCAAGAACCAGAGTCATAGTCTAATACATTGCAGGATAGACACTGGGGAGGTTTCTATTTGAAGTGAACAGTTTGTTGGAACTTGGAAGGAAATCATCGCCATCTTGAATGGAGACGGAGGAAGGGAGAGCATCAAAGGCAGATACCTCAACACAAATCTTGGCATAAGCGAGGCGATCTTTCCGATTGTTTTGAGCGTTTGAGTAGAGTGGAGTGCCTAAAACCAAGCCAACACTTAGGCCAGCTGAGCACCAAAATGCAAGGGAAGCCCAGGGAGTGTGACCCGAATAGGAATGGTGGAGTAACCAATTCTATTGAGAAGTATATGGCGATGCCAAGGCCTAAGAAAAATTGGCAAACACCTAACTAGCCAGAGGCCTCCTTCCAAGCTTTGAGCCCTATCTTGTTCCTTAGAGAACTTGAACATGAAGAAGCCATGGTCCAGGAGGTAAGTGTCGACAGTTCCAACAGGTCTCCATTGCTTGAGAAGGGAAAGCTTAATAAGATGGAAAGGTGGGCGTTTTCCCAGGAAGTGTCCAATAAGTGAATTGTTCCAGTGGGAAGACTCTGAGTCTAGCATGCCTTTCGCGCAGTTAGCAGCAAGGGATTCCCCCAACTTGAGGGGAGGGACAAAGTGTAGGGGAAGGCCCTTAGTAGTAGGGGCATAGTTTTTAAGGCGGTAAGGCGACGGAGGCGTTTGAGAGTCTTTCGGAGCGCCTTAGCGATAAGGCGGGCATAAAGCGTCGCCTTACAGACTAAAGCGTTCTTGTGTAATTTTTTTATAAAACCAATCTATTTGGCTCAAATTCTAGTTGAATCCTATTACTCATATGTTAAAAAAATATTAAAGGTTCATATTCATGCCAATGTAAGATATTCATCAAAAAAACAAATCAATAAAGTGAATAAACTAAATTCATCTTCATCAATCATCAATCATCAATATTCAATCATCAATCATCAATCGTCAATCGTCAATCGTCAATCGTCAATCGTCAATCGTCAATCGTCAATCGTCAATCGTCAATCGTCAATCGTCAATCGTCAATCATCATAACATATTAACATATAATATAAATACATAACTATGAAACAAAATTATAAATATAAAGAAAAGAAGACATAAAAAATACAAGTATTTATTATGCTTACCTCTATGATGCCAAAATGAGTGCCTAAGCCCTAAGGTCATCCACTATATTTCTAATCCTGTCAAAGAAGAATGAAACTCACTGCTACCGGAGCAAAATGGTTTCCTGGATCAGTGGTTTTTCCTTGTTCCTTGATTCCTTCTCAAAGCCCTTTCTTAAAACCCTTGACAAAATCCAAACCCTATTTGTGAATCGGGTTTTTGTTTTGTTTGTTTTGGTGAAGTAAAGCTAATCCCATACATCTCAAGTGTTAACAAAACCATACACCTACCAATAAAAAATCTATATTTGAAATCTTCATCAAGTAATTTTAAAATGTGTTTAAAAAAAAAAAAAAAACATATAAGGCGCCACTTCACATAAGGCGGAGCATTGCCTTACCATCTCTAGACCGCATCAGCGCCTAGGCGCTGCTAAGGCGTCGCCTTACCAGCGCCTTAAAAACTATGAGTAGGGGAGATGGAGTGTTTGAAGTGGGTGTTTCCTAGGGGGGTTTGAAGCAAGAGAAGGAGATGAAGAAGCAGGGGGGAGGAGTTTGGAGATTCCGGCAGGGGAGAGACCCCGGTCAGGAGGTCAGCCATGGAGGCCGGACCATAAGGAGGTCTTTGGAAGGAAGGGGTTGTCTTAGGTCAGCCATTCGGAAGTGGGTGAAGTGAAACTTGGTCTAAGACGAATGGATGTCCAGTCTTTTGATAGGCCATAATGGAACCTCCTAGTTACTAATGACTACTGGACTTGCGTGGACCTAAAAGTAAAAGCTAGACTAGCATAAACCATATGACTAAAACTGACTCCAAATTAAAGATTAAGAATACTAAACTAAATCCATGACCCATTGTTTTTTTTTTTTTTTGGATGAATAAAAAAATTCATTGTTAAGGAGAAGAATATACAAAGGGAAAAAGGGGGGGAGAAGGGGCTAAATGCCCATAAAAAAGAGACAGAACTATTAAACAAACAACTAAACAAGCCTTAGCAGAACACCACAAGAGGCCAGCATAAAACAAAACTCTCCTAGGGATATGGGGGTGTAATGCAGGAGTAGATTACAAGAAATAAACTACCCCAGTAGGTTATAACCCCAAACAATACAAATAGGACCAGGAAACAAAGAAATAAGACCATCAAATAAACCCCCAAGGATACAATACCAATGCAGGAGAAAAATCAGCCCAAAACCCAACCCGATAGGAGAGAGAAAAACTTGTTATAGAGCTAGAGAGAGAGAGGTGTGGCTAGGCCTATAGGAGTCCGATTGAGCTGCATTCTTGGGCATAGATAGTCCCTAGGTAGGGTACAAAAATCCCCAAAGTTGAGAGGATTCTGACGGCTGGTTGTGAAGTTACAAACTTTCTTGATTTCTAACCTAGGAGAGAGAAAACTGAGAAGAACTTTCAAGAACAGTAGTTGAATGCTTCCAACAGTGACTAGGTAAGGATCGTGGGACCCTTATGAGGCCTGGACCCTATTTGAGGACCTGGCTGAACAGATTACAGAAGAGAGAAAGAGAGGAGATCGATCTCTCTCCTATTCCCACTAGGATTGCTGATCGGTTCTGATTTCTGGAGACTTTTATCAGAATCTGAATTATGCCTCTTGAATGTTACATCAAATAAAATAAAAAAGAAGAATAAAACAGATGGGGGGTTGAGAAGGGTGAAAGAGAATAAATGAAGTGGCTATCTTAGCCTGGGCAACTTTTATTTATTCAAATCTGTGAAATAATGGTACATATGCCTCTCTATTTATAGAGGGGAAGTTTATAATCATACTAAGACTAGGAGCTAGTTTCCAAAGAGGACTAGACACTCCTACTACAACTAGGAATTCAAAATAGGACTAGGACTTGATTTTATGACTCCAACATGGAGTAGGACTAACTAACTAATAGTCCATATAGGACTTTACAACCTACCAATGGCCTAATGGGCCTTTATTGAATTAAATAACAACTAATTAAACTAATGAATTAAATCCCGTTTTCCTACCTTCTACCCATATTTTAGGTTTATTAAAGTGGTCTATTTCAAAGAAACCCATGAGATCAAAGGCCCAATACATATATAACACGACCCAAAGCTTATTTGCAATAAAATAAGCCCAAGTGACTTATCTACATTAGGGTGGTAAAATAGTGGAAACAGGAAGGCCCCAGGAGACAACAATTAGCTTGTTCCTTGGGGTGTTGTGGACAGTACGATGAGGGAGGGATCTCAACTTGGAGGTGACATCAAAGTAGATGTATTTCCAAATCATGTTAAAGGAGCGAGAATTGGAAGTCCATCTACGGAGATTTCTCTCATATCCATATATGGTTAATGGTGGCATAGGATAGCTTCCCCATAGTATCACAAATAGATGCCCCAGAAAAGGTTATGTCCAGACCCATTCTCTGGCTAGGGGGAGGATAATCCTTCTGGAAATCCAGCACCTGAGAGGGACTCTCTTCCAGACAGAGGAGGAGAAGGGATAGGAGGAAAAAATGTGATTCATATCTTTATTACCATTCCAATAGAGACAACAAGGAAGGGGGAACTGTAATGTGCCGATAAATGAGGAAAGATTGCGTAGGGAGGCAGTTAGAGATTGTATGCCAAACTGTAAAGCTATGGCGGGAGATCTGGCCTTTGAACCAAATTATGTTTCTCCAAGGGGAGGCCCTTTGGATCTGATAAATTCGTAAGTAGAGGCAGAAGTGAAGGTTCCAGTTGCAGAGGGAAGCCATACAATCTTAACCTCTTTACCCCTATAACCCTGGGGGGGAAGGGAGAGAGGACCACAAATAAAAAAGGGGGGAGGAGAAAAAGAGGGGACCATCCATTATCAGAGATGATGGAGGCGATAGTAGCAGATCGGCCCAGGCTAGAGGAGTATATGGACCTAGGGGAGATTAATGAATTGAGGATGCCAGACGGATGCTAGGGGTCAAACCAGAGGGAGGTGGAGGAACCATTTCCAATGCAGGAGGAGATGGTAGTCAAAGCTAGAAGTCTCAGCTTAAGGATCTTCCTCCAGACCCAGGAAGCATCCCTGGGAGAGGGAGCAAACCAAAGAGAATCAGTCTTGAGTGGAGAGGAATAGACCCGGAACACCCAAATGCTGTTATGTTTGGAGGCAATTTTCCAAATTAGCTTGAGAATTCCCACAAAGTTCCCTTCTTTAATTGTTCTTAGACCAAGACCTCCCTTAGATTTTCTGAGTTAGACCATGGCCCAAGGGGTTGGGTGGAGGAATTTGGAGGAATCGGTTCCTTTCTAAAGGAAAGAGCAGAAGAGCTTCTCCATAGCTTTGATAGAAGAAGCGTGAAGGTCAAAAATTCCAGACCAATATAGGTATAAGGATTGAACCAGAAATCTAATCAAGGTGAGGGCCGTGAGGCAGCCCACATAGGATTTTACTATTGGAATAGACCCAATGTTGATCCAAAGTGTAAATGGATTTTACTACTATGACTAGGAATAAACCCAGCTACACTGTACAGTTTAAGGTACCTCTTCAACATACAATATCATGTGGCCAGCTAGACCCAGCTACACTGTACAATTTAAGGTACCTCTTCAACATACAATATCATGTGGCCAGCTAGTTTTGTAGATAGGCCTATGAGGGGGCCCATGGTCAACCAAACCTTCTCTGCATCATGAAGAAATAAGTGAGAATTGTTTTTTACCTTTACCAATTCAATGGAGTTTAGTGTATTCTGTTTCTTGCTGGTTTGCATGCCAAGCCTTTTCTATTCAATATGTTCTAGTTAGGTCCTTGGATCTTCAACAAGAGGTATTTGAATCTATGAGGATTGCTTGTCTCCAGTGAGCATTTGGGAAAAGTAAAGCTTTGGTTTGATTTGATGAAGAAAGTGAAGTGTCAAGCGAGGGGAATGAATATTTGAGTCTTTAGTAGTTAAATTTACTAAACGGTCATATGAGTATAATCTGATTTTCGTAAGGTGAAGGTATTTTTCTGATTAGTGGACAAGCGTTGTCCCCCAGGGGACTTTATCTGGTCTGATATGGTTTAATTGTATTTAGATTCCAAAAAAAGAAGGTACCAATAAAATAACGGATGATTTGCTTGTACAGTTTTCATTGGTTTGACCGGGTTTTCTATACAGCTTAAACCATCAGAATTTTCAGCTCTGCATTGGCTGGCCAGGCTGCTATGGTACTCAAAATTGTGATTAAGGGACAATGGAGGCCTTTGAATGCTCTAGTAAGAAACAGTGATATGATTCAGATTAGAGGAGCTAAAAAGTCTGGGGTAGGCCTAAAATAATCCCAAGAGAAGTGTTTAGGAGAGACATGCATTGCTTATGCCTAGTAACAAGTATGTCTTTGAGTTGTGTTGAGTTTTGAGGCAATCATTAGCATATTTAGTTAGATGAAGGAAGCTTTGAACCTCGTTATCCCCATTCTTATTTTGTACTAATATATTTGTGTATATATGACTTGAGTCACTCAACTACTGCTGGTAATATGGGTCTACTTGTTTCCAAAATTTAAAATGGGAAAAAGAGAAAGAATCTATGATTTGGTCTTTGATTCTATTTTGTTTTGCTTGATAAGATAAATATTAGCTTTACTTTAATTTGATATTACTTTGCCTATGATGGTGCAGGGGGATCTCCGTGCATTCTTGAAAAGAAAAGGGGCATTAAAGCCAGTGATAGCAATAAAATTTGCTCTTGATATTTCAAGGTTGACCTGCCATATGTGTTGAGTTTCTATCGCTTCTTTTTTTGCCATTGTGAACATAGTCGTCAAGGCATTGCCAAGGCGATTTGCCTGGGTCCTAGGTGACTGTTGCCTTATTGCACTGTATGTCGCCTTATATTTTTGGACTTATTTATGCCAAATATCATTTACTTAAGACATTATTCATAAATATGCAAATACCCCTTATTTGAATCCAATAAAAATAGTTTAAAAATCAAATTCCAAAATGATAAAAAGTCAACTCCCAGTCCAAGAACAAGAACTGGATTTTTGGTTTTAGGGGCGATTTTCAACTTTCAAATGCTGGGGTTTCCTCAATTTTGAAAATTTTATATATCTTATCATGGTAAAACATTGCTAAAATCAAAAACCCGATAAAATAATCTTTTGTTTTGATGTCTTTAAAATTGTTTTCATCCAGGCAATTTTAACAGTATTCATGCATTTTAAAATAAGTTTGACCGGAACATAACTTTGTTATTACAACTCAGATTTAAGTAATCTTAGGCTTGTTGGAAAGCTAGTTTTGTACTATACCTAAAACAAAAAGTCTCATGTAAAAATAAAATCATTTGACCAGTAAAACTTATTATATAACAAGAGCTTTTCTCTAAATATTGATGTTTTATGACTTAATGCGACTTAATGTTGATCTTCGATGATTTGATGTATCTTAATGTTGATTTTTGATGACTTGATGTTGCTTAATGTTGATTTTTGATGACTTGATGTGAATGTCGACTTTTGATGATACAGATATATGTAGCATACTAAATAATGTTAGAAAAGAATGAAAATAAATAATAGCACTTGGTCGTCTTGTTTGCCTTAAGGCGGGGGCCTTGTTGCCTAAGCACTTAGGTCCACCCTTCAACACTTTGGTTCGCCTTGGTGCCCTGACAACTATGATTGTGAACAATTAATAAGTGAAGGTTGATATTAGATGTGGTAATTTAATTGTTCATGCATTCTTATTGTGGGACTAGAAACTGAAAAGATGAGGGAAGAAGGCAGAACCAGCTATTGCAGGACCAGATGGCCTTTATTATAATTTGGATTAAACATTTATTATAGATTTAAAATTTATAAAATATTTATAAATTTTAACTATTGCAGTTACTAGTTTTACCATTTAAAGAATCTGACTTTAGACTTGATATCATTCATTGGACAAAGCTATTTGTCTTGGATGGAAGGCGGAAAAGATGGGCCAAAGAGGCAGATCCTTAAAACAATTGTTTGTTGTCTCTCGTTGCTATGCCATGTCCGCACACTTGTGCCATTATAACCCTAAATTAAGAAAGAAGAACGATAATTTTGTTTAACGGAGTGATGCTGGGTGAAGAAAAGGGAATAAATTACAGATAGAAGCACTAAAAGATCTCACTATAAATGTCATTTGACTTGCGGCAGAGACAGATATGGAAAAATAAAGAGAGGAGTTCAGAAATGGATGAATTGAGAATTGGGTAATTTTGTAATGCTTTTACTTTGAAATATGTTTTAGCATTGAAGGAACTAGTTGGCTCAGCTGGTATCAGTTCCACGAAGGTTTGATGCGGAACCGAATTCCAATGATCGAAATCGGATCACTTAGGGCCCACAAGAATGACTAAGAAGCTCAATGTAATGGTTGAGGGGTTTTCTTGTAATTTCAGAAACAATTTTAAGAGCTTAAAAGAGAGGAAAATAAACAATGGGGACAAACTGAAATAGAAATTGGAAAGAGAGGGGTGTTTAAGAATTACACAAGAGAAGGGGGAGTAACAGAATGTAACCTTACAAAACAAGGGCTTACTTGTAATAACCAGAAGTTAAATGCATAAAACAATAAACAAAACCTTTCTTCTTCCTCCCGATAGAACACCTAACGGCAAACCAGTGTAGACCTTCAAAGGAGAGAACTCCTTCAAATCTTCTCTGTTTGGTCTGAAATTTCAGGCATGGGATCACAAGAGGAGGCTCTTCCAAATCACATAATATCTGGTTAGATCGGCAGGCTGAAAGGACGTGGAAAGCACCTGAAACTGATGATGGCGACAACTCCCAGGGCAGATCTGAAACCTGGTTTCGATCTCAGGACTGAAGAGGGCTTTGGAGCTGGAGCTCTAGGGTCTGAATCGCCTTCAAGGTAGGAGGCCTTCGACCAGAATTTCAGAGTCAACCGGTACAGAACAAGGATGCAACAAGCTCTTGTTCTGTGTTAGGTATCACCGCCCAGCAGAGACGATGAACAGTATCCAGCAGTTGAGGAAATAAAAAAAGGGAAATAAAGGAGAAAGTAATGGAGATGAAGAAGAAGAACTAAAGAGGAAAATAGGAGAGGGAAAATAAGAGATTAGAAGATTTCAGAGAGGGAGAAAAAAGGGGTCGGCAGCCATAGTTTCAACCAAAACTTAAATTCTCAAATTCATTCAAAAAAATCTAAAACTGAGTTCTTCTCTATTACATGACTAATATAAAGGAAAAATCAAACAATTAATGAAAACTACTTGAAAATGGAAACTATTCTAAAATTAGAAGCTAGCTAATTTAAAAAGAAATTATTTCTAAAACAATAGAAAATCAAATCAAAAAGATATTTTTTTTCCTAAATCCATCGTGCATCTGCATCAAGGTTGTTACTAGGAGTTTAGAGACACTGAATCGAGGCCTCTGATCTTCACGTTGCACAAAAGAGGCACACCCTACATTCCCTCCTCTTGTGATAGTATCCCAACGAAATGGGGTAAGGTATACATATATATATATATATATATATTTATCTTTTGGCAAAGGGGGAATGTTCTCAGTTTTGAAATTATTTTTATTAGTTAATCTTCCCGAAGGTATAATTCTTAATCAGTTTCATCTGATGCCATTTTTTTAAAGTAATTTGGCAATGTTTTAGATGTAATAAAGTTTGGATGTAGCCTGATACGTGAATTATGGCCTGGTAGGGCCCAACGACAAGATTTGTAATGCGGTATAGAGGCTGAACTGGGTTGACCCTTTTGGCAATTTCGAACGAGATGAGCCGGATCTAAATTGGGTTTTTGGTCTAGTAGGATATTTTAGGATTTATTTTATATGGGAAAGAATAAGTTATTTTATTTGGAAAGTTATGTAATCTTTTAGTTTGGGTAGTTAGACATGTAGGGAGTTACTGGATTGAGTTTTATTTTGTTTCTAATTTCATTAGTTAGAACTTACGAAGTAATTAGGAGTTGCTATTTTAGTTTTAGATTTTATTTAGGCAAGTTTTAATTTCAGTTTATTATATAAAGGCATGTAACCCAAATTGTTGGACAGGTTTTCTGAAGAATGAATTGAATTGGGTTGTTGATTGTGCCGGGTAAGTTCTTCACAATAGTCGTGTACCCTTCTCCTTCCCCCATTGTGATTCTCTATTTCTCTCTCTTCTTCTTCTTCTTTTTTTTTTGGATGGATAAATTAATTCATTACCAAGGAGAGAAGAATATACAAAGGGAGAAGGGGGGAGGGAAGGCTTAAGCCAACAAGAAAAGCCAACCCGGGGGGGTGAACATCAAAACAAAAATCTAAACTAATACATCAAGACCAAAGGGATATGACCAAAACAAAAGGGGGGGGGGGAGAGTGAAGTGGGAACATCAAGGGTGGGGGATGAGATCGACTTGCAAGTTCCAGGAGGCAATGTTTCCTAAGGGAATTAGGGACAACGTGTGCATAAAGGGGTATGATTTTAGATGTAACATCAAAGTAGATGGCTTTCCAAATCTTGTCTGGAGACCAGGAGTTGGAGGACAATCTATAGTTGTTTCACTCCATTTAGAGATGATTTTGGGTTGTAAAAAAAGCCATCTTAGTGAGGTTGTCACAGATGGAGGAACCAACAAAGGTCATGTTGATCCAGATCCATTCCCTATCAAAAGGGAGAACGGGTTTGTTAGACGGCCAGCATCTAGAGAGGACAATTTTCTATATGGATGAAGAGAAGGAGCAGGAAAAGAAGAGGTGAGGAATGTCCTTAGAACCTTAGGGGTAGAGGCAGCAGGAAGGATTGGTGGGGATATAGCGGTAAATGAGGAAGGATTGGATAGGGAGGTAGTTGGAGAGGCATTGCCAAACAGTGAACCTATGGCGGGGGATATGACCCTTGAACCAGATGAGGTTACACCATGGAACCACATGACCAGATGGTTTGATGAACGACCAAGCTGAGGAAAAGGAGAAAATCCCATTGGAAGAGGGTAACCAAATGCATTTATCTTCCCTTGCTCTATGACCGGGAGAGAGCGGAGGGAGGGTGGACCAGAAGTCATCAAAAGGGGGGGAGAGGGAGGGGGAGACCATCCTATGGGAGATAAAATAAGAGAGACATTAGTAGAATTGGGGAGACCAGAAGCGTAAATAGTCTTGGGAGAGATCAGGTGGGAAAGGATGCCCAAAGGATGCTAAGGGTCCCTCTAATGGGAGGTGGTCTAGCCATTATCGATAGTGGCGGACCAGAAGAGTAGATAGTCTTGGGAGAGATCAGGTTGGAAAGGATGCCCAAAGGATGCCAAGGGTCTCTACAGAGGGAGGTGGTCTAGCCATTACCGATAGTGATGGATATGGCATTGAGAGGAATGGGTCTGTGGCTGAGAATTTTTCTCCAGGTTTAAGAAGCATCAGGAGGGGAAGGAGCCATATAGAGAGTGTTGTGTTTAAGCGGGGGAAGAATATCCAATCAACCCAAATACTTTTCTACTTTAACACAGTTTTGTATATAAGCTTAAGAACGCTCATGGAGTTAACTTCTTTGATTCCTCTAATCCCCAAACCACCTTCGGCTTTGGAGAGGCAAACCTAATTCCAGTAGAGGGGCTGGAAAAATTTAGAGGAATCAGAGCCTTTTCAAAGGAAGAAGCAAAGGAGTCCTTCAATGGACTTGATCGTGGAGGCAGGGAGGATAAAAATGTCAGACCAATAGAGGTACATGGACTGGAGAACTGATCTAATGAGGGTGAGATGACCAGCATAGGAGAGGTGCTTGCCTTTCTAAAGCTGGAGTTTTTTACTTGAGAAGGTCAAGCATTGGGGAACAATGATTGGAAGCAATCCTGGAGGAGATGAGACGGAGACCCAGGTATTTGACAGGCAAAGATCCCAAGGAGAATCCTGTGATCCCGAGGAGAAGGGCTTGGGACTCGGAGAAACACCAAAGAGTAAGAGGCTCGACTTAAGGAGGTTAATACTGAGACCCAAGGGAGTTTCAAAGGAATCATGATAGTGGAGATAGAGAGGGGGTCAGCCTTGGAGAAGATCATGATGTCATCGGTAAATGCCAGATGAGAGAGAAGAAGGGATTTGCATTTCGGGATAGGGGATATGAGTGGAGGTCGGTAGTTGATTGAATGGAGCGAGATAGAACTTTAAGGGATAGGGAGAAGACAAAGGAGATGGGGGGCATCCTTGTCGGATGCCACGCCTAGAGGGGAAGTAGCCAGCCGGGCTACCATTAACCAAGACAGAGAATCAGGGGGAGGAGATGCAAGAGTGCACCCAGTGGACAAAGGAGTCTAAGAAGGACATGTGGAACAAAACTTTGTAGATGAAGTCCCAACTAAGCGTGACGAACGCCTTATGGATGTCAATCTTGAGGAGGGAGCAAGGGATGATATTATCCACAATGCTCCTTCTAGCAATGAATGTAGATTGATTGGGGCTGATGAGAGAGTCGATGACTTTTTGAATACTATTGGCGAGGATTTTGTCAATGAACTTGTAGAGAAGATTGCAAAGAGAAATGAGTCTGAAATCATTCATGGTAGTCGCGTCTTCTTTTTTGGGAATAAGATAGAGAAACGCAAGGATTAAAGTATCGGTATTGGTCATTGTATCAATCGGCCAAAATCAAGATACGTATCGGAGGGTATCATATTGTATCGGAGATACACTAAAGATGCGCATATAAATGTATAGGAAACACTTTTGCATAAAAAATTGTTAAAAACATCTATTGATAACACTAAATTGAGGGTATTGCACTAAGAATTCAAGGTTTATAGTTGTCCTATAAATGTAAAATCCTTGTTCCCAACCTTGATTCCATTTTAGTTAGAGAGAAATATGGCTGGCAGCTACTTCGGAACAAAAACCCCTAAAAAAATCGTGTTTTTTCTGAAAATTACTCATCTTGGCCATTATATGACTGTAGCGCACTGTATCGGTACATATCGATATTCATCGATACATAGTGATACACACCGATACGTATTGATACTCAACAATACGTACCGACCGATACGTACCGATACTCGCCGATACGTACAGATCGATTTTATATTTTTCAGAGTATCGATACATATCGGTGCGCATCGTATTCGGTGTGTATCGGTGATGTATCGATGCATACTGGTATGTATCGTAGGATATATATCGATACGAAAGGATTTTAAAAATTCCATGTATCGTATCAGTGTTTATTGTATCGGTTGGCTAAATTTAAGATACGTATTGGAGGGTATCGTATCGGTATCGGAGATACTTTAAACCATGAGAGAAAGGTGTGTAATGTAGTAGTGGGTAACAAGTAATTAACTCCTGCAAAGATAACCCTAAGCACACAAGTAGCTGGTCCACAATAGCTTTAAGAATAGATGATAGGAAACCAGAGAAATAACAAAGAAACAACCAGCAATAATACCCCAGGGATGTACCTTGAAAACAGGAACAAAACCAATCAAAGACTCTCCCAAAATAGAGGAGAGAGAAACCTGCGATTGGGAGAGAGAGAGAGAGGTGTGGCTGACTGTGTGTAGCTCCAATGGAGCTGTACTCTTGGTTGAAGGAAGGTCCCTATGTGGCAACAATAACCTGCAAACTTGAAAGGATTCTGCCAGTGGATGGTGGAGATCCGAAAGTTCTTGATTCCAGCCCTAGGAGAGAGAAACTGAGAAATCTTTCAAGAAGAACAGCAGAGAACTTCAGATGGCTTGCAGGAGTGGATAGAATGGTCTTCATATGATGCCAAACCAGTCCCTTGAAGGCTGAACAGAACTGATCTTGATTGGATGCTCTTCTGGAAATCGATTCAGAAACAAGATAAGAACTCCCCAGCTGATCGATTCTGATTTCTGTGACTTCTGGGCTGAATTAATACAATAACAGTAGCAGCAATAACAGAGAACTAATGGTGATCGAATGTAGGATTGGAAGAGAGAAGAAACAAGATAAAGTGGGGAAGGAGTGGCTGTCTCGGCCAGGGCTTCTCACCCACAACTATCTCAGTTGTTCTAAGCAAATATCTGCAACTTTTATTTAGTCAATTCTGAAACATGATTGTACAGTAAGCTCCTCTATTTAAAGAGGGCAGGACCTTCCTAATTACAATCATACTAAGACTAGGAATAAACCTATGTGGAAAAATAGAGTCCTAAGACAGGACATACCACTTTACTCCCTGAAGGAACATAAATCGCGAGGCCCAATGGGCCTCTACTTAATTTGAAAAAAAAACTAATTAAATACCCCTAGCCGATGGCCCAATGGGCCCTTATTTCTAATTAATGACTTAGCCACTCAAGTGGTCTAAGTGGGGGTCGATTGGGCCTTCTTGACTAGACCCTTCTTCCTCTCATATCTTCTTCCATAATGTGCATCTACATTAGTGTGGTTGATTCCACTGATCTGGTTGGGATTGTAGAAAAAACTTTGGACTGCAAGAATGAGGTCATTACGAATGATGATCTAGCAAGAAGAGAAGAATCCCATACTGAAGCCGTCTGGGCTAGGGGCCTTATTGGCTTTATGGGAAAGGATAGCCCAGAGAATTTCATCATTAGAGGAATGGATTTTGTTGAGGAGATTGTGAGGGATGGGGGTGGGGGAGGGTGCGGGCAGAAGATCCCATGGAAGTGAGAGAGCTTGAGATTTGATGTCCTCAGATTAAAGCTCTCAACTCCGGATGAGGAAATAAGCTTGGGGATGGAGTTGGCATTATTTCTGGCTTTAAGGGAGTGGTAAAAATAGGCTGAGTTAGAGTCCCCAAGATCTAGCCATTTGATACGAGCTTCCTGACGGAGAAAGCTCTCTTGTTAAGTAAGAAGCAAAGAGAGGTCAGTGGCAATGCAGCAAGCTCAGGATTAAGGAGATCGAGTTGGTTTCTGGATTGGATGGAATGGAGTTTGTCTCAACAAAAGGAAACACGGGAGGAAATGTTACCAAAGGTGGAGGAGTTTCAGATCTTAAGAGATGCTTTGACATTCTTGAACTTTTGGCAAAGGCGACGAGAGGAGAGAAGAAACGAGTAATAGGAATGCTTCAAGCACTTTGGACAATAGGGAGAGAATCAGGGTGAGAGGACCATATGTCAAAGAACTTAAACAGCTTTGGCCAAAGGAGTGGAAGGGCAGGACATGGATGGAGATAGGGCTATGGTCAGAGATCCCGGGGAGAGGCCAAAGCAGGCATGGGAGGATGGGAAGGATTCAAGCCAAGCTTTGTTGACAAGGGCCTTGTCCAGTTTGCAAGCAACACGGAGATTGTCCAATCTCCTGTTGTGGCAGGAGAGCTTGACTCCCGACCATCTTAGATTAGTGAGGTTTAGGTCATCAATGCAATCATTAAAGGATTCCACAGCCTGGGAGTCAATGGGGTTACCCCCATGTTTCTCATGACTAAAGCGAATAACATTGAAGTCTTCCACAATTCTCCAATGGCTGGATCCCGAGGAGGGGGCAAAAGAGAGCAGGTCGGACCAAAGGGGAAGTCTAAGGGAGGCACGGTTGTGGGCATAGATGATAAAGAGGAAGCAAATGTGGGAGCCAGAGGGATGAGAGATGGAGATGTGGATGGCTTGGGCAGAAGAGGAGCAGACAGACATGTGAAGAGGGTCACAGAGAATCCAGATTCTTCCAATGGAGCTATGGAGGTAGTTGAAAATAAAGGACCAGGAAGGGGCAATAGAGGAAGCATTCCGGGTGGCATTAGCTTCAAGAACTCGGGTTTTTGGAAGACAACAGAGATTGGTATGTGAGGGATGAATACGGGATCGGATCTTAGCTTGCTTGGATGAGGAATTAAGGCTTCGAACATTCCAGATTGTCCAGGGGATCATTGGGAAATTTTGAAGGGGGGGTTGGGGGCAGCAAACGCTTCAAGGAGCTAGGGGGGATCATTTCTTCCTTCTTTTTCCTTTCCTTCTTTACTGCTCTGTTTCCCTTACTTCTAACTGGTGGTAATAGCAGGCCTCAAAGAATTGTTTCAAACTCTCAAGTGGGGCATTGATCTGACCTGGGATTTCTAGGGTTAGTTTACCACTCTAGGGCAACCCAAAGCCTAGAGTAGTTGGCCCCAATCCTTTCCCTTACATGGGCTTTCAAACCTGAAATCAAGTCTGGTTTCTGTCCTACCGCCAACACCAGTTTTAGGTATTTAATACCATTATCCTTGGTGATATGCTAATTGCTTATCTAATCGATTCATCAGATCTGAAGCTTGGGAAACCCTCCCTGAAATTTCGTGTGGTTTGGAGTCCTATTGAGGAAGATATCTTGCTGGGAATGATTCTGGTTTATCGTTGAGCTTGGGTTCTATCGTGGGTAGGAGTAGGAGAAAGGGCTCTTCAATTAAAACCCAAAGTTGTCTATATTTACAAGTTACCCTTATCTTTTTCACCTTCCTAGTTTACCCCTGGCAAATAAATCTAAATCCCTTACATATCCTTCTCTTTTATTTCTCTATCTATCCTTGAGGTTTTTCCTATTTACAGTTCTGCCACTCTATATGAGACTTTGTTTTATTTACCAATCTGCCATCATGTCTTGCCATTGAATCATCTAATATTTGTGTGGGCCCATAAGTGATCTGATCCCATTTTTGCAACCTGGATCCACATCAATTTGCCAATCCATGTTGTTTTGAGCCATTAACATGAATAATATGTGATTTGGTTTAATGCAGAACTAATCCAAAACCAGTGAGATCTAGTGGGAGATCAGCTTGCGACAGGATTGCAGGGGAAAAAAAGGAACAAACCAAATTTGGAGAAACATGAATCTCATTCAAACCAATTCTGATCACCTGAAATTTAGATCGAATGCCCAAATTAAACAGGTAGAACAAGACTGTAAATATGGTGTTGATCTGATGGTCATAATACAATATATGGAGCAAATCTACTGAGAGTAGGAAAACGCAAGAGCTGCAGAATTGATGGATTGTTAGGGTTTCAAAACAGGATTTGGTTAAGAGTTTAAGTGATTGAAACCAGAAAATCCAGGGCAGAAGTCAGATTTATAAACTCAAATTTGAAGTAGTTAAGTAGGATTTCAGAAATTGATTGAGAAATCTGACTGCAAACAAAATCTGATTTTATTTCTTATTCAAGCAAGTCGATAGAAAATTCTAGTAGTGTTTAATCAGCAGTTAACAACCAGAAATAGAAATAACACGAAATTTAGAACAGAATGTCGATAACAGAATAGAAATCTTGGGAGAGTAAAGTTCAGAATTCTGACCTGAATTGATGGAGAATATAGAGAAGATAGAAGAGAGGATAACAATCAAGAATCCACCTGATTCATATGGCTGTGTTATTGGTATAAGGGTAATCTTGTTTTATTACTCATATTTTTCTCTTACAAAGAAAGCTGGGCCTGTGTCTAATTGACACAAGTCTCATTCCCCTAATTACATTATGGTATCAGAGTAGAGATCGATGTTGAGATCAGAACCCTAGAACTGCCGCTGCCACCAGCCTAGACCTACCACCTCCCTCTATCTAGCGTCCCTTCTCTCTCTTTCTCTCTCTTTTCTTTTGTGGCTCGACTCCCTCTCTCTCTTGCGACTTATGTCGCTCTCTCACCCTCTTGCTCTCGCCTCTCTCTCCTTCTCTCGCCTTCCTCTCGGTCGGGTCTCTCTGTCACTCAATCTGCCTTGCGTTTCGTGAATTACCCTTGGTGGTGAGTTTTAGTCCCACCGAGGGATCTTTACCTGATTTTTTTTTGAGCCATTATGATATAAGAAACCTTCCTAGGTTTCAGTTTAGGGTTTGTCGGTTTGAGACTTTGAGTAAAAAGAATAAAGGTTATTTGCTTTTATAGGCTTGTTAACATGTATGTGCATGCATGGAATTAAACTACACCAGCCAATCACAAATTGAAAATAGAATTTTGAATTAAATAGTGGGAACCATGAAAAAAAATTACCTACTAACAAGAAGCGAATGACTTAGGCTAACGGTGTCATAAGGCACCGAGGGCATCTGTTAACCTATGCCTATGTACTCATGACGCCTGCCATTCATGACTCGTGTTAATTGTAGCACCAATTTGCCCTTCATTTCCTCCAGGATGCTGATGCCTTGATAACTGTCTAATGATTGACCCAAAGTATTTAAAATTGTCTCTTTGAGGTAGTTCCCGGTCAGCCAGATTCACAACCTCATCACTCTTCCTAGCTTGACTAAAGGGGTACATCATATACTTTGTCTTCATTCTGCTAATCATAAAACCTCTTGAATCTAAGCTCAATCTCCAAAGCTCTAGCTTAGTTTTAATCCCTTACATAGGCTCATCTATGAGTACAATATAGTCACTGAATAACATACACCAGGTACCTGATCTTGTATGTGTTTTGTTAACTCATCTATAATGAGTGGAACAAATAAGGGAATAGTGAAGATCCTTGATGTAATCCAATTGTAATTGGCAAATCACTACATTGGCCTTATGGCATTTTTTTGACACTCGTCACCACTCCCTCATACATGTCCTTAATTATGTCCACCAAGATATTGGAGCCCCTTCTCTCCCGTAGCACATGCCAAATTAACTTTCTGGTTATTCTATCATAAGCTTTCTCTAGGTCAGTAAAGAGGCTCTGACTCAAAAGATGAAGACTGAATTCAATCTTGACCCAAAAAGGAAAAAAAAAACATTGACTCTAACCATTAACTAGATAAAGAAGTGTTCTAATCTGACCAAGCAACTTTATATAATAAAAAAAAAAGACAACCAAACAAGATTAGAATTAAATAACGCAACCCAGAATGACATAAACAACTAATAACAATTAAAATATGAAAATAAAACCCAAAACGAAACCTAGACATGAACAGTAACCACAAGTTGTCATGACAGCTAATTGACTGTCATGGTGGCTGTGACAACTGTGATGTTGCAAAAGTAGTTTTCTTCTCTTTCCTTTGGTACTGCTGAATTTCTGTATCACGGCTGCTCAAATTGTACATTGTTTTAGATTTTCTCGTTTGTCTGTCAAACTATACTAACATATTCTACCCCAAAAGAACTGATGTAGATCCCATTGGAATAGAACTTTTACACTTTTTTTTGAAGAGGAGAATCACTACTATTTTTCTGTAGATGCTTTGATTATGTCATAGTATTTAGGTTATGTTGATGGCACTTCTATGTGGCCATATAAAAATTAGAGGAAATTACATTCCCCTCCCTTGGACTATGGCCTAATACCAAGTTCCCCCCCACGTACTTTAATAAATACCAATCCCCTCCCCTCTAGTTTGAAGATTCTTTCAATCGTACCCCTTCTGTTAGATAGCCCTGTTAAGTGATGACCTCATCATTCAAATATGTAATTTCATACTGAAATTACCCTTCCTATATGAAATAAGCCTTAAACCCTAAAAGGCTAACAAAACCTCCTCCATCGCGATTTTCCCCTTCTTCATCGCTGTGCCCCGCCATTGTTCGCTGCTTTTGGCCGTTGATCTACTCCGCGGTCATTTGCCTCTTCTTTATTCTTTCTTTATGGGTGTCATCGCTGCCACTATTCCTTTACTCCAAGAGGCAAGAGAGAGAGAGAGAGAGCCGGAGAAGCCCATAAAGGCTCTGCTAGCTTCAGCATCATAAGCTCTTGCGGCTTCTTCAGCAGTGTTGAAGGTTCCCAGCCAGACACGGACCCCCTTTCTAGGGTCTCTGATCTCGGCAGCCCATTTCCCCCAAGGCCGCTGTCGGATTCCTCTGTACTTGTTCTTCCTCTTTCTCTTAGCAGATTTTTCAGCAAGCCCATTGAATTCCACAGGTTTTACAGTAGTTGACCCTCTTATAATTCAACAAAGAAAAGCACCACAGTAGCCTGAGAATATGGATGGTAAAATTTTCTCAGTTTTTTCAGAAGAGAGTGGCCTCCAATTTAAGGATTGGTAAAGTTAACTTTCTATTTTTCGCTCACTAAGGAAATTCCATGGCTTTCAACCTTTCAACAATTAATTGGGGAAAAATAACAACTTCTCGTGGGTTACAATTAAATTCAGCTCTAACACACCAAATCCCAATTGGCTAAAAGGATCTCTGTATTCTTCTCCTCTCGTTATTTGTTTAGGTCCACAATGGCCATCCTTCCTTTTGTCTATCTTCCTACTCTGTCTTTAGTAGATAGGCTAATCTGAGGTTGCAGAAAGAAACAATCAGAATCACGGATAAAGGCAGAAAATAAAACGGGAATTTATTGTGAAATTGTGAACAAAATATTTGCTTTCTTCCCAATAAGGAAGGGAAAAGGAAGAATTGGGGAACCCAACAACGGCAACCCTTTGCTGCAACTCTATCCATTGAGGCATGGAGGTTTTGAAAAGAAGAAAAATCCCATTATTTTATCATCAAATCTTATCCATATCCCTATTCCATATGGATTATCGATTTCGACGAGACAAAAAGAAG
Organism: Macadamia integrifolia; assembly: GCF_013358625.1. Lineage (NCBI taxonomy): Eukaryota > Viridiplantae > Streptophyta > Magnoliopsida > Proteales > Proteaceae > Macadamia > Macadamia integrifolia. Next base: position 7,934,112 of record NC_056567.1, on the reverse strand, counting down.
CTTGGGAATTGAGACCTATTGGAGATCGTCATCCATCTCAGCTACATAAAGAAAGTAAAAGCTATACAGTCTACTGAGGAGAGAACCTTCCCAGAGAAAAACTCAAAATGGCTTCAGGTAGCAGAGCAACTAATGCTCACCAAACCCATCCCAGAGGTATGGAGACTAATGAGGGTTGAATTGCATGCCAGAGGTATGCAAACTATCCCGATGGCAAAATGAGAATTAGATGCCACAAGGGTAACTTGGTCTTTTTATAGGTCAGTTTAACACTGTCAGTCACTTATTGGGCGATTGAAAGAATCTTCAAATTACAGGGGAGGGGATTGGTATTTATGAAAGTACGTGGGGGGAACTTGGTATAAGGCCATAGTCCAGGTGAGGGGAATGTAATTTCCTCTAAAAATTATAAAAGTTACACATATTGCAAAAAAGAAATAGATATATTATTTTTGCTTCAAATTAGTGCATACTTGATTAGTTCTATAGATATTTTAGTTATATGTAAAGTGAACCTTGCTATTCTAACATATGAGAGAACTTGTGTCTCATCTCTTGACAACACTGTAGATGCTTGAGCTGCTTGTGTGATTGTTCCTAGAAATATGTAGTGATATTTATCCTATCAACTGAAGTTCTATTTCAGTTTTTGGCAATATTTTGTTCATTATGTTATTTTTTGAATTCCATTATTTTTACTGTATGTTAAGGTATGTCGATGTATTACACAAAATACTTATTGTTTCCACTTGGACCAAATGCTTAGAAAAGGCTCAAACTTAAAATCCTTGTATCAATAGTTGTAAAGCAAGGTACATTGCAGTTGGATCCTGAAAGGCTTCTCAATATCTTCTTCTCCGGTGCCCCCCCTGAGGTCCAAGTCTCCCTTTCTAAGATCTCGGGAATTCCGTTGGGTTCCCTGCTGTTAAGTACCTAATGTTACTCCTTATCTCCTCCAGGCTCTCTTCCCACCATTGCGCCCCATTGCTCGATCTTCTCAAAAAGAAGCTTCAGCTCTGGAAATCCAAACTCCTCTCTTTTGCTGGCTGTCTAAGCTTTATTAGGTCGGTCCTCCAGTCCATGTACCTTTACTGGTATGGTACCTTTGCCCTCCCTACTTCTGTGATTAAGATTTTTGAGGGCCTCCTGTGCTTCTTCCTTTGGAAGGGCTTTGATTCCTCCGAATTTCTTCGCCCTTTAAGTTGGAAAAAAGTTTGTCTTCCCAAATTTGAGGGTGGCTTAGGGATTAGGAGAATCAAAGATGCCAACTCTGTGGGAAACTGGGAATCCTCGAGCTCATAGGAAAATTTGTGTCCAAACACAAAGCATCTGGATTGACTGGGTTCATTTTGGTTTACTCAAGCATAACTCCCTATGGATAGCTCCTTCCATAACTGATGCTTCCTAGATTTGGAGGAATATCCTTAGTCATAGGACCATTGCCCTTCCGGCCATCTCCTCCACCATAGGCAATGGGCGGACCATCTCCTCTTTGGAAAGACCCTTGGCATCCTTCGGGCATTCTATCCCACTTGATCTCTCCTAGAGTTGTATACTCTTCTGGTATTCCTACCAATGCTACTGTCTCTTGTATCCTTTCTCTTAGTGGCTGGTCCCCTCCTTTCTCCCCCCTCCTTTCCTAGATCTCTGGGCCTCCCTCCCTCCTCTTCCCCCTAGCCATAGAGGAAGGGAAGATAAATGCATATGGCTCCCCTCATCAAATGGGATATTCTCTTCTGTCTCTGCTTGGTCCTTCATCCGTGCCACTACCCCGGTAGCTCCTTGGCATAAGTTGGTTTGGTTTAAAGGTCACATTCTTCGCCATAGCTTCACCCTCTGGAGGTGCCTTACCAATTGCCTTCCTACCCAATCCTTCCTCATTCACCACCACATTCCCGCCAACCCGTCCTACTGCCTCTGTCCTTTGGGTACGGAAGACATCTCCCACCTCTTCTTCACCTGCCCCATTGACTCCTTTATTTGGAAAACTGTCATTTCCAAGTGTTGGCTGGCTAGGAGATCCATTCTTCCTTTTGATAGAGAATGGATCTAGATAGATATGACCTTCTCCGGTTTCTCCATCTTGGTAAGCTGGCTTTTTGTGCTACTATTAACCATCTCTGGATGGAGCGTAACATTTGAAGATAGACTCCCAAATCTTGCTCTCCGGATAAGATTTGGAAAGCTATCTTCTTTGATGTTACTTCCAAAGTCCACACCCTCCAGGCTCGTCCTGTCCCAATGCCCTTAGGAACACTCACATCATTACCTCTTGGAACCTACAGGTCGACCTCATCCCCACCACCACTTGATGGCTGAGTTCTATTTTGATGTGCTTTATCATTTTGTTGTTTGATGGCTTTTGTCCCCCCCCCCCTTTTCTTTGTATCCTCTTAGTTAGTGTTGCATGCCTTTGAGTTTGTTGCTCCCCCTGGGTTGGCTTTCCTTGTTGGCTTTAGCTTTCCCTCCCCCCTTTTTTCCTTTGTATATTATTCTCCTCTTGGTAATGAATTATTTATTCATCCAAAAAAAAAAAAAAAAGTCATTTTGATATTTCATATAATACTTAACCTTAGCTACAATCTAAAAACCTTTCTCCAATTGTTCTAAAACAAGGTGGATTATATGATTTGTGGTGTTGGAACTTGGAACCTCAAAGGTGACTACATGGTAACCATAGTTTGAGAACTCGAATTTCGATCTCATTTCGACCAGACCGAAATGACCAAAATCTACAGAAATGGCAAAATTTTTTCTGAAATAGTGCATTTTTGCTAGTCAGTTTTGATTGGCCATTTTGGGGGGCAAATAGTCAAATTAAGATCCAATACTTAAGGGAAACCTTATTTAGCCTATATAAACATATGTAAACCCTTATATTTGAAGAGAAGTCACACAAAGTGGTATTTGGATTTACACCCTTGGTTGGCAGTATATGCCGAACTCTATTGTATACCATGTGTAACATTGTTTATTCTACACATTTTTTTAGTACTAGAATATAAGAAAGACAAGTAAAACAAGTAAATGTGATGTATGCCATTTATAATAATTGTGACCAAAATGATTGAAATTTCAATTTTGACAATTTTTTTTTCTTTTGGTGAGCAAATAAATTCATTAACAAGGGGGAAGTACATGCAAAGGAGGAAGAAGGGAGGGGGGAGAGAAGCCAAAAGGAGCAAGCCCTCAATGGAGGAAAAGGCAATATGGGGCAAAAAGCACAACTAAAAGAAGGGATACATCAAGGGGGGTATGGTGGTGGAGGGGAGACCTCGGGAAGCAGTACGATGATGTAGGCCACTAATCTTGGGGGAAACATCATAGTAGATGGCTTTCCAAATCGTATCATAAGATTGGGAATTGGAAGTCCATCTACGCAGATTGCGCTCCACTCAGGTGTAGGTAATCAAAGAACCGAAGGCGACCTTCCCAACTATGTCACAAATAGAGAGCCCTCCAAACGTCATGTCATTTCAAATCCATTCCGGGAAAAGGGGAGGATGGGCCGGCGGGAAGTCCACCGGAACTAAGGACCTTCTTCTAGATGGTGGAAGTAAAGTGGCAGTAGAAGAAAAGATGGTCTACATCTTCAAAACTGTTCTAACAGAGATAGCAGGATGGGGGGACTTAGATGCGCCGGTGAATCAGGAAAGACTGGGTGGGAAGGTAGTTGGAGATGGCTCTCCAAACTGTGAAGCTATGACAAGGGATGTGACCCTTGAACTAGATGATTTTCCTCTAAGGCATGATAAAGCTTTTAGAATGGATGAAATCCCAAGCAGAGGCAAAACTAAACAATCCATGGGGGGAGGGAAGCCAGAGGACCTTTTCCCTTCCACGATGCCCGGGATGGATAGAAGGGACCGCAGACCAAAGGTCGGCTAAGGAGGGGGGGAGTGGGAGACCAGCCAAAGGCAAACATAATGGCATTTACCATGGTAGATCTGCTCAAGCCAGAAAAGTAAATTGCTCTAGTGGGATCAGGGGGAGTAGAATACCGGAGGGGCGCCAAGGGTGTAACTAGAGGGAGGTGTTGGAACATCTCCAATAGAATATGATATCACACTAAGGGCTACAGGTCTAGCATTGAGAATTTTCTCTAGATTCAGGAGGCATCGGAAGGAGGAGCCACAATCCAGAGAGTCTCTCTTGAGAAGATGATTAGTAGACCCAAGAGACCTAGATACTATTGTTCTTAGAGGCAATTTTCCAGATGAGCTTCAAGATACCGATAGAATTGACATTGGATTTTCCTCAAACCAAATCCTCCTTTAACTTTAGGGGAGCAGACCTTTGACCAAGGCATTGGATGAAGGAATCTAAAAGATTCCACTCCTTTCTAGAGGAAAGAACAGAGAAGGGAGTCGATGGATTTTAAAGTAGCGGAGGGAAGAATGAAGATGCTAGACCAATAGAGATACATGGATCGAACAACAGATTTGATGAGGACCAGGCGACCAGTAGAGGAGAGAAGCTTGCCTTTCCAGATCTAAAGCTTCTTCCTTATAAAATCGAGAGGGGGGAGCAATGGTGGGAGGTGAGCCTAGCTGAAATGAGAGGGAGGCCCTGGTATTTGACAGGAAGAGAACCCAAAGAGAAGCCGGTGAGGGCCAACTGATGGCTCTTATTAACATCGGAGACACCCGAAAGGAAGATGTTGGATTTAAGGAGGTTGATATGAAGCCTAAAAAGAGATTTAAAGAGACGGAGGGAGGATATGATGGAGGAGATGGAGGGGTCAGCTTTAGAGAAGAACATAAGATCATCAGTGAAAGCGAGATGGGTGAGTAATTGACCCTTACATTTAGGGATGGAAGAGATGTGGTGTTGATCGGTGGAGGACTGGATGGAGTGGGATAGGACATTGAGTGCAAGGGAGAAAAGGAAAGGGGACAAGGGACAACCTTGCCGGATACTGACTGCAGTGGAGAAGTAGCTAGTATGGTTTCTATTGATTAGGACGGAGAAACGGGGAGAGGAGATACAAGAAATGATCCAATGAATGAAGGATGGGGGAAAGGGCATACGAAGGAGGACATTAGAGATGAAGTCCCAACGGATAGAGTCAAGAGCCTTATGAATATCAATCTTGAGAAGGGCAACATTGGAATAAGATTTGCGGTCGAAACCTCTGAGAATTTTGTGGTAGAGAATAATGTTGTTTGCAATGCTCTTGCTAGCAATGAAGGCCAATTGATTGGAGCTAATAAGGGAGTCAATGATGCCTTGGATTCTGTTTGACAAAATTTTGCCGATGAATTTGTACAAGAGGTAGCACAAGAAATTGGCCTGAAATCAAGCATGGAGTGATCCCCTCCTTTTTGGGAATGAGGTAGAGGAAGGTATGATTAACTCTTTGAATCTTGAAGGGTTGACAAAGAAACTTCTGATGGTATGGATGGGCTCATCTCTTATGAGATGCCAGCAGGCAGAGAAGAACCCGATGCTAAAGCCATCTGGGCTAGGGGCTTTATTGGATTTATGGGAGAAGATGGCAGAGGGCTTGAAGGGAGGGTAAGAGATTGGGGGGGGGGGGGAGGAATGAATTTGTTTAGGGGATCATCGGGCAAGGGAGAAGGAGTGGGGATGGAAGAGGTTAGAGAAGTAGGTGACTGCTTTAGATTTGATATCCTCAGGTGAAAGCAGCTCAATCCCAGAGCTGGAGAAGATCTTGGGATCGAGCTGACATTTGTCCTGGCCTTGAGGGATCTATGATAGTAGGCGTTATTGGAATCCCCAAGGTCAAGCCATTTGGTTATGGATTTTTGTCGAAAGAAGCTTTCCTCTTAGGCGAGGAGGGAGGAAAGCTCTGAGGTGAGTCGCCTCTCCTCATCTGCTTAGGAGGGAGGAGATCAACACTGGGACTGAAATGGATGGAATCCAGCTTAGCATGATAAGAGAGCACTTGATCATTGATGTTTCAAAAGGTGGTGGAGTTCCAACATTTGAGGGCTGATTTAACGTTTTTAAGCTTCCGGGCGAAAGCAATGAGAGGGGAGGAGGGGTAGTGAATAGGGATGCTATAAGCTTCCTGAACTAGGGGAGGAAATCTTGGTGAGAAATCCACATGTCAAAGAATTTGAAAGGCTTGGGGCCAAAAGAGATGTTGGGATGAACGAAGAGGGAGATAGGAGAATGGTCGGAGATGCCAAGAAGGTCGAAGGAGACATAAGAGGAGGGGAAGGATTGGAGTCATGATTCATTGACTAGGACTCTATCCAGTTTGTAGGCAACCTGTGCGTCTCCACTTCTTTTGTTACGCCAAGTGAGTTAGAAGCTGACCATCTAAGGTCATTTATGCCAATTTCAGTCATGCGATTACTGAAGGCATCAAGACAACAGGGTCAATAGAGGAACTTCCATGCTTGTTATGGGAGGATTTGACCACATTGAAATCACCCCCAATAGCCCAAGGGAGGGTGGTAGTGGAGGGGGCAAAGGAACGGAGATCCTCCCAGAGGGAAATCCGATCAAGAGCCCTATTGAGGGTATAATAGATGACCGAGAAGAAACAGGGGGGAATATTAGAGGGGAAGGAGAGAGAAAGGTGGATGGATTGTGAAGAAGAAGCAATAGGGGAGAGATGAATCAAAGAAGGATTTTAAAGGGTCCAGATGCGACCATCGGGGGAATGGGGATAATTAGAGGACCAGGAAGGGGTAATGGAGGTAGAGATACGAGGGGCATTAACCTCAAGGACTCTGGTTTCGAGGAGGTAACAAAGGACCGCTTTGGAAGATTTGATACGGGATCGGATGATAGCATACTTGGTAGAGGAATTTTACCCTCTGACATTCTAGATGATCTAAGGGATCATTTAGAACGGGAAGGGGATGGCTTCGAGAGCTCCGAAGAGCTAAGGGGGGATTTCAAGGAGGGTCTCAACCTGAGATGACAGTGGTATTCCTTCAGGGGGGTTGGGAGACTGTGGACAGAGATTTATGAGGACCTTAGGGAGGGGGATTGTTTTCGAGGGCCTGCAGCAACAGAGAAAGGCTGAGGAGCCTTATCCGAGAGGTCGGTAGCAGCTCTAGGACCCATCGAGGCATTAGTAGAGAGGGCCTCGCGGGAGGCAAGGAGTAGAGGTGTGCAAGGATGAAATCTTCAGTAAGATGCCAGGGCAGAGAGTGTCAAGATAGGGCCTCGAGAAAGACCCAGAGGAGTTGCCAAGGCGAGGGCTACTGCATGCCAGGGTGGGGGGGGCAGCTAAAGAACCGAGGGTAGGCGGGGGACTAAGCAGTGAGGCTTCGATAAGAACCTTGGGAGTACAAGTGGAAGTGGTAGGGCAATCACTTCCAAGAGACACCAAAGGTGTGATACCCTACTTTCTAAACCCGATCTAATTTCCAGTTGGTTCGGTTTGGTCTTGTAGGACCTGAACCCGAGTGAGCCACGGTGGGTACTTTATGGAGCATGGTAGCAAGGGTGACTCTGAACTCGGGTTGGCCAAATGAGTTGGAATCAATGCCTAGTGAAGTGTGTGTACCCAAGCCGTGCACTTGCATGTATCACGAGGCCATGTACGCATAATAAAGGTACGTAGCCGTATTCTATGTCAAGTATACATATTAATCAATTACCGGGAGTGAAATATGTGTCGGGGCCTAGCCCCATCGAAAATCCCAATGTTTGGGGCTAAGTTTTGGCCGACTGGTGGGTGGTCATAGGTGGGTCGGACCCACCAGTGTGACCTATCACTCTGGTCATTAGATATTTTATCCCATTATAAATAGCATTTATTACCTCTTTTTCACCTCAGTTATTGTTTTACACGGTAGTTCAGAAAAGTAAAGAAGAGAGAAAAAGAAGAAAAAGGAGGAAGGAAGAAGAAAATGGCGAAGGAGACGATCGTTGTGTGTTGCTGGGGTCAAATCTCTTGAATCCGACTCCGGATTTGCAATCCTCATCTCGAGATCTACGATTTGAGGTGAGTAAAGTCCATATTCCTTTAGCCTTTATGAAACCCAAAGTGAAACCCTTCGATTTGGGTAGAAATCCTTTGGATCTTGCTACTATCCTTTGAGAATATGAATCTAAGGTTTAATAGAGGTTCTATATGTTGTTTATGAAGGATTTAGAGGAAGACTTGCAAGATTTGTGAAGCTTTTGTTGATCTCTTGAGCTAAAGAGAAGTATTTGAGGGTTTGAGGTGTTCTTGAGCAAAGAGGTAAGATCCACGCTTAAGACCTTAGATCGACCTTGGATCTAGGTTGAAATCATGATTTGGAGCCTTAGATTTGTGGAAAATGTGAATCGACCCTTGATGGTTTCCCTAAGGTGGGATGAAGAATGGGAGAGAGTAGCAAAACCTCGGCCGCGAGTGGTGGGTGCCTTGAAATGGATAGGACCCACCAATCCAATGCCCGCCTGTCCTAGGTGGGCTGCTAGCTTAACTGGCGAGCAAGGATTGGTGGGTGCCTTGCCCGCCGCTCTTGGCCCATCGGTCTAAGCAAGGCTGCTGGTCCGACAGGCGAGTAAGGATTGGTGGGTGCCTTGCCCGTTAGTCTTGGCCCGCTGGTCCAGGCAGTATTCCTAGGTCGATAGGAGACCAAGGACTGGTGGGTGTCTTGCTCGCCGGTCTACCTACCAATTCGATTTCTCGAATTCTGATTGGACCCAAATTTATCGGGTAACCTACTCTTGTGATTCTAAACACATTGGAATCATCAAACCTCATTGGTTATGAACTTAAAGTGGAGGTCTACTAAACGTAACTCTTTTATGATAGGTTGTACTAGAACTCGCGTCATTGCACGTCGGATCTACCTCGTACCAAGGGTGATCATTATACACAAATAGGTGAGTGGGAAGAGGACACTGCATCATGTCATTCTAGTTGTAGACTAGTCATCCATGAATGCCATTGTATGCATTGATGTGTGCATTATGAAATTCAATTATGATTTAACATGTTGATATCTTTAATGGTTAAATGCCTGTTCTTGTTTTGTGATGTGAGATGGGTGATTTTAACAATTGATTATGATGCTTGTTAGACTAGATGCCGTAGTCGGCTTGGACACGAATGCATTGGTGGCCCGTGGTATGGGACGTAGTGGCGCTATGCAGTCGTACTATCTCACATAGGAGCTTGCGGTTAGGATTGGCATATCCCTGTGTTACGACCCTTCCCAGTAAGGGTTTAGGTGCTGGGTATATCCTGTCGGCAACTTTAGTGATATAATAAAGGGCCAATCGTATTGCTTTTAAATTTAATGTCGCTCTGGGTGAGCATTTTACCTTCTGGTACCAACGGCTGGCCTTCTTCAGCAACCCTATGGGCGTATCGCGGGATAGGGTTCGCGACTCAAACCCGGGGCATATGTGCACTGTGGTTGTGAATAGCACATAACCTATGATTTAGAATTGTTGTCTAGGTGGACTAAGATAATAAAATGAACTGCATGCATATAGGTTCATTTGTATTGCGTATATTTGTGTGGTTTTTCTTTTCACTTACTGGGCTAGTGAGCTCATCCCATGTGCATACCATTTTTAGTTGATCTTGGTGGTTATCCGGATGAAGAGTTAAGAACTGGGACCCACCGTGGAATTTCCAGTTGAGTACTAGTGGGTCCCTGAAGATCTTAGGCACGAGGCCGAGTGCCCGTGCGATTGTTGTGTTACGAGTCAGCAACGTTGATACCATACAGGGATGCTTTTTGATTATTTTAGAGATGTAGCCCCTTTTGTATTCTAGATGCTTAAATTGTATTTCTTGTGTGTATATTACGCCTACGGGCCCACATGTAATTATGTTATGTAATACAATTTGGGTACCAAGAGTATTGGGGTATTTACAGATATGTACAGGTAAGACTTCCACTGAAATACAAATTTTATTTGACTTAGTGTGTGTATGTTGTGCTATGGTTACTGTGTCATGTGGAACGGGGTGTGACAAAAGGGGTGCACCAACAGTGGACGATGAGTTGATGATGACGCCTTCAGAAGCGTTAGGCAGGCAATCGACACCAACAGGGTCTGGCAGAAGGCCAGGGAGGAGGTTGAACTGTCTGGTTCCAGGATGGGGCAGAGAATACCATAAATCAGGAACCACTGAAGGAGACGAGGCAACGACGGCTGACGAGGGATTGATGCTGACGCCTTCCAAGGTGGTAGGAGGCATGGCAGGTCCAAGGAGCCTAATGCGAAGGCTCGATAGTTGAAGGTGATGGGTGAGCAAGGAGATGAGCATGTAAGTTTCGGGTCAAAAGGAGGGTTGGATTGGATCCGATCCGTCAGTTTGTGGCAGTGGGTCAAAAGGAGGATGGGTTAGGTGGGTTGGGTCAGCGGAGGGCTCCAGGTTGGAAAGGAGATCAGGGTTGGATGGAGAAGGGTATATGATGGGCCGGTTTAAGAGGTTATGGGAGTGGTGGGCCGCAGAAGAGGAAGGAGAGATAAGTGGGCTGTTAGTTGGCCAGAAAGGAAGAGGGATAAGAGGAGGGCAAGTGATGGTGGGGTTTGAACTGTCCAGCGGAGAGCAAGATAAGGAAGAGGGATTGATGTCCGCAGGTGTCAGCACAAAAGCAGGGCATGGGGGTGGTAAAGGAGGATAGATAGAGAGAGAAGGCAGGGGGTTTGCAGAGGCGACAATAGGAGTAGGAAGGAGGGAAAGAAAAGGAGGGTCAGAGCAACCTTCGGCTGCCAGAGAAGAAACAACAGCAAGGGAGCCAGATCCATAACGGGAGGATCGAGGCGACAGAGAGCCTTCATTAGAAGAAGAGGAAGGATTGAACAACAGAGAGAATCTGTTGAAACCATTGGTCTAAAGAATGGAACCCAGTGGTCCGCTCGACAAAGGTCTAGCACTGGGGGAAGGTTTTCACAAGTTCGGGGACTAGTTATACGGCTCTGGTCATGAAAAACTCTTCGTCGATGCTTCCTCCCTCTAGAAGGGCCAAGAGAAAACCGATCAGTAGCATGGAAAACTTCGGCATCAAACGAAGCAATCTTGGGGGTGCCCAAATGATTTGCAAATAGTACAAAGAGGAGGCATCCACTCATAATGAATTACTTGAGAAAAAGAGAAACCATCTTCATCATATATAGCAACTGAGGAGGGGGGTTCTACTTCTGCAGAGAGCTACACACATATTCTTGCAAAGGCCAATTGGTCTTGAATGTGAGTTTGGTGGTCCGAATAGAGAGGCTTGCCTAAGAGAGAGCTGATAGCTGAGACCTTTGGCTCCCCAATAGTGGAGGGGGAGGTTTGGCAGGGAGATCCAAATGGGAATAGCTTTGATGTCAACCTTGGTGAGAGATTGATGCTAGTCCCATTGCCTGAGCAATTTAGGTTTCTTTCCGATGAGCCAAGGACCACCCTCAAGAGCAGTCTTCTTTTCATCTTCATTTGAGAAGTTCAAAATGAAAATTCCATTGTCAAGGAAGTACATGTGAAGCATTCTGGAAGTTCGCCATTGCCAGAGAAGAGAGGCATTAAAAATAGGAAAAATGGATCTACTTCCTAGGAAGTGCCCAATGAGGCAGTTGCTCCATTTCTGAATTTCCGAATCAAGCAACCACGCAGGGCAGAACCCAACTAAGGAGTCATTAACAACAGTAGGAGGGACAAAAGATAAAGGATGTCCAACACGGGAAGGATGGGTGTTGGCAGAGGCTACTGTTTTCCAGGATTTTGGAGGGATGTATGGAGGGAAGGAGAGGAGGGTGGAAGGAATGGGGGCGATGGGAGGAGAATGGGAGGAGGGAGTGGATGGGGGTGGGGAGGAGGCTCGGATAGGTTCAGAGAGAGGAGAAGCAGAGGGTGGGAGGGAGAGGAGTTCTGGCAGTGGAGGAGGGAGGGGCATGAGAAGGCTCAGGGCATCGATATGTTTTTTTTACCAAAATGTTGACTGTAAACCTTTATATTTCAAGAGAAGTCACACAAAGTGGTATTTGGATTTGCACCCTTGGTTGGCAGTATATGCCGAACTCTATTGTATAGCTTGTGTAACAGTGTTTATTCTACACATTGTTTTAGTACTAGAAGATAGAAAACACAAGTCAAACAAGTAAACGTGATGTATGGCATTTACAATAATTGTGACCGAAATGACTGAAATTTCAATTTTGACTGAAAAAGTGTTCTATTTTGTGTGGCAATTCGTCTCGGCCATGCCGAAATCACTGAAATTTTTGAAATTTCGGCGATGTTTCGCCACGTTATTTGAACTATGATGGTAACTCATGAAACACTGTAGTTTCTCATCCTCCCAATTTCATTTTGTTTTCCAGGGGAATGAATTATTTGCATGAGAATAAGCCTGAAGCTATAATTCACCGAGATCTTGAGCCTTCGTAGGTTCTATTATTCGATTTTGTCACATTCATTGAATTTCTTATGTAATGTTATAGAAATTTGCTCTAAATGTGCACTGAAACGATCGTCACTGATGTTTTTGTTATTGCCTATGAGTACGATAACAGAAATATATTGCGGGATGATTCTGGACATCTAAAAGTTGCAGACTTTGGAGTTAGCAAGCTGCTCAAAGTTGCAAATACTGTCAAAGAAGATAAGCCTCCGATGTGTGGCTTAGATGGAGCTTGTAAGTGTACTTTTATCTGAATTTTTTTTTTGTCTGGTAATCTAGCTTCTTCCTGAGGAGATGCATGTTTGTGTTTAAGTATTTGGTAATTATTGATACGGTATTGTCTATGAACATGTACTGTCCCTGTGAATTGTGTCATTTGGGCCATCATTTGTGAAGTTATAATATTGAGTTTTTGCTGTAAAATGGATGTCTAGTCTATGTGTGCTTGTGTATTTGAGCTTTGAGCTTTGATTTTTGAGGGGAAAAAATTTACAATATTCTATATTTGATTCTAAGGGTGTGCTCCATTACCATACAAGAGATGCCATGCAAATTGTTGGTTTGAATGATCTTGTTTATAATCGTATTTGGTTGTGTTCAATGTCTTGGGTGTAAAACTAATCTTGTAGAATTATCATTTTGGGTTTTAGTTTAGTTGTAGGGTTTGCTCGAGTCCTATTATGTTGTTGGTTTTGGACATATTGTTTAGTTTTATGTTCTAGTTGTTAGTACCATAATTGCCACGGCGCCAAGGCGAACCAAGGCGCTGGAGGGCTGTCTAAGCGCTTAGGCGAGAAGGCGCCCGCCTTAAGGCGAATACGGCGCCAAAAAAGACATTACTATTTTTTTAATATATCTATAATATCTAGTATAACTGTATAACAATGATATACTTAATTTTAAATTGTTTATAAAAAATCAAGCCTTTAAGTTATATCAAAATAGAAGAAGCACGATTTTAAGCAACATCAAGGGAAAAAAGTACACACTTTAAGCAACATCAAGAGACAAGAATCAACATTCAACATGAAATTCATATCAATGCAAATTGCAAAGTGATATATTTTCTAACATGAGAAAACACAACAAAAAATAAAAAAATTATTCATAAAAAAGCTATAAATAAAACAAAAGGCATAACAACATATAATTCCTAATGAAATATTATAAATAATATAATATTTAACTATTTAAGTATGTAGTTAGATATACTTATCTCTATGATGCCCAAAACGAGATCCACAAAGTCTATGAACCCTGATATTTTAATGTTTAACCCCCTGTCAATCAATACATATAAGTTAGTGATACTAAAACATTAAGCAACAAGAGAAACCTTGTTCCTTAATATATGAGTCATGACTCATGATAGGTGATAGGCTATGGGTTCCAATCCTACCTGGGGAGAATTAAAAACACCTAATGGAAATTGAGAAACATAAAAATAAACCAAAATGCTAAACTTTAGTAAGCTTTAAAGTATAAATTTTAAAACAACAAAATACACCATCAAGCTAAAATTTGTTCTTGTTTAACCATAATCAAGCTAACAAATCAACATCTACTTCTTCTTCCTCCTGTTGTTGTTGACTCATAGAATCAGTTGGCCCATCACCAAAGTCTTCTTCAATATCTTCATCATCACGCACCACATCGTGGACCTCTTCTTCAACTTCATCATCTGACGATTCCTTAATAGTGGCCCTTCCCCTACCACGACGTGTGTAGCAAATATTGGCTGCACTTGTTGATCCTTGAGCCCCTCCTAGGTAAATTGTGACCCCCCACCGATGTAGATGCACCAACTGCTCTATCAACATCTCCCCATGTGAGTTCGTCTCCAGGATGGACTAAATCTCCATCTTCTTGATCCCCTGTTATCCATTCACTATTCCAATTCATTTCATCAAGAATTAATGGATCATAATTGCTGCCCTTTTCCCTTCTTTCTTGGAACCTTGAATGAAGCCGACGATTATATTGGATACAAACTAGATCATTCAAGCGCTGCTGTTCTAGTCTATTCCTCTTCTTGGTGTGAATCTGAATCCATAAATACTCTTTATTTAAGTCAAGAAATAGATGTAAAAAGTATAATTACAAACTAATATTTAAAAAATACGTACAAAATCAAATGTGCTCCAATTGCGCTCACAACCGGAAGCGGAGCAACAAAGGCCTAATATGCGTATTGCATATTGTTAAAGCGTAGGGGCCGAAGATCCATGTGTTTGCCACCAAGAGACTATATATAAGGAAAAAATTAGATACACATATTGTTAAATACTTATTAAAATTAAAAAAAAAAAATACTTAGTACTTACTAGGATCCAATGCTCCTTCACCGACCATCCGTTGTTTAAAAGCCAAACTCCTTGAAAAGCTACCTTCACATTTTCTGTACATTTGAGACTCACGTATGATCTTGTCTTGCACAGTTAAGTCGGGCACCATTCTTTCAATAACTGACATGAATGCATCTTGTATTTTACATGATTCTTCAAAAGGGGCATCATTGATGTGGTCAAAATATTTGCTAGCATTTAGGTAAAAGGCAGCAGCATATAAAGGTCGATTCATTTGGACCTCCCAACGATCATCAATAATTGCTAACACCTTCTTCCATGACCGTTCTTTGTTAGCAAAATTTACTTTTATCCTTTTTTTTGCTATTTCCATTGCCAAATAAACTTCAGGCAATGCAGGCCTCTCATCACCATCTACTAACCTCAAGACAACTAAAATTGGTTGGGATGCTCTTAAGCAATCTAGTACACTGTTCCAGAATGTTTGGGCAAGTATTGTCTCAAGTACTTTCTTACCTGCCTCTGTCTTGGACAACTTAGAACTATTCCAATCATCAGATACAAATAATTGCTTCAAGGCATCCTTGTTCTTGTACAAACTTTGTAGTGTCAAGAATGAGGTAGCAAATCTTGTAACTCCAGACCTCACCATATCTATTCCATTTGTCTTTTTCCTCAAAGCATCAAGTTTGTAATGTCTGTAGATAAAACTTGTCATTGTTTTTGCCCTCTCTATTGTTGTTTTTTAAGCTTTCAACTTGCCAATGTCCTCTAACATGAGGTCCAAACAATGAGCTGCACAAGGAGTCCAATAAAGCTTACTCCGTTTTTCCATCAACATTCTACCAGCTGCAACATAATTAGCTGCATTGTCTGTAACTACTTGTACCACATTATCCTCCCCAATTTCTTCAATTTTACTATCAAGCAGCTGAAATAACATGGCTGCATATTGAGACTCACTAGATACATCTACAGAGCCCATAAAATAAGTCCCCAATGGACAATTGACAAGGAAATTAATCAAGTATCTACCTCTCTTGTCAGTCCACCCATCAGACATAAGAGTGCACCCATGCCTTTTCCAATAATCTTCATATTTCTTCTTGATACAGTCAATCTGAGCTTTTTCATCTTGTAGCAAGGGCACTCTCAACTCATGGTAAGAAGGGGGCTTATATCCTGACCCAAACTGTGCAATGGCTTCAACCATCTCCTCAAAGCTCCTTAACTTGACAGTATTGAATGGGATGCCAGCTTCATAAAACCATTTTGCAACATATGCATTAGTTTTCTTTCTGTCTGCATTTGATCTTAAGCTGCTTTGTATTGTTGTCTGGGTAGAACCTTTAGACCTCCTCTCACCAACTATTTCTTCAGGAGTCCGTCTAAGATAAGAATCTATCGGACCCTTTACTGCCACTTGTGTAATAACATTAGCTTTATTCCTTTTGGAAGATGTCCCAGAACTTGGTACAAGGTTCTTTATTGAGGAGTCTATAGTTGGGGGCCTTGGTACACCAGACTGGAGTTGCCCTCCACTTTCTATCTCTTCAGGCAAATCATCTCCCTCCTGATGACCAACAGAATAATCCTCATCAAATACATCAGGCTTCCTCTTCTGATTTCGCATGATAGCTTCATGCATCTCTCTAGAAATTGCTGCAGTTGTCTTTGGGCACTTTGATATATCTCCATACCCACCAATTAAATGTTGCTTAAGCCTTTTGATTCCTCCTTTGGCATCTTTTCCACAAAGTGTACATCGCACTAAGTTCTTATCATTAAGATTTGGCCAATATCCATACTTCCACCCGGGGTCTTTTGATTTGGCCTTCCTAGTTGGATCTTTGCTTGGATCATATGTTGATGCGCCAGTGCTAGCAGATGGCCCGCCACTACCACTGGTAGCCATATCTATTTGAATAAACTACAACACTACACAAATATAAGGAACAACAACAAGAGAAACTAAGTAACAAAAAATAAGAAAAAACATATCACTCTACAATGCACTTTACAATATAAAAAATAAGGGTAATTTACAGCGCCACCCCCTGAAGAATGCCAATATTAGAGGGACACCCCCTCTCTTTCACCAAATTAGACTCGGACCCCTTGCCGTCAGTCACTGTTAAGTGTCGACTTAAAATGACCATTATACCCTTGCTATTGAAAAACTCATATTTTTATATTACAGTGAAGCTTTCAAATACAGAGAACGACGAGGAAGACGCTTCCCCTTGTTCTCTCCTTCTGTAATCATCTTCTACATCGATAACTTCAGTTGCGTTTGGGGGAACCAGAGGAGTCAAGACATTTACTTCTTCTGCGCCTTGAAGGGCTACGGATTGAACGGGATTTGAAGAATGGTTCTGGTTCTGGTTTCGGTTCCGGTTCCTGTTTTGGTTCCGTGAAACCCTTTCCATTCTTACGGGCGGAACGTAATCTTCATCTCTTTCCTCCTCTTCCTCTTCCTCTTCCTCTTCCTCGTTGTCGTCTTCTTCTTCTTCGTCTTCTTCCTCTTCCTCACTCCTCACCTACAAAAGTATCAAGTGGATTCTATGTGATTTCAAACACGAGTAGACTTTATCAACCACCTTAAGAAGCCATATCCACAATTCTCATGAAATTGTCTTGATCAAGCATAAAGATATCTATGCACTGCCTCCAGCAACCACACATTCCCCAGGTTAAATGGAGAAGAAATGATGGGAAGTTGACTTACCGAATGGAAGACCAGTCAAAGCCAGCTGTGCAATTTGTATTTTTCCATGTTCTAACCAAGCTTGGAACCACTACAAGCATTGTTACTTTAGCATCCTACAGATAGTGCAGAAGGGATTCATACAAATTAAGGACTAAATGGAAATAAAGCATCAAATCAATTCTCAGTTACAAGATGTTCAAGTGACTAAAAACGAGTGAATCAGATACTTCTTCTGCGCCTTGAAGGGCTACGGATTGAACGGGATTTGAAGAATGGTTCCCATTTCGGTTCCCTGAAACCCTTTCCATTCTTACGGGCGGAACGTAATCTTCATCTCTTTCCTCCTCTTCCTCTTTCTCTTCCTCGTTGTCGTCTTCTTCTTCTTCTTCGTCAAATTCTACAGATTCTTGTGGTAATTCTATTAAATCTGGCGTCGATGCGGTTTCATCGTCTTCTATCCATCCATAGTAAGGAAAGTTACTCGGCATACAGATTTCAGCCATCGCCATCGATTGAAGGAAAAAAAGGAGCAGAGGCGGCGGCGGTATTTGGATCGATGAGGCCGGATCTGTCGGTGGAGGATATGGAGCAGAGGCTGCAGCGGGACTCCTCTCTTCCCTACCCTATTGTGATTCTTCTTAAGCCTCGGGCTCCAAAATCTTCAAGCTTCCTAAAAAAAGAACAGGGCTCACAGCTGCTACCATCCCGCTGACCTGAAGAAGAAGAAGAGCTAGAGAAGAAGAAGAAGAGAGGATTTAAAAAAGAAAAAGCCTTATTGCCGGACCTGAACCGCTGACCAAAAAGAGGATTTAAAAAAACAGAAAATAAAGCCTTATTGCGTCGTTATTGTCGGTACCTTCACCGGAAGGGGTTGCAGCGGCCGATCGACTACTCCGACTTTCTCCTCCAACTCAGTGACTCACGCGGCGGATATGGAGCAGAGGCGGTGGCGGTGGCGGAAGGGATCTTCAATCGATTTTGGGAATACAACCATTAAGGGCAATTTTGGTATTTCCCTATTTTAAAGGCAAAATGGTATTTAAGAAAAATTTGAATTGCTGATGTCAGCATTTTTTATATATTTTGTAACGATGACTGACGGCAAGGGGTTTGAGTCCAATTTGGTGAAAGAGAGGGGGTGTCCCTCTAATATTGGCATTCTTCAGGGGGTGGCGCTGTAAATTACCCAAAAAATAATAACTAATTCACTAATGCACTAATGCACTAATGCACTAATGCACAACAATAATAATCATGCAATCATAAATTCATAATACAGAATTACAGATTACAGTCTATGTATACTTGCAGGGGAAAATGTTTTATACAGAAAAAGCATGGTTATCACATAAATCAAAAGTAATCTGTATTTTTTCTGTATTGATTACAGCATTTGAGAACATCAGAGGGGAAAAAAAAACCAGATACAGACGAAGAAGAAGCAGAGGAAGAAGAGAGGAAAAATAAAAAAAACCTAGCCGTAGACGAAGAAGAAGCAAGGGAAGAAGAGGAAAAAAACAAAAAACTCAGCTGTAGNGAAGAAGAAAAAAAAAAGACGTAGACGAAGAAGAAGCAGAGGAAGAAGAGGGAAAAAAGAAAAAAACAGAATCGTAGACGAAGAAGAAGCAGAGGAAGAAGAGGGAAAAAGAAAAAAAGACGAAGAAGAAGCAAAGGAAGAAGAGGGAAAAAAAAAAAAACATTCGTAGCTCGAAGACGAAGTAGCAAGGAGGGAAAAAAAAATTACAAACATACCTGAAGTCGAAACAGAGGAAGGAACGATCGATTTCAGCCAATCGGTCGGTTGAATCCAAAGTTCTACGATTGTAATGGCAGAGAGACTTCACCGGCCGGTAGAGAGAAACATGGAGGGTTTTAATTTTTAAATTATAAACCTTTCATGTTATATTTCCCCCCACCACCAAACCTTTTTTTTTTTTTCACTTGAGGAGTCAAAATGATTCCATGCATCTCACACCATTTAAAAACCTGTACTTCATCAAATGAAAAGTTTACAATTAGAATATAAAAAACAAATAATTAAGTGAAAAAAAAAAAAAAAACACAAGGAGGTCGCCTTTCCTAACAAGTCGTCCAAGGCGCCAAAGGCGACCGCCTTTTATACTTAAGCAATGGCGTCCCTCGCCCTGTCCCTAAAAAAACACTTGGATGACTAGGCGACGCCTTGACAACTATGGTTAGTACTCATGTAGTTTCTACTTTTAGCCCTACTCCTTTGAGTTTCATATTTCTTGTCTTGCATGCTTTCGTTTCGTCTGAAAAGTTGTTAGTTGCAACATTGAGCAGTATTGTGTTTAGTCAGGCCACGACCGGCAATTGTCAGATAAGTTGATTGAGACCAAATCAGGTAGTTGGTGCCATCAAACTTGATGGAGGTAGCAGCAAAAGGGTGGTGCTCATTACGTCCCTGTCCATCAGAACCTGAAGTTGCAGTACTCATGTCTGACATAATGACAGAGACCCAATCTGAGAGAAAACCGATTCAAATATGGAGATTTCAGATATCTCCAAAACTAGCCATCAGAAAGACTGTAAAACTTGACTGAGTTCTTCCCTAAGGAAGGTAAGTATCTAAAAATGAGCTTTTGACAAGAAATAGCTGAAATTGATTGAGCAGGGTTTTGGGAGAAAACCCTAAAATTAGATGAGATTGTAGATATCTCCAAATATACCTATCAGAGAGCATAAAACTTGACTGAGTTCTTCACTAGGGGAGGCAAGTATCTCCTCCAAAAATCAGCCTATTCTGACTTGTGATGGCTAAAATTGATTTTTCAGGGTTTTGGGAGAAAACTCTAAAAGCTGGGAAATCGATGATATTTCCAATGACTGCAGGATTTGATCTTCAATAAGAGAAGACTTGATCTTTAAGGGAAGAACTCAACCTTCAAACAAAGGGAAGAATCAATCCACATAAGGTGGGCAGCAACTGTCGATCTCCAGAGGAAGCATATCATGCTTTAGCAGAGGTAAGATAGAGGGCAGCTACTAGATCCACAAGAGATATCACCTCATTAGTGCTGCCCTTCTAGGCAGGGAGAACCAAGATAGGGAAGGAGAACTGTAAGAGAAAGAGAGTGGTGGTGGAAGGTGGGGGGCTGGTGAGGTTAGAAGGGAGAAATTTTGGAAGGAGAAATCATGGGAGGCTGTAAACCTAAATTAGAAATTAGGCTCTGATACCATGTTAGCAGAAAGAATGGAACTGAATGCTTGGATGGATTGAGGGACCAGCCAACCTCTTTATTTATAATAAAAGAAGAGAGGAGAGAGTTACAAAATAGCCCTCCTCATAACAGACTCTAATTAATGAGTTGGCTTTGGGGGGGGGGGGGGTGAAAGCGGTGCACCCAATTTATAAAAGAATGAGGGAGAGAGTTTAGAAATACCTCCCCCATAACAGACCTAATTAATGAGTCGGGGGGAGCCTGGTATGCCCCTGTGGCATACAATACATAAGTCAACAAATTTAATCTTATTATCTTTGCAAATGAAAGTTTGCTTACTTTTGTTTACACTTTACATAGGTGATTAATAGCATCTAATGAAACTGATATATAATGCGTAATGTAACTAGTGTTTTATATCTGCAGTCCATTTCTGAAGAATTGTCGAATTTTAATTTTCTTAAATTGAAACTGCAGTTGGTTATTATGTAATTTTGACCAACATATTCTCTCTCGTGAACAGGCCGATATTTGGCACCTGAAGTGGTTCGAAATGAAGAATATGATACAAAAGTAGATGTCTTTTCGTTTGCTTTAATTCTTCAAGAGGTAAAAGCTAACATCCTTTCCCCTAGGATTAGATGTGGCATAAAACGTGTTGCTAATGTCTGTCAGAAAAAGAGAGATGTATTCCTACTTATAGCTGTAGTGATTGAACCTGTTTGTGAGGTTATTTGCTTAGACCCTGTTTCGTTAGATGTGATGTGAACTGAAGTGAAGTGAAGCAAAAAATTATTTGGTAAAGTGAAGTAAGCGAATGAAAATGAGTGAGCATAAATAGCATATATATATATATATATTGAAATCATTTTCTGTGTTTGATTGTAGTGCAAATTTTTGTAAGCTCTACATATTTTTTCTCATGGGGTAGTCCTTTATGTAAAAGGGATCTTTTATTTTATACACAATAACAGATATACAACTGAATTTTGTTAACCCTTACTTTCTCTATGTTGTGGTCCCACTTGTTACTAAATCAACTTTACTTCCAATACCCCATTGAAAATTTTCTTTTATATATTTACTTCCATTTACCTTATATCACATTAGCAATGAAATTTTCTTTAAAAAAATTCACATCTAAGAAGTGGGGCATTAATGGAATGCTTGTGCTGCTACCATTTTTTACTTACCATTTCCTTGTCTACATCTCAGTTTTTGTCAATCTCATACAATCTTTTCCTAATGATAGGTGATTGGTATTGAAATTAATCATTGAGTGAGATTTTGTCCTTGTAGGTGCTGAACACACTCTTAATGTAGGAAGAGTGTGAGAGGTTAAGGTTTACATGTTATGGAATAAATTCACTTATGTTTCTGGCATAATGATAAAATATGGTTTGTGCTGCTGTTTAGATGATTGAGGGCTGTCCACCATTTTCTTCAAAGTCAGAAACTGAAATTCCTAAAGCATATGCTGCAAATGAGCGGCCACCTTTTAGGGCTCCAGCAAAATATTATGCTCATGGATTGAGAGAGTAAGTCCTTTTCTTCTTCATAACTTTGTAACTTAACAGTAACCATTGTTGCTTTTTACTTTCTATTGGGACATTTTGCAAAGTGAAATTTAGAAGAAAATGGAAAAGAGAGAGAAGAAAGATGGCTGTAACCTTTGGGAGTCACAACCTTATGTTGAGACTCCCACTTCATTCAATATTTATAATAGTGGCATGTGACACCCCTGCCAAGGGCATAAAAAGAAATAAAGGACTTAAAAAGAAAAACAATATCGTCAACATAAACAGCAAGGAATATCCTTACCACACCAAATCACCTATAGAAAACTGAGTGATCACTGTCACTTCTCGACAGTCCAAACTCAAGAACCACATCAGTAAATCTGCCAAACCATGCCCGAGGGACTGTTTTAAACCGTACGAGGACTTCTTGAGCTTGCACACCATCCCAGATGCCCCCCTAAGCAACAAACCCTGGAGGTTGCTCCATATAAACTTCCTCGTGTTGATCACCATGAAGAAACACATTCTTCACATCAAGTTGATATAACGGCCAATGATGAAAAGCTACAAGAGATATAATAATACAAACTGATGCAAGTTTGGCAATTGGAGAGAGTGTCCAGATAGTCAACTCCATGAACCTGGGCATACCCTTTGGCAACCAACCTTGCCTTCAACCAAGCAAGGGAACCATCAGCGTTGACCTTAACCACATACACCAAATGACAACCAATAGTAGACTTAACCAGGAGGTAAGGGGACATGATCCCATGTCTGATTTTCCTCCAAGGCCAATAATTCTTCCTCCATAGCTGTCCTTTAGGCTCCAGCCAAGACTAGACAATGCCTCTACAACAAACATAGGAACAAGATGTCGAGAAATAGTAGAAATACAAGAATGAAAAGAATGTGATAAACCAGAAACAAAATTAAAAATGGGATGTTGGGTGCAAACCCTAACACTCTTACATTGAGAAATTGGAAGATCATGATCAGAAATAGGGATACCTGACTCAGAATTTGCAGACGAAAACGATGAGGTAGGCATTGTAGAAGTGGGGGATGTTGGATCTTCCTGACGATGAGAGTATAAATCTGAACAACTGGTGGAGGAGTTGGTGTGGTTGCAATAGTTGGAACTTGTGGAATTGAGTGATGAACAATACAAATGGGAAGATCATCATCTAAATCAGACATAGCAAACGACTCCGAATAAGAGGTGGACTCAAAGAAAGATACATCAACAGTAATAAAATATTTTTGTAGTTTAGGAGAGTAGCATTTATATCCTTTTTGGGTATGAGAGTAACCCCAAAAGATACATTTAAGAGCTCGAGGATCAAACTTGGATGACTCTGGATGATGATCACAAAGAAAACAAACACAACCAAAAACATGCGGAGGGAGAACAAACAAAGGATCAGAAGGAAACAAACCGGAAGAAGGCATGGTATTAATAAGATAGCATGGTGTTAAAACAACATCAGCCAAAAAAAACTTGGCCACCTTCATTTCAAACACAAGGGACCGAGCAACTTCCATAAAATGTTTATTCTTCCTTTCAACCACACCCTTTTGTTTTTTAAGGGTGTCTGAACAAGAACCATAGTTGTCACGGTGCCAAGGCGAACCAAGGCGGTGGAGGGTTATCTAAGCGCTTAGGCGAGAAGGCGCACGCCTTGAGGCAAACAAGGCGACCAATTGTTATTTTTTCTATTTTCTAACATTATTTAGTAAGCTATATATACCTTGTATCATAAAAAATCAAGATTAAGTAACATCAAATCATTAAAAATCAATATTTAGCCTTATTAAATCATAAAAAATTAACATTAAGTCATATTAAGTTATAAAAAATCAAAATTTAGAAAAATGCTCTGATTCTATAACAAGTTTGACTGGTCAAATGATATTATTTTTACATGAGACTTTTTGTATCAGTTATAATGTAAAATCAACTTTCCAACAAGTCTAAGATTTCTTAAATCTAAGTTGTAATACAAAGTTATGCTTCGGTCAAACTTATTTTTAAGTGCGCGAATAATATTATAATCGCCTGAATGAAAATAATTTTATGGATATCAAAACAAAAAATTATTTTACCGGACTTTTGGTTTTTAGCAATGTTTTAACATGATAGAATTTATAAAATTTTCATAATTGAGAAAAACTCCAGCATTTAAAAGTTGAAAATCACCCCTATAACCAAAATCCAGTTTTTCTTCTTGGACTGGGGGGTTTACTTTTTATCCTTTTGGAATTTGATTTTTAAATTATTTTTATTGGATTCAAATAGGGGGTATTTGCTTTTTTATGAATAATATCTTAAGTAAATGAAATAACGAATATAAAAAGCATTTACTTAAATGATATTTAGCATAAATAAGTGCCAAAACATAAGGCGGTATGCAGTACAATAAGGCGACTGTTGCCTAGGCCCCAGGCAAACCTCCTGGCCGCCTTGGCGACGCCTTGACAACTATGACAGGAACATTGATGAACCGTGCCACATTCAGCCATAAACTTAGAAACGGGACCACAAAATTTTTCTTTGGCAAGCCAAGCTGAGTCTGAATTTCAGCAATAAAAGCACAAAAAATGGAAAACAACTCGGAACGATTCTTCATTAAATAAATCCTAGTGACTCTGGAAGTCATCAACAAAAGTAACAAAATATTTAAAACCCAACTTAGATGTGATAGGACAAGGACCCCATACATTATAATGAATTAAAGAAAAAGGGTGCGCAGACCGTTTATTGACTCGAGCGAGATAGCTCACACGATGAAGCTTCCCAAACTGACAAGACTCACACTCTAAACTAGAAAGGAAACTAAAACGAGGATCGAGCCGTTGTAGACTGTGCAAAGACGGATGACCCATGCGACAGTGAATTGATGAGGAGATAGAACACTTGAACAAGCAACTGAAGGAGAATTATCTTCAAGAAGAACATCCCCCCCCCCCCCCGATTAACAACCTCTACCAATCATCTCTTCGTCATAAGATCCTGAAAAACACAAGAATCATGATAAAGGTTATAGAACAATTGTGAGCACGTGTAAGTTTGCTTACAGATAAAAGATAAAAAGGAAACTGCGACAAATGAAGGACTGGCGATAAGGACAAAGAAGAATTGGGATGGATTGTCCTAGTCCCATTAACCTAAACTAGAGAACCATTAGCTAAAGTGACACTGGAAGACGATTTCTGAAAAGAGGAAAATATACCTGAAACACCAGACATGTGATATGAAGCACCAGGATCAATGATCCAGGGACGAGAAGAAGATAGACATGCAATGGCATAACCTGTAAAGTAGCAGTGGAGGACTGAGAAGTCTGAAACTTATTGTACTATGCAAATTCTTCTCTGTCATCATAACCATCTTCCCCTCAGATGGTCCAGGTGGAGTGGTGGACTCAGTTTTTGTTGTTGAATTAGCAAATTGCTTCTGAGAAGGTTTGCCATGAAGTTTCCAACAAAAACGTTGGACATGCCTTGGTTTGCCACAATAATGGCATGCCCGTACTGCTTCGAGGATGTGGGATTACCAATAGCTTTCCTTTTGCTACTTCCAGTGCCAGTACCACATGTACTACCACGGCTAGTGTTCTGAGACACAAGAGCTGAGCTGTCCACAGGTGTAGAATCATGAGTAATCTCGCGAGATACACATGAGACACGAGAGAAGAGTATCCGTCAGAGATGCTACCTTGTCTCCCCTAAGTATTTGAGAATTAAAAGAGTCATAAGACCACCCAAAAAGCCCATAACTGCAAGCTGCTCCCTCTAGTTCTACATCTTCTGCATGTCACCACTAATAGGAAGTAGAGAATTCAATTCTTCATATATTTTCTTAAAATCAAAAAAATATTGGGTCAGCGAACGACCCTTCCGATCAACTCGATAGAAGTCTTGTGATAACTCATAGATGCGGGCAAGATTGTTCTGTCCAGAGTACAGAACATTTAGACATTTTCATAATTCCTTCACAGTATCAATATGGGTGACAAGATCGATAGTCGAATTCTCTGCAAAATTTAGAAGCTGCCCTAGAATTTGTGCATCAACAATATCGCATGTAGTATCTGTAGTAGGCTTTGTCTTTGTGAGATGATCTTGTTGATCACGACCAGTCAGAACCAGTTGCACAGTTTTCTTCCATTGTTGAAAATTGGCAACTGTGCAAGTTTCTTCTATGTGATTCTATGAGAGGATGAAGATACAACCTCAGTCACTACACTCTTTACTTCAGCCATTGATGCAAAGAAAACAAGAAGCAATTGTCCACAAAACCTTGCAAAGAGTCGATCTCAAGAACCTTGTTCCAGAGAAAATCGAAAACCCTACTCCAGAGAAAAATCAATCCACAATAGATTGATCCAACAACCAATCAATCCCAACAAAGTAACCCTTCAATAGAGATCAATCGATCCCCCAAGACCCTGACAAAGCCAATCCTCTAAATACCTGGCCAAATTTGATTTTCCATAGAATCCTGACAAAATCTATTTCTCTAAAAGATTGAACTCTGGACTTCAATCTCTAATCCACAAATCATAAATCACAAATGGGACCTAGTTCTTAAGGCTGGTCATGAACTAGTCTCTAAAAAGTCACCAAAAAAGCAGCATAGGGTGTTGTGCCACTGTCAAAGAGAAATCGAAAGAAACTTCAAAACAAGACTCTTGATGACACTCACCCTTGATTGAAAAAGGAACTTGTGTTGATGAAAACCTGTAATAATTGTATCGGTCCCTAAGGATCTTGCTCTAATACTATGTAAATTAGAAGAAGAAAGGGAAAATTGAGAGGAGAGATGGTTGTAACCTTTGGGAGTCACAACCTTATGTTGAGATTCCCTCTTCATTCAATATTTATAATAGTGACATGTGACATAACCCTACTAAGGGCATAAAAGGAAATAAAAGGAAAAACAATATAAAACATAAAGTTACTGCTCACGAGTTACTGTTCACACGAACAATACCCATGAACACTGTTCACATGAACAGTGCTGTGATCCCCTTAATCAATGCTTGTAACAGAACTAAACCAGATGTCAAAAACATTGATGTCTATGGTACATGGTTTACTTGGGCAGTGACAATTGTCAAGGCATAGCCAATGCACCAAAGTGGTTTTTTAGGACCTACATAACCAGTTACCAAGAAGTCTAGGTGATGCCTAGGTCCTAAAATACATTGGAAAAAGGGGGGGGTGGAATAGAGAGAGAGAGAAATGGAGGAAGGAGAGGGAGTTTCTACTTACCTGTCCCGCTGCAACAACCACCACTCCTCTATCTTCCAGAATCAAAGAGGAAGATATTTTTTATTTATATATTATTACTCCGTTTGTATTAATAGTATAAGTAAGATTAAGATTTTAATTTTACATATAACCATGGTTCGAAATCTTTGCGTAAAATTTCAGAATTTCGGTTTTTTTTTTTTTTTTCCTGAAACGAAATAAGGCCTAAAATAACATTCGTTCAAAATTTCGACTGTCTCGGTGGTTTCGGTTCCATTTTCATATTTTGAAGAAAAAACACACCAAGTCTCCAACAAGCTTCTAATTAGCCACATCATCACACATTGACTTCCATTGGACTCCTACAAGATCTACACATTCAAAGCCTCTAATTAGCCACATCATCACACACTGTCTCGGTGATAATTTCCATTGCTTTCCATACTTATATAATCCCAGTATTTTTTTGTTTTTCATTTGGGAAACTTAAATGCTTTATTCTGTTTTCAGGTTAATTGAGGAATGCTGGAGTGAGAAGCCGGTCAAGAGACCAACTTTCAGAGTAATAATTACTAGGTTGGAGGCTATTAATAACCATCTTATTCATAAGAGTCGGTGGAAGGTGTGTACTTTTGACATCCTTTATTACTCTAGAATATTGTTACAACTTGCGAGTAAATATAAATCATGGACATTAGTGACGTTTGATCCATCACAAGGACATGTTTGGCATGTAGTAAGACTTAGATGGGCATGAGTGTGTAATTGAGAATCACACTCCTATTTCATTAGTAAAAAATTATCCTGAAATTAACACAGGATTAAAATAAGCTATATATTAAAAAAATCATAATGTTGGGACTGTGGCTGTTGTTGTCTTTGTTGTCAACATGGTCAGTTGAGGAGCACACTCAGACAGAGGTTAGTTGGATGAATAGTGTGGAATGTCAAGTGCTTCAGGTAGAGTCAACAAACAGTGAGATGGGATAGTGAGTTGTCTGTACATGTGAACACTGATGTGCATAGTTGTCACGGCGCCAAGGCGAACCAAGGCGGTGGAGGGTTGTCTAAGTGCTTAGGCGAGAAGGCGCCCGCCTTAAGGCGAACTAGGCGAACAAGTGTTATTTTTTATTTTTTCAATTTTCTAACATTATTTAGTAAGTTATATATACCTTGTATCATAAAAAATCAAGATTAAGCCACATCAAGTCATTAAAAATCAACATTTAGCCACATCAAATCATAAAAAATTAACATTAAGTCATATTAAGTTATAAAAAATCAACATTTAGAAAAATGCTCTAATTCTATAATAAGTTTGACTGGTCAAATGATTTTATTTTTACATGAAACTTTTTGTATTAGTTATAATATAAAACCAGCTTTCTAACAAGTCTAAGATTACTTAAATCTGAGTTGCAATGACAAAGTTATGCTACAGTCAAACTTATTTTTAAGTGCGCGAATACTGTTAAAATCGCCTGAATGAAAATAATTTTATGAATATCAAAACAAAATATTTTTTTACCGGACTTTTGGTTTTTAGCAATGTTTTAACATGATAGAATTTATAAAATTTTCATAATTGAGAAAAACCCTATCATTTAAAAGTTGAAAATCGTCCATATAATCAAAATCCAGTTTTTGTTCTTGGACTGGGGGGTTGACTTTTTATCCTTTTGGAATTTGATTTTTAAACTATTTTTATTGGATTCAAATAGGGGGTATTTTCTTATTTATGAATAATATCTTAAGTAAATGAAATAACAAATATTAAAAACATTTACTTGAATGATATTTGTCATAAATAAGTGCCGAAACAGAAGGCAACATACAGTGCAACAAGGCGGCTGTCGCCTAGGCCCCAGGCAAACCGCCTGGACGCCTAGGCGACGCCTTGATAACTATGCTGATGTGTACTAGTGATGAAGATGTCCAGTGTAGTGGCAATGTCAATTTGGAAGCTGGAAGTTACAATGGTGATGTGGCAGTGCTGGAAGTGATACACAAGTGATTTGGTAGTGTTGGAAGTGTCAGAAAGTGATTTGGCAGAGCAGGCAGTGCAGTGGCAATGAGATTTGAATGTGTGTAAGTTTGATTATGATAGTGAAGCTGCTGGACATGTGTGGCAGTGTATGATGGTGTTTGGCAGTGTATTACAACGCTATTCAGTGATTGGGAGCATGTGGCAGAGTTAGAATATGTAGATGAGGAAGAACAATGAGATGAGAGTTAGAGAAGAAGAGGGAGAAGGAGAGGAGGCGACGGTATGGTTGAATGGTATGTTGTGAGTAAAATCTCACTAACACCAAATATATTACTTCGCTAACATATTTACAGGAAATTACACATACTTCCCTAAGGAGGAAAAAAGGAAAAAAAAAAAATAACATGACAAATTACTAAACTACCCTTAGAGTAACATAACTAAAATATCTAACACTCCCCCTCAAGCTGGAGAATAAATATCATGCATTCCTTGCTTGGACAACGGAGAACTGAACTAATGATAAAGAAGACCCTTTGTGAAGATATTAGCCAGCTGATCTCCAGTCCTCACAAAAGGTGTGCATATGTAGCCAGTGTCAATCTTCTCTTTAATGAAGTGTCTATCCACCTCTATGTACTTTGTCATGTCATGTTGCACAGGGTTGTAGGCTATACTTATGGCTGCCTTGTTGTCGTAATAAAGCCTCATAGGTTCCTTAGTATCAAATCCTAACTCTTGGACCAACCTTCTCGACCAAAGAAGCTCACACGCACCATGAGCCATGGCTCTAAATTCTGTCTCTGCACTAGACCGAGTCACCACAGATTGTTTCTTGCTCCGCCATGTAACTAGGTTTCCACCTACAAATGTGCAATAGCCTAATGTAGATCTCTTATCAGAGACTAAGCTAGCCCAATCTCCATCAGTGAAGCCTTCTATCCTCATGTGGCAAAAATAGTCTTTTTCCTGGAGAGGACTTCAAGTACCGGAGAATGCGGTAGACCGCATCCAAGTGCCCACTCTTGGGAGCATGCATAAACTGACTCACCACCCCCATTGTATAAGTAATGTCTAGACAAGTCAAGGACAGAAAAATAAGCTTCCCAACTAGCCTCTGATATTTTCCTGCATTAATAAAAGAAGGGCCAACGTCTTCCCCCAGCTTATGATTTTTCTCAATAGAAGAACTTATAGGTTTGCAGCCTAACATTCCCGTTTCTTTCAATATGTCTAGAAGAAACTTCCTTTGTCATATATTTATACCCTTCTTGGATCTAGACACTTCAATCCCCAGGAAATACTTGAAGGGTCCTAGATCCTTAATTTCAAACTGTAATGGTTCCATTACCACGCTTAGTGAACAGTGTGTGGTCAGCCAGACTTTTGGAATAACCATTTTTTAGGATGGCCTGTCTGAACCTTTCAAACCAGGTCTTAGGAGATTGTTTAAGACCAAACAGAGCCTTCTGGAGAAGGCACACCTTTCTTGCAACTAAAGGGAACTTAACGTCGGGAGGAGTTTGCATATACACCTCTTCTAAATCTCCATGTAGGAAGGCATTCTTCACATCCAATTGATACAATGGTTAATCCTTATTTGCTGCTAGAGATAAAAGGACCATTATGGTGTTATGGTTAGCCATAGGAGCAAATGTCTCTTGATAATCAATCTCATACACTTGACTGTATCCTTTTACCACCAGCCTTGCTTTGTACTTCTCAATAGTACCATCTGACAGGTGCTTGATTGTTTAGACGCACCTGCATCCAACTGGAGTTCTCCCTTTGGAAGGCCAACCAATTTTTTTCCTCAGTCATGGCTTGCTTCCACTTAGGGTCTAACATAGCTTCAGAAAACATTTTTGGAATAGAAGCAGATGAGAGAGCAACAGTAAATGCAACACCTGTAGGGGAGAGAGAGTCATAGAAAACAAACTGGGTTATAGGATTAGTACAAGCTCTCTTTCCCTTCTAATAGCAGTAGGAAGATCTAACTCTGATGGGGAAGGAAGGATATTACCTGACTGAGGAGGGTGGATCTTAGGAGTTGGATTCAAAGAGGACTCTTGGCAGTTCCTCTTTGTGTACGCAATGGTCACCTTTTCATTACCTGAACCTGAACCACCTCTTGAATGATCACCAACATCAATAATATCCACCTCTTTGTGTTTCCCATTATCAAGTATAAAAGGGGAGATAGGCAATGGGGAAAGAAAAGGGATCTCATCAGTAGCATTTTCACTTTCATTATGCTCCTCCTGAAAAAGATGCTGATAAGGGGCAAAAAAAGGAGCAGACTCAAGAAAGATGACATCTTTAGAGAGAAGCCTTCGTCCGGAAAAGGGATGATAGCACTTGTATCCCTTGGTAGTGGAGGGGTAGCCAAGAAAAGTACATTTAAGAGCCTTGGGGTCAAGTTTAGTCCGAGAAGACTTATTAATATGGACATAACAGATGCACCTAAACACTTTGGGGGGAAGAGAGAAAGAAGAAGACTAAGGAAACAAGGTGTCCAAGGGAGTTTTGGAGCCAAGGAGTTTTGGTGGCATACTATTGATCAAAAAAGCAGCAGTAAGGAGAGCATCAGACCAAAAGGTTTTAGAACATGCATGTCAAAGAGAACTCCTATTGACCTCTAACAAATGGCGATTTTTCTCAGCTACCCCATTTTGTTGAGGTGTGTCAACACAAGCTAGCTGATGGATAATGCCATGATCAGAAAAAAGTCTTGAAGACCACTATACATATACTCTCTCCCTTTGTCAGAACGAACAATTTTAATTTTGGTGTCAAACTGTGTACATACCATATGATAAAAATTTTATAAAGGCATCATACACATTACTTTTGTGCTTCATTAGAACAGTCCTAGTATCACGGGAAAATCATCAACAAAAGAAACAAAGTAACGAAAACCAAGTAAAGAAGTTGTAGTAGAAGGCCCCCAAACATCAAAGTATACAATATGAAAAGGAACAGTAGATCTATTGCCATGATAAGGATAGGAAGAATGACAATGTTTGGTAAAAATACATGGTTTACAATGAAATACATGAGAACTAAGAAAAGAAGTAAACAAATGAGGTAATTATTTCCTCATAACAACAAAAGATTGATGTCCTAAACGTTGGTGCCACAACTTCATAGAATCCACAGAACTGTTATCAGTACGTCACACACATATGACTGAGCTGTAGCCAAAAAAGGTGATTGAGGTTCAAGTAGGTAGAGTCTTTTCTCTTCACACCCACTTCCAATAATCCTCTTCGTCACCAAATCCTGAAAGAGACAATGAGAAGGAAAAAGAGTGACACAACAGTTTAGGGATTTTGTTAGGTGACTCACAGACAAGAGATTAGTGGCAAGGTTAGGAACATGAAGAACAGAATCAAATAAAATGGAAGAAGTAATAGGAATCTACCTTTACCAGAAATGGAGGAGAGGGAGCCATCGGTCACCCTAACCTTATCTCTACCAGAACAAATAGAGTACGTGTCACAACAATGAGACGTACCAGTCATATGATCCGTAGCACCAGAATTAATAATCCAAGATGGAGCTATGGAAGGGGCAGACAAGGAGACCTGCAAGGCGGAAGTTGAGGAATCTGGCACTGTAAGTGAAGAAGACGATGAGCCTACCAGTTGAAACATGACCCTGCGGAATGCTGCAATATCCTCCCTAGTAAGGGAACTATGCTCTGCCTGTGGGCTAGGAGCAGACCCTAGCATGCTCAGCCTAAACACTATGGGCTCTAGATCCTCCACCACGAGCACCCCTAGAACCACCACGCATGCCGAAGGTTGACCATGAAGAACCCAGCATCTCTCCTTAGTGTGCCCAGACTTCCCATAATGATCACATCGTCTGTCATCTCCACGAGGTGGGCCTTGGCCTCGGCCTCGGCCACTAGCACGCCAACTCTCTAAGAGCTAGTAGTAAGAGCTGATCGCTCAAGAGGAGGGACATGTTCCATGGCCACCCATCTGGTTTCCTCACTCTGCAAATAGCTACACCCTTCATCAAGGTATGGAAGAGGAGACCGGCCCAATATTTGTATCCGGATTGGCTCATACTCGGGATTCAACCCACCAAGCAAAATAAAAACTCGTTCCTTTTCAAATGTCCTATAAACCTTAGCTTCATCCTCAGGATTGGGTAGTTGGAGACCCCTATAGTGATCATACTCCTCCCAGAGACTAATGACAGTGTTGTAGTACTCAGAAATGGTCCTATTCCCTTGCTTCATGCCAATGACTTTCTGATGTAATTGATAAACTTTGGCCGAGTCACCCACACGGTAAAAAGTTTTAGTTACGCTATCCCAAATATCCTTGACAGTTTCTTTCCTCATAAACCTTCTTCAAATCTCAGGTTTCTTAGAAAAAATCAGCCATGTTATAACAGTGGAGTTTTCAATCTCCCATTTTGGATGTGATGGATCATCTGGGTTAGGGGCCTTAATAGTACCTGTAACATACCCTAGCTTTCCCCTACTCCGCAAGGAAAGCTTCACAGAATGGGCCCAATCCAAATAGTTGGTGTTGTCTAACTTCATAATAGAGATCTGAGTATGTGGGTTATCAAAAACCTTAGGAGTAGGAGGTGCACTCAATACATTGGCTGAAACATCACCAAAGAGGGCTCTAAGTCCACTATCTTCAGACATGTTGTGGATGAGGAGTCACAAACACAATGGGGGGAGTACACGCTCTACCCAGGTTTTCTTTCCTTGAACCAAACACAAAAAATTCCAGCAGCCAAACCAAGCATACACTTCAAAAAAGATTCACACCATCTACCTTCTTCAAGGGGTAGGATCATAACATAGGAGCACAACAGCCCTCAACATCATATCTTATAAACACATAGCAATTGGAAGCATCACAGTCACATTTCAAAGCCAAAAAAGACTAAAAACAGGGCAGGCTGTACCCTGTGAGCAGCAAAGAGTTGAGTTGTGCAGCCTCAACTCAAGGGGGCTTGTAGCGAGACTAAGAGGGGAATAAACCTGGTTTTAGCTCCAAAGCTGACCAGATGAGAGAGA
The DNA here is from genome assembly GCF_013358625.1 of Macadamia integrifolia. Taxonomy (NCBI): domain Eukaryota; kingdom Viridiplantae; phylum Streptophyta; class Magnoliopsida; order Proteales; family Proteaceae; genus Macadamia; species Macadamia integrifolia. The sequence goes on along the minus strand of NC_056567.1, from coordinate 7,899,784 downwards.
AAGAGAAAAAATGGTCCAGGGTTGGCGGTGAGCTTACCTAGACCTGGTTTTTCTTATTGCAACTTTCAAGTGTCTCTTTCTTCAAAGAAAAACTCCCCTTGGTGTCCCCATGGTCTCCTTGCGTGCCTCTCATGGATTCTTCAATCTTCTCACATAGAAGTCCCTTTCCTTGGAACCCCTTTGTAACCTAGGGTTCCAAAGGGAAGAGAAGAAGATCGGAGATTAGTAGCTCAACTCTCAAACCAACCTTATATGCTCTGATACCAAGTTAGAATATGTAGATGAGGAAGAACAATGAGATGAGAGTTAGAGAAGAAGTAGAAGAGGGAGGAGAGGAGACGATGGTATGGTTGAATGATATGTTGAGTAAAATCTCACTAACACCAATATATTACTTCACAAACATATTTACAAGAAATTACACATACCTCCCTAAGGAGGAAAAAAGGGAAAATTAAAACATAACATGACAAATTACTAAACTACCCTTAGAGTAACATAACTAATATCTCTAACACATCGAGTGAAGGTTACACGCCCTTTGACAAGTGACTTCATAGGTTCATGTTGATGAGTCAGCTTAGGAGCCAATTTGAGAGGCCAAATTGCAAAATTGGAAGAAGCAATGTACATGGAAGTTGGAAGTTATAGTTCGTTGAGTCCTCTTTCCCTATTGTCGTTCCGAATTGGTACAATTTGGGCATACAAGTGTCATGTGGCATGAGGCACGTGCATGGGAGCAGCCAAGGGCTGCACATAGGCAGCAGCAGTAGCAACATAGGTTGGCGTGCTACACACAAGGTAAAGGCCGCGCACATGGCAAGGGCCACTAGCTAGGAGCTTGGGCAGCCTGGGTTATGCATGTACAACACAAGGCAGTGCATAGCAATAGGGAGCCGCGGGCCATGCCCCGTAGTCCTACCACACTTGCACACAATAGCCGTAGGCTATGGCGCACAGTAGGGTAAGGGGCCACGAAGGTCTTAAGGGTGCACAACATATGTTTGACGAATTGCCTCTGGGAAGGGTCTGTTTAAGGTGCTTTTGGTAAGTCACTTCCCTAGGACACAATATATGCCTCGTTAGGCACCAAAATCTCAAGAGCGCCAAACTTGTCACAAGATTGAATTCAATATAGAGGCCTAAGAGAGCCACAAAGGTTCAATGCTTATCGGACGATTAAAAAGAAGACGTGCGCTCGAGTTGTGGATCCACGACATAGAAGATGCTTGCACAACCCTGCTTATTGATGAAGCCCACAGAGGATTTGTGGATGCAATCCAATGGATGCCTGATCCTCTGCTTTATGTATGTAGGCAAGATGGTCCGAAGATTCGTTTCGAATGGTATTGTGCATCCTTTATTTCATTAATTTCGATTGAATGATGATCGTATCACCAGCAAATTACAAGAGCTTGTCGACATGCAATATTCCAATTCGAGGATGTACAAGCCACCGCGTTTTGAGCAGGAGAATCAATGGCTCAGAAGTGAGCCATCGGCCTGTGACATTATCAACTAACTGTCACTAGATTCCTTTTGGAGGTTATCATGCCCTCCCTCCTGTGCCGATCAAACGGATAAGATAAGCTACGAGAAAGTTATTTGAGGTGGCATGACCATGTTCAACATAGGCCTTTGGATATTGTAGTATGGAGGAGGGATTTGATTCAGATTAAAGAATCTAAAAGTGCTAGGGGTAGACCTATAATAACATTAGGAGAAGTGTTGAGGAAAGACATGCATATCTTAGACCTTGTGTCAAGTTTGATGTCGAATAGAGCTGATTGGAGGCAAGTATCCATGTAGCCAGCCTAATTTAGTTTGGACAAGCTGAGTTGTTGGCAAGTTTTTTTCTTTTGGGTAAATAAATAAATTCATTACCAAGCAAGAGAGACTATACAAGGGAAGAGAGAGAAAGGTGAAAGAACAAAACACAAGGGCAAGAGCCACTAAAGCAAAAACACCAACAAAGGGCAAAGTACAAGCCCAACAACGACTGAATGATACATCAAAGGGGGGAGGTAATAGTGGATGGGAGACCCCAGGACACAATAGTGAGCCTATTCCTTGGGGTGTTTTGGGTCATGCGGTGATGGAGGAAACTAAGTTTGGAGCTAACATTAAAGTAGATGGCTTTCCAAATCCTATCAAATGATTTAGAATTGGAAGTTCATCTACGAAGATTGCGTTCCATCTAGATATGGTTGATGGTAGCACAAAAGGCGAGCTTTCCAGTAGTATCACAAATAGTATGACCACCAAAGGTCATATCAACCTAGATCCATTATTTGTTTATAGGAAGGATTCTTTTAGAAGAAGGCCATCTTGAACTAAGGACTCTCTTCCAGACAGTGGAAGAGAAAAGACGGGAGAAAAAGATATGATCAACATCTTCAGCGTCATTCCAACAAAAGCAATAAGAATGGGGAACCTGGATGTGTCGATGGATGAGGAAGCATTGCGTAGGGACGTAGTTAGAGAGAGCTCACCAAATAATAAACTTTTGGTGAGGGATGTGACCTTTAAACCAGATGATGTTGCGTCAAGTGGTAAAAGGATCCTTAGTATGAATGAAATCCCAAGCAAAGGCAGAAGAGAACAATCCCAAGGGGGACATGGTCCAGATAGTCTTGTCCTGTCTTCTCCGATGGCCAAGGGGAATGGGAGGGTGAGAGGACTAGAGGTCGGCAAGTGGGGTGGGGGAGGGAGGAGGTGACCAAACTCCCAGAGAAATGATGGGGAGGCAACTTTGGAAAATCTACTCAGGCTAGGGGGTAAATGACTTTGGGGGAGATTAAAAAAAAAAAAAAAAAGAGGATGCCTGACTGGTGCCATGGGTCCAACCAAAGAGATCGAGGACCATCCCAATGGAGCAAGAAATAGCACTTGGGGCCAAAGGCTTGAAGGAGAGGATTTGCACCAGATTCAAAAGGAGTCAAAAGGAAGGGAGGCAGTCCATAAGGAGTCGTATTTGAGAAGGTATGAGAAGACCCAAGAGACCCAAATACTGTTGTGATTAGAAGAAATCTTCCAAATGAGCTTAAGGATGCCCATAGTATTAACATCTTTGATTCTTCTCAAACCCAAACCTCCTTAAGATTTAAGCTAACAGACTTTATCCCATCTCAAAGGGTGAAGGAATTTGGAGGAGTTAGTGCATTTCCAAAGTAAGGAGTGGTGGACGGACTCAGAAGATCTGATGGTGGATTCAAGGAGAATGAAGACACTGGACCGTTACAGGTATATGGATTGGAGGACATATTTTACAAGGACAAGACGACCCACGTAAGAAAGAAGTTTGTCTTTCCAGAGTTGCAGCCTTTTCCTCACGAGGTCGAGCATGGGAATACAATAGTGGGTTGTGGGCTTGGTGAGATGAGAGGAAGACCAAGGTGACCGAGAGGGAACCATGGGAAAAACCAGTGATCTCTAGGAGGCGGGCTATAGAAGGATTGAGGATGCTAAAGAGGAAGAGTTGGGATTTGAGGAGATTAATTTGGAGCCTTGAGAGGTAAGTAAAGAGATGGAAGGAGTACAGAACAGAGGAGATTGATTGAGGGTCCGCTTTTGAGAAGATCATAAGATCATCAACAAAAGCAAGGGGTGAGAAGGAGGGTTTACATTTAGTAATGGGGGAAATAAGGTGGAGGTCAATGGAAGATTGGATGGATCTAGAAAGTACCTTAAGGGAAGGGAGAAGAGGAATGGGGAGAGAGGCATCTTTGTCTGATACTTACTGAAGAGGGGAAGTAGCTAACAGGGCTACCATTGACAAAGACAGAGAAGCAGGGGGGAGGAAATACAAGAGTGTATCCAGCGAACAAAGGTGGGAGGGAAGGACGTTTAAAGCAGTACTTTGGAGATGAAGTCCCATTTGATGGAGTCAAAAGCTTTGTGGATGTCTATCTTAAGGAGGGCAGCCGTGGAATGGGATTTCCTAGTCAAACCCTTTCAATCTCATGGCATAAAATGATGTTATCAACTATGCTTCTACTAGCTATAAAAGTAGATTGGTTAGCATTGACAAGGGAGTCAACAACCTTTTGGATCTGGTTGGCAAGGATTTTGGCAATAAACTTATAAAGGAGATTGCAGAGGGAGATGGATCTATAGTCAGACATGGAGCAAGCTCCCTCAATCTTAAGAATGAGGCAAAGAAAATTGTGGTTTATCCCTTTGATTTGATTTGGGGCAAAAAAGAAGCTTCTGATGGTACAGATGAGGTCAGGCTTGATGATATCCCAGCAGAAAGAGAAAATTCCCATACTAAAGCCATCAGGCCCAGGAGATTTATTCGCTTTATGGGAAAGGAGGACAGCCAAAATCTCATCATCGGAGGGGATGGAATGAAGGGATGGGAGGATATGGCTAGGGATGAATTTATTAATCAGGCCCTAGGGGAGGGGGTAGGAGAGAGGTGAGGGAGGATGGAAGAGCTCAGAAAAATAGGAGACAGCTTTAGACTTGATGTCCTTAGGGGAATGAAGGGAGGAACCATCACTGGAGATGAACAAAGGAATGAAGTTAGCATTCACTCTAGCCCTCAAGGATCTATGGAAGTAAGCGGAGTTGGAATCTCCGAGCTCATGGATTTCAGATGGAGAAATTCTCTCCTTTTGGGTAGGAATGGAGGAAAGCTCCAGGCCAACCAATGTTTCTTCCTCCAAAGGATCATGATTATGAAGATCACTTTGGAGCTGGACTAGGTGGAATCAAGCTTATCTCTGCAGGAGGAGATCCTAGAAGAGATGTTGCCATAGGTGGAGGAGTTCCAACTCTTGAGAGCGAATTTAACATTTATGAGCTTTCTGGCAAAGGCTAAGAGGGGAGAGGAGGAAGCATAGATAGGGATGTCCCAGGCTTCACAGACAATGGGGAGAAAAGCTTGATGAAAGAAACACATGTCAAAGAATTTGAAAGGCTTGGGGCCGAAGGAGATGAGAGAGCGGACAGAGAGGGAGATGGGGCTATGATCGGAAATGCTAGGGGGATTGCGAAGGAGGCATGAGAGGAGAGGAAAGAGGCTAACCAAGCTTCATTGACAAGAACTCTGTCAAGTTTGCAAGCAATTCTATTTGGCCCACAAGAATGATTATGCCAAGAGAGTTTGGCACCCGACGATCTTAAATCATTCATTGCAATCCTCAATGTAGTCATTAAAAGGATCATTAAAAGGATCAACAAAGGAAGGGTCGATAGGGTCGCCCCCATGCTTTTCGTGGCTGTAACAGACCACATTAAAGTCTCCCGCTATCCCCTAAGGGAGGGAGCTAGAGGAGGATGCGAAGGAACGAAGATCGGTCCAGAAAGATCTCTCGAAGGCACAATTCAAAGTATAGATGACAGAGAAGAAACAAGGGTTGGATCCATAGTTGTCAAGGCCTAGGTGACGCCTAGGCTTCCAGGCGGTTTTCCTGGGGCCTAGGCGACAGCCGCCTTGTTGCACTGCATGTTGCCTTCTATTTCGACACTGATTTATGCCAAATATCATTCAAGTAAATGTTTTTAATATTTGTTATTTCATTTACTTAAGATATTATTCATAAATATGCAAATACCCCCTATTTGAATCCAATAAAAATAGTTTAAAAATCAAATTCCAAAAGGATAAAAAGTCAACCCCCCAGTCCAAGAACAAAAACTGGATTTTGGTTATATGGACTATTTTCAACTTTTAAATGCTAGGGTTTTTTCTCAATTATGAAAATTTTATAAATTCTATCATGTTAAAACATTGCTAAAAACCAAAAGTCCGGTAAAAAAATATTTTGTTTTGATATTCATAAAATTATTTTCATTCAGGCGATTTTAACAGTATTCGCGCACTTAAAAATAAGTTTGACTAAAGCATTACTTTGTCATTGCAACTCAGATTTAAGTAATCTTAGACTTGTTAGAAAGCTGGTTTTATATTATAACTAATACAAAAAGTCTCATGTAAAAATAAAATCATTTGACCAGTCAAACTTATTATAGAATTAGAGCATTTTTCTAAATGTTGATTTTTTATAACTTAATATGACTTAATGTTAATTTTTTATGATTTGATGTGGCTAAATGTTGATTTTTAATGACTTGATGTGGCTTAATCTTGATTTTTTATGATACAAGGTATATATAACTTACTAAATAATGTTAGAAAATAGGAAAAATAAAAAATAACACTTGTTGGCCTAGTTCGCCTTAAGGCGGGTGCCTTCTCGCCTAAGCGCTTAGACAACCCTCCACCGCCTTGGTTCGCCTTGGCGCCGTGACAACTATGGTTGGATCCAAAAGGGTCAGAGATGGAAAGATGAATGCATTGGGAAGAGGAAGATATAAGATTCAAGAAGCTTGAGGGTGTTCCAAAGGATCCAGATATGGCCATTAGGACAATGGGCATAATTAGAGATGAAGGGCCAGTGGGGAGTAATGGATGCCACAATACGGAAGGCATTGGTCTGAAGGACTTTTGTCTCAAGGAGACAGCAAAGAACAACATTAGAAGATAGAATCCAGGAGCGGATGACAGCATGGTTTGCCGAGGAATTTAATCCTCGGACATTCCATATGGTCCAAGGGATCATTGAGAAGGAGGTGGGTGCGGGGTCAGAACCTCCAGGGGGCTGGAGGAGAGGCCTGTTGATGGCCAGAAGTAGGGAGGCACCTAAGCCGCTGATGATATTCCTTATGCGGAGATGGCTGGGTTGAAAAAGAGTTCTTTGTACCTGTAGCAACACATTTGTTCTTGAGAGTAGACCCTCTGGTCAAGGTCTTACAGGAACTTGGTTTTTGGAAGTGGAGATCTTCAGATGTTAGGGGAGTGCAAGGGCACAATGGAAGCTTCAGAGGAGAAAGGGGCAGGAGCAGCAACATCACGAGACAAAGCGTCGGTAGCCGTTGAAGCAGCAGAAGAGAGCCGACAATCATCGACAAGGGAGCAGCAGCAAGCAGATTGGCATCGGAACAAGTAGCGTCTGAGGCAGGAGCAATAACAGAAGGGGATGGGTGCGTAGGAGGGGCTTGAGCGGACCTGAGATGATGAGGTTGCCCTTCGAAGGAGACGAGATGATGGTGTGGTGACCTGGATTCCGGAAGGCCATTCATAACAGTAGAGGAAGGGGGCATGCAAAGGGCCTGAGATGGAGGAGACAAAGGCATAGGTCATTGAGGCATCCACAGGATCACATGGAGGCAGGCAGGGGGTGACTGAAGTAGCAGACGAGATAGAAGCCTTAGGCGATCTTGATCAGAGGAGGGGTCAGTAGATAAGAGAGAAGCTCTCAACAGATTAGACGGATCGATGGGTGAGATACTGGGTGAGGGAGAAGGACAAAAAGGGTTGAGGAGATGACCTGCGTGGGTAGGGGATGGGTCTGGTGGGTCGGTAAGTTATAAGGAGAGATGATGGTGGTCGGATTTAAGGAAGTGAATGGGTTAAAAGCTAAGACCGGATTGTGGAGGATCGGGTTAGGAGAATGTAGCGACTGGTGCACGCCCGAGATGGAAGGGCCAGAAATGGTTAGAGGGATGAAAGGAACTAGAAGAGGTGGTGGGACTCCCAGGGAGAGGGAGGGGAAGGATGGGAGGAAGAAAGGAGGGAGAAAAGTGAAGATCGCCAGTTTCAGAAGAAGGGATAGAGACATGACGAGGAGGAGAGAGGCTTGAGTGAGAAGAGTGGCAAAGGATAATGTTAGGCATATGCAGAACTTCAATGACAACCTCAGCGGCGATTGCAGAGCGAGGATACGACAAAGGAGAAGATCCTTGGGATAGATCCCTTTGCTCTTCGTCGGGATTTGACATTGACAAAAGGAGGGACAATCTGTTTTGCTCAGTAGGCCTTTGCTGGAGGTCCATTGGACCTAGGAAGGAAGGTCTGGCCGACGGCGAGTTTAGGGCTTCATTGGGCTTGGTTTGCTATGAGACTTCAATTCCTATTGCGTTTCTTCTTCTTCCTCAAGTCTGGAAAGGAGAGAGATATCTATCTTTTCCAACATCAGAAAGTATTATGACCAAAAGATTTACAAATCATGCATTGGGGAGGAACCATTCATATTGAACTAGGAAAAACGAAAACCCTTCTTCATTATGAACCGTAAAAGAGGATGGAGGGGTGTCTTCGGCCGAGATTTCAATGCATTATTCTAGCTAAGGATAATCTATACATCAGTTTGGTTCTGTGATCAGAGAACAGAGGTTTTCCAATGATAGAGCCCACTAAACGCAATCCCTAAGAACAACAATAGTGAAAAGGGAGATTATGAAGAGCAACCTAAACAGGGATCGATTTGAAATCATCGTTGCTTAAGATGGAGTGTTCATCCCAGAGACGAAGGAACATTTGTTTTTCCCAACAAGCCAAGGACCTCCTTCTAATGCTTTAATCTTGTCAGCTTCTTCAGAAAACTTGAAGATGAAAATCCCATTTTCGAGCAGATAAGCGGATAGCAGGCCTTGAATCCTCCATTGTTTGAAGATAGAAAACTTGACAATGTGGAAAGGAGGTCTGCTCCCGAGAAAATGGCCGATCAGGAAGTTTTGCTATTTAGAAATTTTAGACTCAAGCAAGCCAGAGGGACATAATCCAACCTTGTCGCCAACCACAGAGGGAGGAATGAAGAACAAGGAGTGACCAACTCTGGAGGGGGAGGGGACTTGGCTGACAGTAGAGTTCCAAGGTCTGGGAGTGGAGAGAGGAGGGGCTGGAGTTCGCAAGGAGAGTTTCAGATGGGCTATGGCTAACGTTGAAGGAGTTCTGATGGTAGGAACCGTCGGAGGAAGAACGAACGTGGAAGGGATCAGGTCAACTCAGGGAGGAGTAACATCTTGGGGATTTAGTTTGCTTTTCGTGTAGACTGGAAGCTGCATACGGAGGCAGTTAGAGAGCTCACCAAGCAGTCTCCAAATTTAAGTTTATTTCTTGTTAGAGTAGGTTTGTTGGCAAGGTTCATCAGAAGGTCCTGCTTTATAAATGATACAAGATATGACCAATTTCATGGAGTAATGCTGAAAGTGGGACTGTCCCTTCCTACAGTTTGGTAGGAATAAGTGTTTACCCTCATTAACATACAATTGTAAACACCCTTAAACACCTTCCCTCCCGGAAAAAAAATAATTAATATATAGTACCCAATATATGACATTTTTCTTTTTTCAGATGTCATACCAACAATTCAACAAAGGAAAAAGCAGAAATGAGAGCACTTTCACATAATGTGTGGGAAAAGGCTGGGCACACATATATAATGTATGTGGCCATGTGGGAGTGCTCTCATTTGTGCTTTTTCCTTTGTTGAATCGTTGGTATGACATCTGAAAAAAGAAAAATGTTTTGTGAAATTGCATGGTGGGAAGCTTGGGACTTGCGTGATATAATAGTTTCAAGTGCATATCATTTTTTGTCCTATTATATTTAGGGAGAAGTTTTCCTTCACTGCGCCATGAGGATCACTGCTCCATCCTAGGGTTCACAAACCCCTATAGGATTTTAGAACCTTCCCTAAATAACCCCGATACCCCCACACACATCTGAGGCCCGCTCAGTGAATGGGATTGTGGCCTTAGGAAATTTGGTCCTTAGATATATGTAATGACTTATTGAGTGCATGGATTGATGAAAGATTGTATTGTGCTTCTTGGTTCGGCCATGTGTTCTATTCCGATTATTGTAATTGCTAAGCTTTACCTTTTTGTTCTCTTTGTACAATCTACAGGTTATTAGAGTCATTAGACCTCTGAGATGCTTCCAGAACCTTGAGGCCATATTGAAGAGAGAGAATTCTGATTTAGGCAGCCACTACTCGTCTTGTTCTACCATTGAATGAATAAATATCTGCACATGTTCTGGTTGGAAGCGTACTTGTACAAATTTCCCCCCTGCAATCCTTTTCATCCTTGTCTTGGTGAAGACTCGAGATTCAAGATATCTGGATCAAACTGATTCATTCTCATAGCACACTATATCTTAATGGTTGGAAGTTTAGTTCCGCTGACATGTTGGCTACCCCTTTTCTATTTTTGGGCTGAGAACAAGACTTGCATATGTGCGTTGCTCATGCCACTGTCAGGTCTGGGGAGGGGCAGATGTACACAGACTTACCTCCACTTCAATGGCTGATTCTGTTGTTTATTAGATTTCTTCCAGCTGTTTGGATTTTCGATGGCTAGTTCCCTTGCTGTCCATAAATGCATTTTTCATTTTAACCACTTCCAAGGAAGTACACTCGTCAGGTTTTCCAAACTGCTATTGTAACACTCAGTTCTCATTAAAAAAACTTACACTCATCATTCAGTGCAGCTTACCTGCTGCTTTGCAATGGCAAAAATGTAGTTTTCTATGCTTGATCCAACAATGTATTAAATTACCTCACTACCAATTCAATTGCGAAAATCATTGAATATGCATTTCTGGAAATTACTACGAGTGGATGAAATCTTATACGTGAAGAAGCTTATCCCGATTTGCCGATCCTGATTTAGAGATGGAATTTCTCTTCTCTGCCTCTCTTTTACTTCCTTCTGTGGTTACCTCCAGAGTCTACAATTTAGAATTAAATGCGAATGTCATTACATTGGTGCTTCGTTGGTTACCGGTCAAGAATGACAGCCTTCATATCTACTTCTCCTTGCCTCGGTGGAAGCACAACCCTCTTTTTGGATCATTAGTATAAGGGAAAATTACAAGTACCACCCTAAGAAAAGTCCCATATGACAAGTGAGTGACACTTTTTCAAAATCGCAACCACTCTTATTTTGAGTGATGGTGTTGCTTAAAGATTTAGAAAAGAAGAAAAGCCAATATTAACCATATTATATCTCCTATATAACCCATCCCAGTTGTTTGAAACCCCATTTACTGTGTTCTCAATGGAGGACCTGCAACACCATCGCCCATTTAAGAAGATGGTCGAATAGTAGGTGAAACAAAAAAGAAATGGTTGGGTCTGTCCCATGGAGACTTTATAGACAGAAATGGCTGAAGTCAAGAGAGGAATAGCTCAGATATTGCATACGCTTCAGAACCCTCCCAAGATTGAGCCGGCATCAGCTACAGGAGATGTGGTACAGAATGGAGCTACAAGTCATCATGGAAATTCTTCCGGAGTTGACTCAGGAGAGCCAGAGCATGTCCGACCAACTGGTCAGAGAGGATCTTCACCTACCCGTCTGAATGGTCAAAAAGGGGCCTATTCTAGGGTCCCTCCTTCTAGGGTAGTGATGGAAGATGAAGAAGAGGAATTCACAGCACACGTCCGCTTTGAGCATCTGGAAACAGAGAAAGAAAGGAAGCTAAGAGAACAGTTAGAAAAGTTGGAAAACATGATTCGAGCAAGAAAAGGCTCAGAAGGCCAAGCAGTGGATTCTGAGAAAATGAGTTTCTTCTCTAGGGGCGAGAATTCCAGAAAAATTCGAGTGGTAGACTGATAGGTTTGATGGGTCAGGAGACCCCAAGGCTCATCTCAAAGTCTTCCTCAACATCGCCAAGTCATGGCAACTTGCAGATAACCAGATGGGGCAGGCCTTCATGTTAACCCTATCAGGACCAACACTGAGGTGGCTCACACAGTTGGAGTCATCATAAACTCAGAATTGGACAACGGTAGTGAAAGCCTTCACCAAGCAGTACTCCTACAATATTGAGGTGGATGTGAAATGTCGGGAGTTTGAGACATTGAAGCAGCAGCCTAAAGAAGGATTCACCGCCTTCTTGATGAGATTCAGAGACAAGGCCACCAAGATGGCAAATAAGCCTTCAGAAGCAGAGCAGGTAGACATGTTGATAGAAAACCTATCAAAACCCTATTATGATGTTCTTTACTATCAGCATTTGCAAACTTTTGATGCCTTAATAGCCACCGGAATGCATGTGGATAACAGAATTTTGAAAGAGGCCCAGTATCAAGGATCCTCCCAAGATGCAAGCAAGAACACCTGAGTCGGATGGGGAAAGGGTCTGAAAATTAATGTGTGTAGTTCAGCGATCAGTCTCACCAGCCACTTCTTCACACGCCTTCATAATACAAGCAGATGCATCTGCCTAAAAGGCCCCTCGCCCAAGAAGGCAGTATTCTGATTTTGGAGTGCTAGTAACGGCTGCATATGAGAAGTTAAAGAAGCAAGGATTGCTAGGGACAGTGACTTCAAGAGTGATTAGCAACTCTCCTCCAAGTTGGTATAGGGATCATGAGTATTGTGCCTACCACACTTAGAAGGGGCACAACACTAACAGATATTTTGGTTTATAGCATGCAATTTAGGACTTGGTAGATAATGGAACAATTGAAGTCAAGGTCAAACAACCTCCCAATGTCAATACTAATCCACTCCCTGATCATGTGAACAATCTGGATGAAGAAACTATAGAGAATGACTCCACTCAACTCATTGTACCTAGAGCTCAAAAAAATCATATGAATGCCCGTGCTTACAGAAGAGTCATGAGTCAAAGGACTGGAGTCAGAAAGACCCCTAGAAGAAGAGAATCATCAGAAGAAGAATCAGAAGATCATACGCCCGCCATTCATCCTTCCTCATCCACAGAAGGGTCCACCACATCACATTACTAACCCCCACCATATTTTCCACCTCCACCATATTATCAACCTCCGCCATATCATCAAACTTTTCCCCACCATCAAAGTGGAGGAACCTCTTCATCCTATCACCCCCGGTCTTCATATCCTACCTCTCACATTACATCATCTTCATACCATCCCACTTCATATCCCTCATCACCCTCATACCAATCCCACTCTCAAAGTTTGGTGTATAACCCAAAAGAAGGATGGACGAACGAGTATGATTGGAAGGATATGCTTGCACTATCAGATTCCCCAAAAATGACTTCATCAACAGGGTCAGTAAATGCATTAGGGGAAGACCAGGAGAGTGATCCCACTTCTTTAATTCAGTCTGCTATAACTTCAGAAGACAATCCAGAAGTAATTGAAGAGATTAAAACTGATCTTTTCAGAGCGGTAACCACATTGGCTATAGGGGAGCAGATCAAGGAATACACTTCCTTAATCCATGTAGGAAGTGACACTGAGGATGATGAGTCAGGACTAGTCCAACTTCGAGCCAGTAATGATAGGACCAACCATATGAAAATCTTTCGGTTTGTACGCTCTGAATACTACTAGCGTTTGGATGCTGGAGAATTTGATAGTCCTGAGGAATCTGATGAAGAATCAAGTGGGAGTGAAATCAACAAAGAAGAGGATGATGACGATGATGATGAGGACAAAAATGAAGATGAGACGGATGGAGATGACTCTGATTCTCGAGAGGATGATGGGTATTCAGACTGGGATGACTACCAAAAGGGCCTTGGTACAATGATTATGATGTTGAGTCAGACTATTACTCACCAGAACATCCGACATGTTTCTCAGTCTATGCTATTGGTGGTGATGATTTGATAGTTGATCCAACATGTCGCATTTACCCTTCCCTCTACATAGGAGGAGATGATTCTACGTCAGATTCAGAAAGTGATGAAGGATCTAGAGAGCCGATGCAAGTTTATTTGGATGAACCAGATTACCTAGTCAAGCCAGAACCAAAGCTGTGTGAAGTATACTCCACTGCATTAAAGATGCAGAAAAGGATAGAAGAAATTAACAAAATGTTGGGGGAAGTAACTATCAGTGATTTTTACTACCGGGAGCAATTGGATGATCTGGAGGAGATGACACAATCATAGAGGCGGTAGACGCTACATTCCAACAGCTTTCCAATACTGTCAAAAAGCTACGAGCCAGGCTGTGGATATTGGTGGGGGTCCTCGACTTCCCACCCCAAGTTGGGAAGGAGAATCAGAAGAAGAAAATGATTCTATGGTGGGGATAATCACCCTAACCAATAGTGATGATGAAGATAGTTATCCCACGTAGAGTATTGTGAAAAAATCAATCAACATGATGGAAACTAGAAGTGGGAAAGACTACAAGGGCAAGGTTCTAGCAGTAGAATAGCTAAGAGCTAATGAGGCTGGAACTAGCAGCGTGAAGAAAGAACCAAAGAACCCAGTCTTGACTCAACTCAAGAAGTCCCAGGTAAATATCTCTATTTGGGGATTGTTGATGGCATCCCCTTCGCACCATGAAGCAATCTTGAGGTCTCTCGCTAACGTTCAAGTACCGATCAAGATAAATCTGACACACCTCACTCATATAGTAGGGGCAACATATGCGGTGCAGTCCCTGATGTTCTCAGATTCTGAGCTTCTTAAGGAAACCCAACACAATCGGGCTCTCCACATTACAGTTGAATGCCTTGACAAAGTGGTTCCCTAGGTTCTTGTTGATAACGGGTCCACTTTGAATGTGCTACCACTGAGATCAGCAAAGAGTATCGGCATCAACTTGGAAGAAATGAGGCTAACCACCTAAACTATAAAGGGCATACGATAATACCAAGAGGAAGATCTTTGGCATCATTACCCTTGCTGTAAAGATTGACCCGGTGAAGTTTGATGTTGATTTTCAAGTCATTGATATATCGGCAGCTTTTAACATGGTCTTAGGAAGGCCTTAGTTGCATCCTGCAAAGGCAGTGACCTCGAGTCTCCATCAAAAAATAAAGTTCATGAGGGGAAGGTGGTCTTAGTGGCGGGAGATCCTGAAGTGGTTAACACTTTGACCAACATTGAAAATGGGGAAGAACAAGACCAGGAGGTGCAAATGAGTGGTTTTGAATTAAACACCACTTGCATAGCCATTGCCAAAGAAGCTCCAAAGGAGTAACTATGAAGCCATCTGGAGTCCGCCAGTGAATCAGATGATGAAGAATATGCAGTACTTTCTGGGCATGGGGCTAGGAAAATATCATCAAGGAGTTCCAAAGTAGCCTAGTTTGGCAGTAAACAAAGGAAAAAATGGTCTCAGGTACACTCCCCAACTATCAAAGGGCAGAAAGTGCTGAGGATGACTAGGAAGATCTCTGTCACTTACTACCCTACTCTCAATTGGTACTTTGCGAAAGGAGGAGAGGACTTTCCTTTTTGTGGAAATGTGGAGCCATGGTTTGATGAAACTGCAGCAAAGATGCAACCAGGATTTGAAGTGTTCTTCCAAGACGAGTTTGATTGGGTGACTCACGAAGTGGAACAACAGCAAATGCTGGTTAAGGAAAGTGATCAAGGCAGTTGCATTACTGGGATAGTGAAAGTTGCAATGATTAAAGATGGGTTCACCTCTGGCAACCCCACAACACTAATCCAATCTACAGAATTGCCAAGTCCTCGAGTCCTCCTGAAAAGGGAGTGGGAAAAGAAAAGACTTACCTGGAGTTTACCACTTTTCCTTGATGTGAAAGGCTTCATTTTCTCCTTCCTATAAGAGCCCAGAGCCAGAGAGTTGCATGAGCTCAAGCCCCATCCTTTTGGAGGAAGAAGCACGTATACAAAGCAAAGGAGAGCACAGAGGATGATGGTTTGTATGTACTATGCCCGAACCAATTACAATGGGAGGGCTCGTTAAGGTGGTCAAAGATGTGACCGAGGCAATGGGATGGCATCCCTCAGCAGGCTTGAAAGATGGACTTCATAGAAAAAGGAATGAGCAGTCTCTACCAATTTTCACCCCTCAGAAAGTTTGGCTTCTAGAAGCACGAGACTGATCAGTTGGTATTCGTGAAAAAGCGGGCACCTGTCCAGAGGAACTATTGCGCCCCTAAAGAAGTAGCAGTAACTTTCTCAGAAGGAGAAGAAGGCCCTTTGTCATGCCTCCTCATCCATCAAGCCACTGAACCACTCCAGAACTAGACAAGCATTGGAGAAAACTTCAAGTTTGCTCATGCTTTCAAGTCAACTAGCCTAAATACCCCTAGCGAAAGCATCAAGCTAGTTATCGAGTCTGTAGTCAAATCTATTATTTATGATTCTATGTCAACCTTCCCTCTTAAGGAGAGTTTAGAGTTTTTGTATGTCGAGTCTGTTACTCCTTTCATGAATGAAATTTCTAATTCTGAGTATGACTTGCCTCCTTTTTCCGATGATGATCTTAATAAATATTAAGAACTAATAAAACAATGCAAACCAAAGAAAGCCCAACCCATCCATGATGATACTCGGGTTATTAATCTAGGAACCGATCAATGCCTTCAAGAGGTAAAAAGTGGCACTACCCTTGACGAAGAAGAAGCAGAATGGATGATTAATCTTCTGAAGGAATTCACCGAAGTCTTTGCTTGGTCTTATGACGATATGCTTGGTATCGACCCCAACATCGTGCAGCATTGATTGCTGACTTACCCTGGGGTAAAGCCAGTAAAGCAAAAGCTCCAAAGAATGCATCCAGAATGGAGTGAGAAGATTAGAGAAAAAGTTGTGAAGCAATGGAATGCGGGGCTCCTACAAGTGGTGAAGTACCCCCAATGGTTGGCCAATATTGTACTAATACCAAAGAAAGATGGCAAGGTACGAATGTGTGTGGACTTTCAAGATCTTAACAAAGTAAGCCCCAAAGATGATTTCCCATTACCTCACATTGACGTATTGGTGGATAATATGGTGAGGCATGCTTTGTCTTCATTCATGGATGGATTCTCGGGATACATCCAAATGCACCTAGAGGATCGTGAGAAGACAACCTTCACCACTCCATGGAGAACCTATTGTTATAAGGTGATGCCTTTTGGACTGAAGAATGTTGAGGCAACTTATCAAAGAGCAGCCATGGCCATATTACATGACATGATGAATAAAGATGTGGAAGTCTATGTGGATGACATGATAGTAAAGTCAAAAGATCGACAGGGGCATATTCCTGCACTAAGACGATTCTTTGAAAGAATCAAGAAGTATCAGCTGAAGTTGAATCCTCAGAAATGTATATTCGAGGCAGCAACGGAAAATTTGTTAGGCTTCTTAGTGAGTGAAAGAGGCATTGAATTCGATCCTATCAAGATCAAGGTAATTCAGGAAATGCCCATGCCTCAAACTAAGAAGCAAATATGAGGATTTTTGGGTCACATCCAGTATATTAGCAAATTCATAGCTCAGTTGACTACAATCTGTGAACCAATTTTCAAGCTGCTGAAGAAGGGTTAGCCAACTAAATCGAATGACCAATGCCAATAAGCCTTTGACAAGATCAAGGAGTACCCACCAGTATTGACACTGCCAGTGGAAGGAGAACCACTTCTGTTGTATCTGTCCGTGGGAGAATATTCCATAGGCTCTTTGCTAGCACAGAAGGAAACAGAAAATGGGGCAGAGCATGCCATATATTACCTCAGCAAGAAGTTTTTAGAATATGGACAAGGTACACACCTTTGAAAAGAACTTATGCTGCGTTGATTTGGGCAACTAAAAAGTTACGACACTACATGGTTTCCTATCCGGTGCACTTGATCTCAAAGATGGACCCCATCAAATATCTCTTTGAGAAACCAGCCTTAACAGGAAGGATGGCCCGTTGGTTACTTTTGCTATCAGAGTTTGACATCACCCATGTTACTCAGAAATCTATCAAGGGTCAGGTCTTAGCTGATCATTTGGCTGCTCACCCCACGGAAGATGGAAGATCCTTGGATGATGCATTTTCCAATGAAGGAATCACAGCAGTAAAGGAAAAAGATACAGTTAATGAATGGCATTTATTCTTTAATGGAGCGGCCAATCAGACGGGATGTGGCACGGGAATATTACTTGTCACTCTTGATGGCCTTTATTTGCCTTCAATATTTTGCCTCGACTTCCAATATACCAATAATATTGCCGAATATGAAGCTTGTGCTTTGGGACTCGAAATTATTTTAACCATTGGGGTGAAAAGGATCAAGGTATACGGTGATTCATCCATTGTCATCTATCAGACACAGGAAAAGTGGAAAACTAGAGATGAGAAGCTGAAACCATATCAAGAACATCTAGAAGAGATGATTGAACACTTTGAAAAGATTTCGTTCGAATACTTCCAGAGGGATAACACCAAGTTTGCTGATGCCTTTGCAACCTTGGCTTCTATGGTAGAGTGCAACCCTATGGCTAGAATCCGACCATTCTTGGTAGAACAAAGAAGTAGGCCCATTTATCAGAATTTCGTAAACTCTCTTACTGTGGATGGTCGATCTTGGTTCCTCACATAGTGGATTTCATCAGGGAAATGAAGTACCTAGTTGAAGCAACTGATAGAGAGAAGAAGGTTCTGAGGAGATATGCCACCTAGTTTATTCTCCAAGAAGATCTGTTATACAAGAGATCCTATGATGGTATACAATTGTTGTGTGTAGATGAGGAATAAGCTACCACTATCATGGAAGAAATTCATCAAGGACTTTGTGGACCCCACATGAATGCCAAGATGTTATCTAACAAGATCCTCAGGCTAGGATATTACTGGAACACAATGGAAGCAAATTACGTAGACTTTGTCAAGAAATACCACAAGTGTCAGATATTTGCTAGCATCATACATATCCCACCAACAGAGCTACATTCGCTCAGTTCACCTTGCCCATTCTCCACTTGGGGCATCGGCATCATTGGGAAAGTCAACCCTAAAGCATCCAATGGACGAGTTCATCCTGGTAGTCATTGATTATTTCACTAAGTGGGTAGAAGCTCAGTCCTATACAATCGTCACATCTGCTAAGGTGGCCAAATTCATCTAAGAAACTATCATTGCGTGATATGGAGTACCTCAAGAATTGATATCAGATCAGGGATCCCACTTCTGGGGTAAGACCGATAAAATCTGCATAAAGTTCGGCATTAAAAGGCATCGCTCTACCACTTACAGGCCACAGACAAATAGGGTAGTAGAAGCAGCCAACAAAAACATCAAGTCATCCTACAGAAAATGGCGAAAACACAGAAGGATTGGGCTGATAAGTTACCCCTTGCCTTATGGGCATATTGGACTTCTGTACGATCCTCGATAGGGGCAACACCTTTCTCTTTGGTATATGGAATTGAGGCCGTCTTACCTGTGGAAATCCTGGTACTGTCCTTAAGGGTACTTGATGAGCACATTTATGTGTGAAATCTAGGGTAGTAAAACATGCATTTTACATATTTAGAATGGAGCTACCTTGGGTTTTACTCTCTTTTTGTAGGTTTTATATTTTCAAGGCCTTAAGGACTATCGGGCGCTATATCTTCAATTTTACACGTAAAGAGGTCCTATTTCTTTTCATGGTTGCGAAGAGGATGAAATTCTGAGCAAGATGGACGTGTTCAATTAAAAGTACACATTCGTTTGGTCACCCGTACAAATGATTATTCTTTTAGGCCAGAAAAAGAATAATGGATCAGAACTGAACCGAGATGCAGAACCAGCCCGTTTGCAATTGTTCGAGAGGTACAAGGAATATTCCAAATGCCAACAAGGATCGATGGACCACATCATTAAGTGATTAAAGATTTGTTTTTGGTAACAACAACTACCTAGTGTAGTTGGTGAGCTATGGTGTACAAAATTCCCTTGCTCACCAAGAGGTCTCAAGTTCGAATCTTATGGTTGTTTTTTTTAGAAGATTTTGTTGAAGATTTCCTGCTTTTCACTCACTTAAAGCACTAAGGGCATGGAAGGGATTTCCACATCAAATTAGAAGCAAGCAAAATCGTGGAAGGGTTCCTGCGCAAGAAGAGAAGAAAAAAAAAAGGAAAGAAAAGAAAAAGAGGAGAAATAAAGATTGTCCAAATCTTCTCTCTCCTCCACATCATCATCCACCAAAAGATTGTCCAAATCACATAAAGCAAGAAGGAAGAAAATCGTCCCTAGGAGAGAGAAAAAAGAAGAAAAATAAATTAGAAAAAAAAAGGGAAAGAAAATAAGAAAAAAATTATAGGAAATTTATTTCTCTCTTCTCTCTCCTCCACCTTAGCACTTTTGGTCTCAAAAGATCTCACAATCAATTGTGGGTTTCTCTATTTTAGGAAAGAGAAAATTGTTACCCTACCTCCCCATTCCCTATAAATACAACTCATGTAAGAGGAGGGGAGACAATTCATTCTTCTTCTAGTTTTTTTTAGTTGTTCTCTCTCTCCCTCTCTCACTCTTTGGTTTTAGTCCTTCTCTATTTTTGCTTTAATCACTTTTGTAATAGTTTTTTTTTTATGTCAATTAATGCAAGCACTCTTTTATTTTTATTCAGTTCTTTTTATGTTTATGATTTATGCAATTGAGTTGTAATTTTTTAAGTTATAGTTCTAGGCTTAGATCTAGGTGACAAGATCACGAGCCGTGGAGCAATTTTTTTTCAAATTCAAGCATTGATTCAAGTAAGTAGGCTCCTTCAGTAGTCTTCTCTCCCCCCTCTCATTCCCTCTTCTGACTACCCTTTCTTTCTTAATTTAGGATTTTTATTTTCAGTCGTTACATTATTGCTATTCCTTTCCCCCAAGGTTCATGGCTAGTGTATGTGTTGGCTTTGCCCCTCCTAGCCATAGAACCATCAATTTATTGCTTTTATTTTAATTGTCTCCCTTTCCCTAAAGCCAAGTAGAGAAACCCTTGTAAGAGTGACTCTCTGGTCAAGTAGGGAAGCTCATATTATGATGCATCCCTCGGGCTAAGTAGAGAAACCTACTTGTGAGTCTCTCTCTAGCTTTATCCCCTTTCTTTTACTTTATTTTTATTTCAGCATTTTTTTTTTCCTTTATTTATTTATTTATTTTTTTTAATTGCGTGGGTTGTTTATTTTCAGTTATTTATTTATTTAATTTTAATTGCGTGGCTTGCGTCTTTAAATTCTTAGATGACGAATGGTTAGACGTTATTTTAGATACATATGTTTTGGACGGTAATTAGAATTAGATCACAACCATTAATCAGTTCACTTTCGCATTATTAAAAGAAATAAAAAATAAAGTGGCTGCTCTCCCTGTGTTCGACCCGTAGCTACACTGATCCGTACGCTTGCGGTTACATTTTAAATCTCAAACAAGTTTTTGGCGCCGTTGCCGGGGAGACAGTTCCATGTTATTTTTCACTTTCTTTTGGTAAATCGGAGTGCTTTGTTTGCTTTGTTTTATATTTTTCCTTTTCTTTTATTGAATTCCTGAGAAGAACAACTTACAATAATAGTTGTATCAGTGGAGGTCGCCATGCCTCACACTATGATAAAGACAGGTTTCGCCCTGTAGCAGTACCTCAGGAATTGACCTGGGCAACCCCGAATCCCTGCCGGTAAGCTCCCAAAAAAAGAAAACCAAAAAAAAAAAATCAAAAAAATCAAAAAATCAAAAAAAAAAAAAGAGAGTTTTGCTATCCATTCTTTTGTGCTTGTCTTACTTTAGTTGCGGGTATTTTTCTGTTGCATGAGTGTTAGGTGGGTACGTAATACTAAGAATCGGTTAGAAAGAAGAGATCCAACAACTAGTGACCCTATACGTTTGCTCTCTTTAAAACCCTTCAATATGGGAGACCAACAGCAAAACCCTTCACCTAAATCTCTGAAAGATAGGTTCTACCCTGCTAGAACAGCCCAACCTTCCTGTATAGTTCTACCACAAGCCCAGGGCAATAATTTTGAACTCAAATCTCAATACATCACTATGTTGCCCCACTTTCATGGATTGACCTCTGAGGATGCATACCTATTTCTAAGGGAATTTGAAGAGGTATGTGTTCTAATTAAGATCCAACAGCTTTCTGATGATGCTGTTAAGCTTAGGTTTATCACTTTTGCATTGAAAGACCAAGCTAAGAAGTGGTTGTATGGGTTACCCAAAAATTCCATAACCTCATGGAACAGTTCACAGTTGTCTTCCTTAAGAAGTTTTTCCCAACTCACAAGACCAATAAGCTTAGAAGTGATATCCTTCACTTTAGGCAAAAGTCTAGTGAGTCATTTTCCAAACTTATGGAGAGATTCAAGGATCTACTCCAAGAATGCCCTCACCATAGCCTAGACTTATGGCATTTATGTCAAATAATTTATAAGGGTATTGATTACCCAACTAAACAAATGATAGAGTCTATGTGCCTTGAGGGATTCACATCTTTTACAGATGAAGGAAAGGCATGGGAATTCTTACTTGACTTAGCTGACAAAACCCGTGAGTGGGAATCAACCCAAGAGAGTGAAAGAACCATAGGAGGAAAAAGATATTTTGTGGATGGGATAGTAGCCAAGGAAGCCCATTTGGATAGCCTAATCAAGAGAATTGAGGCTATTGTTCCTAGAGAGCCATCATCAGTCAATTTGGTTAAGATTTGTGCTTGGTGCTAGTCCCCTGGACATCTCCTAGAAGAATGCCCCAACACCTCTGAGGGCACTTCTAATGATAGTGTTAATGCCTTATACCAGAATAATCCATATAGTAATACCTATAATCCAGGATGGAGAAATCACCCAAATTTCTCTTGGAATCAAGGCAACTAAGCAGGGCCTTCCAATTTCCATAATCAAGGTCAACTTGGACTCCAAAGGCCTCCCTTTGAACAATAATCTTTTTCTCCAAAATACTTTTCCTAGGTCAAATGTAGGACCTCAGGCGAGTTTTTCTAGGGCCCCTCTTCTATCTTTTTATCAGCAACCCCCTGGGTTTACCAACATTGGAGAGGCAAGTAGAATAAGTGACTTGAAAAAAAATATGGCCCTCCTCATGACAAGCCATCAAAATCTTACAAGAGAACTCACTCAAGTTGTCTCAATTATGCGTGAG
Source organism: Macadamia integrifolia (assembly GCF_013358625.1). Classification (NCBI taxonomy): domain Eukaryota; kingdom Viridiplantae; phylum Streptophyta; class Magnoliopsida; order Proteales; family Proteaceae; genus Macadamia; species Macadamia integrifolia. The sequence continues at coordinate 7,877,181 of NC_056567.1, read as the reverse complement.
AGGGAGAAGGGAACTTTACCCAGTCAACCAGAGCCTAACCCTAGGCATCATCAGCCTGTTAGTTCACAAGGACCAACTAATGCACCACTGAATATAGTACAAGGTCAGACCCAACAAGGGCCCTCTAACCAATGTAATGTTGTTTATGCCCTTAGGAGTGGTAGAGAGTACCAACAGAGTATTTCTAAATCTTTCCCATCTATTACTCCTGTTAACTCTTCTTCAGTTGAGGACACAAGTGTGCCTCTTGTTCCAGGTTCGTCTGATGAACCTAAAGATTTTTCTGAAACTAAAGATGATTTGGTTGAGGAAACCAAAAATGATTCTTCTGAACAGGGGCAAATCCCTAACAGTCCTTATGTTCATCCTGTCCCATTTCCTAATCGCTTGGTAAACAAAAAGAAGACTGCGTCCATGGATAAAATTTTAGAAGTCTTCAAAAAGGTAGAAGTGAACATCTCCCTTTTGGATGCCATATCCCAGATCCCTGCCTATGCAAAGGTACTGAATGATTTGTGTACTCACAAATGTATCACTAGTGTGCCAAAAAGGTGTTCTTGGCAGGTAACATTAGTTCCATAATTACTCAGCCTATAGCAGCCAAGTATAAGGATCCAGGGAGCCCTACCATATCTTGTGTCATAGGTAACACCTACATTGAGCATGCCTTACTTGACCTTGGCGCAAGTGTGACTCTTTTACCTTACCATGTGTACAAGCAACTAGGATTAGGAGAATTGAAAGCCACTGGAACTACTCTTCAATTGGCAGATAGGTCTGTTAAGATTCCTAAAGGGATGGTTGAGGATGTCTTACTAAAGGTGGGGGAATTTATTTTCCTTGTTGATTTCATTGTGTTAGATACTAAGCCATTCTCAACCAAGGATGAGATCCCAATAATTCTAGGAATACCATTCTTGGTTACCAGTAATGCATTAATCAATTGCCGAAATGGTTTCCTAAGATTATCTTTTGGTAACCAAACTGTTGAGTTTAACATGTTTAGGATTGGCAAGCAACCACATATGGAAGAAGAGATCAATATGCTTGAGGACTTTCTGGATTTTTCTGATGATTTAGTTACCAACTTTGATATTGATTTTGATTCAGAATTCCAAGAGTGTATGGATGAGTTGGATGATGACAGTGAAAATTTCTTTTCTGAAGTCTTGAGTCTTCACACACTCGTGAAGCCCTTAGGACCCCTTTCCAATTCCATTCCCAAACCTTCCATAGTTGAGCCCCCTAAGCTAGATCTTAAGGAGTTGCCATCTAATTTGAGGTATGCTTTCCTAGGGCCTGACCAGACTCTTCCTGTAATAATTTCTTCAAATTTGACTTCTAGCCAGGAAGAGGAGTTACTTGAAATGTTAAAAGATAATAAGGAAGCCCTAGGTTGGACCATGACTGATATCAAGGGTATAAGCCCTTCCATTGTGCAACATCATATACATCTTATGGAGGATTCTAAACCATCCACGGAACCCCAAAGAAGAGCTAACCCAGTGATGATGGAAGCCATTAAGAAAGAGATCCTAAAGTGCTTGGACTATGGAATAATTTATCCTATTTCTGACAGTCAATGGGTAAGCCCAGTTCACGTAGTGCCTAAGAAGTCTAGTGTGACTGTAGTTTCTAATGTCAATAATGAGTTGATCCCTACCCATGTCCAAACAGGATGGCGTGTGTGCATTGACTACAGAAAACTTAATATGGTAACCTGGAAGGACCACTTCCCATTCCATTCATTGATCAGATGTTAGAGAGGTTAGTTGGACATGAATACTATTGTTTTCTTGATGGATATTCTGGCTATAACCAAATCCCAATTGCTTTAGAGGACCAACATAAGACCACTTTTACATGCCCATATGGAACATTTGCTTATAGGCGTATGCCCTTTGGGCTTTGCAATGCCCCTGCTACGTTCCAACGATGCATGATGAGCATTTTTTCTGACATGGTCGAAAAATTCTTAGAAGTATTTATGGATGACTTTTCAATTCATGGGAATTCCTATTCTGAATGTCTTCATCATCTTTACCTAGTTTTGAAAAGGTGCATATCTAAGAATTTGGTTTTGAATTGGGAGAAATGTCATTTTATGGTTAAATCTGGTATTGTTTTAGGCCATGTAATATCCAAGGAGGGAATTAAGGTAGATAGAGCCAAAGTGGATTTAATTGATAATTTACCACCTCCTCAATCTGTTAAGGATGTTCGGTCCTTTCTAGGGCATGCAGGCTTCTACAGAAGGTTTATTAAGAACTTTAGTCAGTTAGCCCCGACCTCTCACCTCATTACTTGTCAAAGATCAGACTTTTGAAATTTCCAAAGAGTGCCTAGAATCCTTCAAGCAACTTAAGAAGGAGTTGACCAATGCACCCATTGTTCAACCACCTGTTTGGACTGAACCTTTTGAACTGATGTGTGATGCTTCAGATTTTGCCATAGAAGCAGTTTTAGGTCAAAGGATTAATAAGTTACCCACTGTCATTTACTATGCTAGTAGGACCTTAAATGATGCACAACTCAATTATACAACCACTAAAAAAGAATTTTTAGCTGTTGTGTTTGCATTAGAAAAGTTTCGATCTTACTTAGTTGGTTCACATGTGGTGGTGTATACTGATCATTCTGCCCTCAGATACCTAGTTCAGAAGAAGGATGCCAAAGCCCGTCTCATTAGGTGGGTTTTACTTTTGCAAGAGTTTAATTTAGAAATTAGGGATAAGAAAGGAGTTGAAAACCTAGTTGTAGACCATTTATCCCGGCTTCCCAATTCCTTGACTGTTGATTCTCCAGTCAACGAGAACTTTCCAGATGAATAATTATTTGCAATGTCCAGTGAACCATGGTTTGCTGACATTGTCAACTTCTTAGTTTCAGGAGTGACTCCGGATCATTGGTCCACCCAAGATAAGTATAGGTTTCATTCCCAAGTTAAGCACTTTTTCTGGGATGATCCTTATTTGTTTAAGATATGTCCAGATCAAATTATCCGACGATGTATTCCTCATCATGAGCAACATTCTATTCTCTCTTTTTGTTATGATTATGCATGTGGTGGACACTTTGGACCTAAGAAGACTGCCGCAAAGGTTCTCCAATGCGGATTTTATTGGCCCACTCTTTTTAGAGATGCTTTTGATTTTTGCAAGGCTTGCCCCGCCTGCCAGTCTTTTGGCCGTATCAATAAAAGAAACATGATGCCCCTCAACCCTATTTTGGTAGTTGAGATCTTTGATGTTTGGGGCATCAATTTTATGGGACCATTCCTTAATTCCTTTGGGTATTTGTACATACTTTTGGCCGTTGATTATGTTTATAAATGGATAGAGGTCATACCTTGTAAATCTAATGGCCACAAAGTGGTGGTCCAGTTTCTCAAACAGAACATTTTTTCCCTCTTTGGTGCACCACGTGCAATAATTAGTGATAGGGGTACTCATTTTTGTAATCAGCCTTTTGAGGCCTTAATGAAAAAATATGGGATCACCCATAAGTTATCTACCCCTTATCACCCCCAAACTAGTGGCTAAGTGGAGTTGTCTAATAGGCAGATCAAACAAATCTTGGAGAAAACTGTTAATCTCAACCGTAAGGATTGGTCCCTTAGGCTCATTGATGCCTTGTGGGCCCATCAGACTGCATTCAAGACTGACCTTGGCCAGTCTCCCTACCATTTGGTGTATGGGAAAGCTTGTCACTTACCAGTTGAGTTGGAGCATAAGGCCTTTTGGGCCATTAAGAAGCTTAACTTTGATTTGTCTGATGTGGGAATTCATCATAGGCTCCAACTATCTGAGTTGGAGGAACTTAGGAATGAAACCTATGAAAGTTCTAGAATTTACAAGGAAAAGACCAAAGCTTTCCATGATAAACACATTCTGCGTAAATCTTTTGCAATTGGTGATAAGGTCTTATTATATAACTCTCGATTGCATCTTTTTCCTAGTAAGCTTAGATCCCGATGGGATGGCCCATTTATTGTTCATAATGTATATCCCCATGGGGCTATGGAGATTTTGAATCCAGGAACAGGGGTAATTTCGAAGGTTAATGGTCAGCGTTTGAAACTGTTCTTCGAGTTTTCTACTACTAGTAGTGAAGAGGTCATGGATCTCCATGAACCTCTTTACACTGATGACTAACTTTTAACCAGGTATGACCCCCTTGCATTGTCTTTGCTTTTAATTCTTTCCATGCATTGAGGACATTGCATGACTTAAGTGTGGGGGAGGGAAATCAGTTTTTGCTTTTTTCACTTTGTTTTTTTTTGTTTTTCTTTTTATTTTTGAGCTTGCTAAGGATGAAGTCCTACTTTGGCTTTTGGCTAATGATCAGACCATTCGGATGTTTGATGTATGAAAATAAAAGTTTTGATTAAGGTACCCATTTTGAACGTATAAAAACCCTGTTGAGAAGAAAGAAACAAGCCTGTGTCTTGAGATGGGACTTTCTTTTGAAAAATAAGAGACCCCTGTTTTATGGTGATGGACCATATGTAAGTCTGTGGGTTCCTTGTACTTTTGATTTGGAGTTGAGACCTTCTTTTTAATTTGGCATGGGTTGACAAATGCACAATTTTAAATGAAATGTGAAATGTGGTATAAAAAAAAATAAGAGTTGATTCCCTTGGAACTAGACAGGGCATTGCGCCTCAGGAAGCGTAGTGTCTTGATCGAAATTCCTTAGGAGAAAACCTTTGAAGTAACTCTAGCATCACTGTCTTTGTGGGCATATGCAAAAAGCGAAGCTACATAGTAACTTGGGTGTCTGGTGTTTGCTCCACCATGTCATTCAGGCCAAAAGTAGTGGAGTAGAATAGAGTTTATTAAGCGAAAAAATGAGAAAAAAATGTGTAAACGTCATTAATGCTTGGTAATATGTTTTGGTAAAAAACACTCCAACGCCTCAATCACAAGTGGTTTTACCTTAAGATAAGGATGTTTTGGAAGAGACGAGGTGAGTTCCAAATTAAAAAAAATGCTAGTGCCGAGAATTGATAAAGGGTAACAAAAATTCAAGTGTGGGGGTCCCTTGTAAGAAAAATTATCTTTGCTCCGGATCGGTATGAGCCTTACCTTTAGCCAAAGTTGGGATTTGTTTATTCTGAATTTTGGGTGTATATTCACTGCAAACACCCACGAGACACAACTCATCCACTAGGGGTGACCTAGGGGTTTAAAGGCTTGTTGCACATGCTAAGTGCAACCGTGAAACCTACGAAAGTGAGTTAGGTTTTTTGTTTTTATTCTTTTTCTTTTTGTTTTGCTCGAGGACTAGCAAAGTCTAAGTGTGGGGGAATTCTGATGAGCACATTTATGTGTGAAATCTAGGGTAGTAAAACATGCATTTTACATATTTAGAATGGAGCTACCTTAGGTTTTACTCTCTTTTTACAGGTTTTATATTTTCAAGGCCTTAAGGATTATTGGGCGCTATATCTTCAATTTTACACGCAAAGAGGTCATATTTCTTTCCATGGTTGCGAAGAGGACGAAATTCTGAGCAAGATGGACGTGTTCAATTAAAAGTACACATTCGTTTGGTCACCCGTACAAATGATTATTCTTTTCAGGCCAGAAAAAGAATAATGGATCAGAACTGAACCGAGATGCAAAACCAGCCCGTTTGCAATTGTCCCAGAGGTACAAGGAATACTTTAAATGCCAACAAGGATCGATGGACCACATCCTTAAGTGATAAAAGATTTATTTTTGGTAACAACAACTACCTAGCTTAGTTGGTGAGCTAAGGTGTACAAAATTCTCTTACTCACCAAGAGGTCTCAAGTTCGAATCTCATGGTTGTTTTTTTAGAGAATTTTGTTGAAGATTTCCTGCTTTTCACTCACTTAAAGCACTAAGGGCATGGAGGGGATTTCCACATCAAATTAGAAGCAAGGAAAATCGTGGAAGGGTTCCTAAGAAGAGAAGAAAAAAAAAGGAAAGAAAAAAAAAGGGGAGAAATAAAGATTGTCCAAATCTTCTCTCTCCTCCACATCATCACCAAAATATTGTCCAAATCACACAAAGCAAGAAGAAAATCGTCCCTAGGAGAGAGAAAAAGAAGAAAAAAAATTAGAAAAAAAAAAGAAAGAAAATAAGCAAACAAATTATAGGAAATTTCTCAAAATTTATTTCTCTCTTCTCTCTCCTCCACCTTAGCACTTTTGGTCTCAAAAGATCTCACAACCAATTGTCGGTTTCTCTCTTTTAGGAAAGAGAAATTTGTTACTCTACCTCCCCATTCCCTATAAATACAACTCATGTAAGAGGAGGGGAGACAATTTCATTCTTCTTCTAGTTTTTTTTTAGTTGCTCTCTCTTTCTCTTGCTCTCTCTTTAGTTTTAGTTCTTCTTTATCTTTTCTTCAATCACTTTTGTAATAGTTTTTTTTTTTATTTCAATTAATGCAAGCACTCTTTTATTTTTATTCAGCCCTTTTATGTTTATGATTTATGCAATTGAGTTGTAATTTTTTAAGTTATAGTTCTAGGCTTAGATCTAGGTGACAAGATCACGAGCCGTGGAGCAATTTTTTTTTTCAAGTTCAAGTATTGATTCAAGTAAGTAGGCTCCTTCAGTAGTCTTCTCTCCCCCCTCTCATTCCCTCTTCTGACTACCCTTTCTTTCTTAATTTAGGATTTTTATTTTTCAGTTGTTACATTATTGCTATCCCTCTCCCCCAAGGTTCATGGCTAGTGTATGTGTTGGCTTTGCCCCTCCTAGCCATAGAACCATCAATTTATTATTTTTATTTTAATTACCTCCCTTTCCCTAAAGCCAAGTAGAGTAACCCTTTTAAGAGTGACTCTCTGGTCAAGTAGGGAAGCTCATATTATGGTGCATCTCTCGGGCTAAGTAGAGAAACCTACTTGTGAGTCTCTCTCTAGCTTTATCCCCTTTCTTTTACTTTATTTTTATTTCAGCATTTTATTTATTTATTTATTTTTAATTACGTGGTTTATTTATTTTCAATTATTTATTTATTTAATTTTAATTGCGTGGCTTGCGTCTTTAAATTCTTAGATGACGAATGGTTAGGACGTTATTTTAGATACATATGTTTAGGACAGTAATTAGAATTAGATCACAACTATTAATCAGTTCACTTTCGCATTATTAAAAGAGATAAAAAAATAAAGTGGCTGCTCTCCCTGTGTTCGACCCGTAGCTACACTGATCCGTACGCTTGCGGTTACATTTTAAATCTCAAACACTAAGGAAGCCAAAATGTAAGCAAGGGAACAGAGGAAGAAGGTAGCTACTGGTGGGAGTTAAATGCAATAGAGAGATAGAGTGCAATGAAGACTTTAATTAGATTAGATGATTTGATTTTCATGTTTGTACTGTTAATGAAAATTTGTTATTGGTTGATGGATTTGATGTTTAAGAAAGTACTTGGTCTACTCTTTTGGGTTTTGATATTATTATGGAGTATATGAACTGTATTTGACTTTTTGGTGGAATGTTTATGGATGTATATGACATTTATGGATGTTTGGAATATTTATGGATGTATGGGGTGATATTTACTGGTCATATTTTTGGATTATATAGGTTAAGTGATGAAAATCATGCCAAAATTCTATCAAAATCATGCCCAAATGCTGTTAAAATTTTTATTACACAACCTAATTCAGTACAGAACATAGTTTTTTGCTTAATAACATCCAACTTTTACAGTTTTTGGCTAATAAATATGGCTACAGAAACAGCTACGAAAAAAACAAACACAAAATTACAAAACATTTTCATTGATCCAGCAAAGTTCACTGTATCATCTACCCTTATCTTCACACTCTACATCTCTTACTACAATCCATGTAACACATCTCTGAGCCTATGCACCTCCTCTCGCAACCGCCTCACATCCTCTTTCAAATCTTGCATATCAATGGTGAGATTGGGTAACGGATTGGTAGTTGTAATATTCATAGGTTCGCACCATGCGAAGTAGTTGCATCCATTGTAATCTGAATAGCTATAAAAAAAAAAAAAATCTGTTTGGGTTGTCAGCGGTCTCTGATATCCTAATCACAACTTTCCATTACACCTACATTTTATGGATCTATACTTGAAACCTCTGGGTGTGCTGCAATTATTTGAGGTAGACATTTACTTGAAAAAGAAAATAGAAGAAAATGAAAGGGAATATAAAGTAAAAAAGAGAGAAGAAAGAGCAAGTAAGAAGAGGTTTGAATGGGGGGGGGGGGGTGTGGGTGTGGGTGTGTGTGAAAGTTCTATTAAATTTGGGTTACATCATAATTCTCTCTCTCAAGAATGGGATGTTTCATTGTAAGTTTCCCACGTTCATCCATTGTGTTTGATTTTGATTTTCTTCACTGTTTTCTGTTTAGTTGTGTGTGTGTGTCTGTGGGACTCAAAGATTGTATAGTTGGATGGAATGTGATTCATCTGCATATGTATTTCCATCTATAGGTTTGCCAAAGTCAAGCCTGAAACTCAAAGATTGTAACAAGTGCTTGGTGGGTGTATCCCCATCAGGTCAGTAAGACTGCGCCCATAGGAGAATATCTTATAATTGTGAGTTTCATGATTCGTGGGAAAAAGAATTTCCTTCCTCCACATCCTCTTATTATGGGCTTCGGAATTCTATTCCACTTGGATGAGAGCTCCTTGGGATTGAATTTAAATGAAAGGTAAAAGGTGAAGATGAAGGTGGGCATAATGTTGATGAAAGTGGTTCTTTCATTAAAAATTCTAATTCTAGGTCTGAGAAGGAAATAACTATTAAAGGACTAAAAGATAAGAGTGAAGAATTGAATGGTCCTTTAAATTCAACTAACGATAATTGTGAAACAAAATCAGATCTTGCATATGGAGGTATTTCTACTCAAACTAAAAAACCACTCTTAGGAACTCTTTGTTTCTTGTTGCATCTCAAGCCAAGAAATTTCAGAATAGCAGCAGTGATAGAAAAAAGGGGGGGGGGGAGAGGTGGTCTTTCCTTCACAATATCAGCACCTCTCTCCCTCAATCGATTCAGGTGATCGGAGTCAGGCATGAAACCCTCGATCGGCTCTCAAGAGAGTGATTTTTAAAGAAAGGGGAAGGGGGTAAATGAGTCATTTAACATGAACTTCTAACAGAGTTAACAACATAGGGTGCGGTTGTAATTTCAAACTTCATAGGGGGTCTAAGCGTAATACTTGAAACATATAGGGGAGGGGAGTGTAATTTCCTAAAAAAAAAATCCTTTAGAAAAATAGTTTTTACAATAATATATTCAAATTTCTTTTTAGAATATTTTACTTCTTGATTATGAATTATACTCATATCTAATATTTTACTTTTTAACCATGAATTATCAGAAGATAGATGTTAGTCGGCTTACTACCTTTATGGAAATCAGCTTCACACAAGGGGAGTATGCTCACTTCGAATCATCTCGCATTAGTGTTTGGCGGAGCACGCCCACTGAAGTATAAAAGAAAATTTAGAAGTGTCCAACACCACCCAAAATAAGGAATTTCTTATGGTGTACTTGTGCAAATGGTATGACCACTGCGTGCGTTGGGTGCATTGATGTGTTCTAGTGGATTTTCTATGCCAGCAGTGTGAGAGAATGCAGAGTAGTCATCAATGTATGTCCCTTTAAATTGTCCATTTACTATGACGGTTTGGTTTGGTAGCCTTCTTTTTCCACAAGATACCTATTGATGGGTATCTAAATTTTCATTATTGGATCCAAGAATGGAATTATTTCATCCATTTTGAAAAAAAGTAAAGCAAGGAGTGCCTTGGATTATGTGGTTTTCTAGCTTGGTACTCATTAGATGGCTAAAAATGATTTATTATTATCTCAAAAAAGGTGGACCCTAGTTGATAGGGGTGTCGATTCCAGACCCGTACCAATAGGCCCGATTGAGCCCCACACCTTTATAGCCCAGCCTGGACCATCCCGATTAATAAAAAGTGTCTCATGGCACTAACTCTGCCAGCAGCAACGGCTAGCTTGGGAGGCATGGGCAACAAGGCAGCAGGCATGAGTTTGGACCCGGGCCTTAAAGCCCAAGAGAAAGTTTCTCTATGGTTTTTTCAAAAATGGCAAGTGTCATTATAACTTCAAAGGACAAAGTGCTTGGTTGTTGAACTAAAGTGAAGAGAAATTTAAGAGTGCCCCTGTCAAGTCCACGTTCTCGTAGGGGTTCTTATAATGTATTTCTTTAAAATAATATGCCTTAGTAAGGAGATTACTATGGCCCTCTCATTATTGGCTGAGAGGAGCAGCCTTGGTAAATCATGCTACACCGACTAAGTTCCTATAATTAAAGTCAAGACAAGCAATGGTTGGTGCTATTGGATTTTACTATGGAAGAATTTGGACCACTCCTGGTTGACTAGATCCAACGATCTCTATGGAAGATTCCAAATGGTCCAATCAAAAGTCGATAAGTGGTTTTTCCACTTTATACTTGACATGACAAGATGTTACAGAGACTCAAATCTGAGGGCTTCAATTTAAAGTTAATCCAGATTTGACATGATATAATGGTCCTTATTAAAGCTGGATATTTGTGCATCAAATCCAAGGGATATGATCGTTAAGGTCACACCTACACTCTTACAATTGATTTTGATGATAATAAACATATGAAAGTATTTCAAGATTTGTCTTCAAGTATTATTTTATAAAAAATTCATATCAAATATCAAATTTGATGAATAAAATGAATAAGAAAGATCAAAGCCATCAAATGGTGAAAATAGAAGCCCAAAAAGTAAATAAATAAAGCTCAAGAGAGAGCAGGAGTATGAAGCCTCCAAAACTTGAAGAAAGTACTTCAAAGTATTAAGATCTTAACTATCAAGACTTAAATTTATTCCAAACATCAAGCAATACAAGAACAACATCGAAGGCCATCCGGTCGATTTTCTAGCCAATTGGGCCATCCGATCGACCGAGACCAATGGCTGTCGAAATCCAAGAATGATAGAACCAAATGGTAGTCAATTGGGATCTAGTCGATTGATCGGGACCCTTTGGTCGAAGTATTTGGTCAACTGGACCAAGACCAGCCAACTTTCTTGAATCCCCAACGGCACTTTAACGGTTAGTTTTACCATAATAGCTCTTTTTGGCAGTCGATTGGCTCCGAAGGCGATCGACTGGTAGACCCAAAAAGTGATCATTTAAGTAATATTTTTTGCCTAATATTGTCTCCTAATTTCACCTATAAATACATTTAATGCTACTCATTAATTAACAAATAATCCTAACTTTGAAGGAACATTATTGAGCATTAGAAGTGAGATTGGTCTATACCATCTCTTGAGTTCAAGATTTTCATTTTTCATTCAAGAGGAACTCAAGGTTCTCTACAAGTATTCATCTATATCTTGGCATTGCAAGCATTAAGAAGACTTCCAAGGTGAATTCTTTTCATATCTCTATCAATCCTTCCTGTACCGCACAAGAGGTAACTATAAGCCTTTCTATTCCACTTTGAATTTGTTTTTGTCAAAGAGTTGGGTTAACTCTAAATTTAGACACCTAGTTTATACACTGTTCTAGATTGTACTTAGACAAGTGCGTATGACCCTCTCTTCCTTAAGAGATTATAAGGATCCTCTTATCCTTGAAAGAGAATGTAAGGACCCTCTTATCCTTGAGAGATTATAAAGGACACTCTCACCCTTTAAAGAGATTGGATGGATCCTCTTATTCTTGAAAGAATTTGTAAATGTTTGCTTCCTTGCCTGCTGTATTGAAAGGGAAGAGCTAGTGAAATACCTTACAAGTGAAACTTGTAGAGTGAACTAGACTCGGATTGAGTTGAATCACTATAAATTCTTGTGTTGTGTGATTGTACACATTTTATTTATATTCCACATTTTTATTTACAATCACACTTGGGAATTTTGAAACTAATTTTTTTTTTTTAAATCCACTAACATAAACCATTCACCTCCTCTAGGTTATTTCAATAGTTAGCCTTATTATTTGATAATAATTCACAAGAGTACATGAAGCCAAGTGAAGATTCTATTTGAAGCAATATTAGAGGCCAATCTTCAAAATGCAATATCTCCGTCATCCTAACTCCGATTTGGGTGATTCAAGTTGGAAATTTTTCACCGTTCTGAGCTCTACACACCAGTGAAAAGAGAAAAATAGAGAAATTATGGAATTAGCCAAAAAAATAAGTTGAAGCTCGTGGAGGGCTTAGGATTTGAAGGGAAGACTTTCATCCTTTGACACTTGAGTTCATAGCCTCTATTTAGAGGCTTAGGAAGCTGCTGGAATCCAATTCAGCAAGCTCCATTGGTGGTTGCCAAGATAAAATAAAATAAAAGGGAAGAGAAGAGAAGAAGAGGGAAATAGAGAAGGGGTTTTTCCCTCACTTTGTGTGTGTGTTGAATGTCCTTCAAGAGAGGTTTTCTCATGCTCCATTAATGGAGATCTATGGTTTTTACTCAAAGCATTACTTCTTCATTAACATTGTATTTATAGTGAAGAAAAAGAAGGAGAAATAGGGAAAAAAGTAGTGTGTGCTTGTGAGTTCCATTGTTGAGCTATTGAAGCTCCTATAAAGGAAGAGAGGAAGAGAAAAAGAGAAGAAGTGTTGTGACATTGTTAAAGCTATAGTGAGCTTCTACAAAGGATGAAAGTAGAAGAAATGAAAAGAAAAGAAAATAAAAGAAAGAGAAAGAAAAAAGAGGGAAAGAAGAGAGAGTATCTATATCACACGCATAGTGCTATAGTGTTTCAGACATGGATGGATTTGGGTCCACAGCACTTGAAGATTCCAATTTTTCCATCAACTAGGGGGAGGTTGAAAATTCTAATGGATAACTAGAGTTCCTGGTTCCATCTTCGGAAACCAGTAAATCAAAGACATTGTGGAGTTGTAAGCTACTATACACTCATTGACCTGTGCATTTGGTTTACAGTATTTCCATTGTATGCTTAACTATGTTATACTGCCATAGACCAATGCTATGTGGGATTTCATTGTAGGGCATATAAGCCTAACCCTTATTTTTTAATTGGTGTTTAGTGGGTGTTGGACATAGGGACTGTATGTTCATTGGTAGTTACTACTGTCTAAACCTATTTTTCGTGGTATGGCCTATCAGACCATTTTGGAAAAACTTAGGGGTAAACTGAGAATGTGTTCCTTTGGTTGCGGGTGCAGTCATAATTAGTATTGAGTAAATACTGAGCTCATCAGTGGGCATTACTCTATGCATATAGGCAACTGGCCAAAGCATGTATATCTTGTACTGTAATTATATATGCTTGAATTGTATTGTGGATTAGAGTGCATGTCTGCAGGATGAGTGTGTACATCTGGTAGACCTAGCCATTTAGTGGTGCAATCTGGATGTGCATACGACTGTGTATGTATAAAACAATGATTGTCGTGGGTTTGTGAGATAGCTCTGGGCAGCAATATAGTTTATGTGAGTAAGCTCCATGCAATATTGAGATTAATCAGTAGTATACACAACAGCTAGGCAACAACAATAGACTGCGTGTACATTTGTTAAAGTGCCAACAGTGATTGCCACATCAAGGGGTCTAGTTGGAAAAAAGAAAAATAAATTGACTCACTGATTCACCCTTCTCTCAATGTCAGTCAGGACCCAACGTTCAACACATCAATCGGGATCTCATCCGGTCTCAACGATTTTACCTACTTTCATCTTTTGCTGTAAATGGCCATGACCTATGTTGGCCTGGTGGTCGTCCCCTTTCACTCCTGAAGCCCCCTATCAGTCAAGGTATCTCCATTAAGTAGACTCCTGAAGTAATCACCCCACCTCCCCAATATTTCTTCATTCTGTACTAATACTCTCCCATCCTCACTTTTGATGTGTCTGACATCATTTAAATCTCTACTCTTCTTTTCTCTTATTTTGGCTATTTGATAAATTGCCTTTTTTTCCTTCCTTTGTATTATGGTTTGCACAGAGGTCATCGTACTCCTTCGCTCTTGCTTTCCCAACAGTCTTTTGAGCTTCTTTTCTGGCTGCACAATAACTCATTTTATCCTCTATGTCGTTATTTCTCCGCCAAGTCTTGAAGACCTCTTTCTTCTTTTTTATGGCCGCTTGAACCTTGTCATCCCACCACCAAGTCTCTCTAGAATCAAGACGTAAATCCTTTGAAAACCCTAGCACATCTTTACTAACCTTTTTAATACAGGTCGTCATCTCAATCCATATCTTTTTTGTCTTCCTTAAAGACCCCACTTCCCTTGTTGGACCACTTTATTGGTAAATATTTCTTGGGAAACTACTTGTAGCCACCCCCCACTTTATCATAGGGCATGCCAGCTTTTCCTTCATGGGTTGTGTTACACCCGTGCCCTGACCTAGTCTATTTTGAATTGTTGTGATAGGTCTCAGACCAGAGGTGGGAAGTACCACCAGGTTTTGGCTCGTAGCTGCCCATTGCCCAAGGGGGAGAGATGATCCCACATGTTTGTGTATTGCTTTCCAGTCCAACTAAAGGGGACTCATACCTTCCGATCCCAGATGGTAAGTGACCCGACACGCCACACCTGAATCCCAACACGCACCAAAATTGTCGAAAGACCATGGACATAACCTAGGGTAACTACCTGTGTGAGACTAACTGGTGGACAACAAGCAATCAAGACAGATTGCTGTCTTGACCACCAGAAATAGGCCACCGAAAACAGCCTGGGTCTGTTTTTGCTAGACATTTAAGCTACTGGTTGGGTTCCGATGCCCGTGGGTCACACCACCAGCATCATGGACAACCCCGGATGATTCCAATAGCTTCTCCACACCTTTGTCATGACATGTGCACCTTACGGACCAAAGTAGTTAGGTCTACGTGCCTCAGAAGTCGGATTAACCTACTTGGACCAGACTATAGTCAACCAAACAGGCCCTAAGGCCTAACATAGCATATAAGTAGAAATGAGGATTCATTTCCTCATTTCTCACTTGTACAAATCATGGGAGAGGGAAAGGAGAGGAGAGGAAGGAAGAAGAAGAAGAGGAAGAAGGAGGAGGGAAGCTCACCTTGGCGTCGGTTGCCCGCCTAGTTGCCGAAATCCTTGCGAGAGGTAAGTGCTACCTCTTCTACCACTCTCTCTCGTCATTTTAAGCTAGGGCAAGCTAGGTATAAGAGGAATCTTGGTTCAAAAACCCTCTTAAGCTCAGGGATTTCGTATTTCACCTCCTCGATGCTGTTGCCTAGCTCAAACTGAGTCCGATGAGCTCCGACAACAAGATTGACCAAATGACCACCTAGGGTTTCGATCGTTCAATCGACGTATCTCCCAAATTGCTCGGTGGAATCGGGATTTCAATAGCTTATAATGATACTGAGAACATCCCCCACAAACTTCATAGAACAAATTCTGACTATCGGGCTCAAGCCGGAAACCCCCAAAACAACTGATTGTCACACCACGTTCCATACAGAACTAGACCAGTGACTGAGTTAACACTTGTTAACCCAAAATCTGTCAGAATCATCTGATACAGTAACCACAGCACAACATATACATGCACTAAGTCAAGCAAATCTTGTAATTCAACGGAAGTCTTACATATATATATAATTATAAATACCCCAATACTCTTGATACCCAAATTGTAATATATAATACGTACACATGTGGGCCCGTAGGCATAATATATACACAAGAATTATAATTTAAATATCCAAAACACAAAAGGGGTAATATTTCAAGAATAACCAAATGAATCTGGTGTTGGTATCAGTGTTGCTGTCCCGTAACACAACTATCACACAGGCAATTGACCCTGTGCCCGAGGGATCCACCAGTCCTCAACTGAAAACTCCATGGTGGGTCACGGCTCTAGCTCTTCAGCTGAATAACCTACAAGATCATCTAAAAAGTGGTGCACATGTGAGATGAGCTCACTAGCCCAGTAAGTGAAAAGAAAGACCACACAAGTATGCGTAATACAAATGAACATATATATGTGCAGTTCATTTTATTATCTTAGTCCACCTAGACAATAATTCTAAGTCATAGGTCATGTGCTACTCGCGATCATAGTACGCGTATACTCCAGGTAAGAGCTGTAAACCCCATCCTACGATACGCCCAAGGGTTGCCAGAGAAGGTCAGCCGTTGGTACCAAAAAGGTAAAATGGGCATTGCCCTGCATTAAAGTAAGGGCTTTGCCCTGGATTAAATTAAAATGGGCCTTGCCCTGCATTAATTTAAAATCAGTACGATTGGTCCTCTTGTTATATAATCAATATTGTCGATAGTTGTTTGAGATTTTAAATGTAACTACAAGCGTACGGATCAGTGTAGCTAGGGGTCGAACTCAGGGAGAGTAGCCACTTTATTTTTTTTCTTTTAATAATGCAAAAGTGAACCTATTAATGGTTGTGATCTAATTCTAACTACCGTCCTAAACATATGTATCTAAAATAACGTCCTAACCATTCGTCATCTAAGAATTTAAAGACGCAAGCCACGCAATTAAAATTAAATAAATAAATAAGTGAAAATAAACAACCCACGCAATTAAAAATAAAGGAAAAAAATGTTGAAATAAAAATAAAGTAAAAGAAAGGGGAGAAAGCTAGAGAGAGACTCACAAGTAGGTTTCTCTACTTAGCCCGAGGGATGCATCATAATATGAGCTTCCCTACTTGACCAGAGAGTCACTCTTATAAGGGTTACTCTACTTGACTTTAGGGAAAGGGAGACAATTAAAATAAAAGTAATAAATTGATGGTTCTATGGCTAGGAGGGGCAAAGCCAACACATACAATAGCCATGAACCTTGGGGGACAGGGATAACAATAATATGACGACTGAAATTAAAATCCTAAATTAAGAAAAAAAGGGTAGTCAGAAGAGGGAATGAGAGGGGGGAGAGAAGACTACTGAAGGAGCCTACTTACTTGAACTTCAACCCTTGAACTGAAAACTTGATCGATTTGAGATACTACCAGTACTAAAAACCAGATCTGGAATAAACCAAATCTGAAATTTCTAGTACTAGAGAAAAAAAATTTTGAAAAAAAAAATTGCTCCACGGCTCGTGATCTTGTCACCTAGATCTAAGCCTAGAACTATAAAAGGGCTGAATAAAAATAAAAAAATGCTTGCATTAATTGAAATATAAAAAAAAAAGCTATTACAAAAGTGATTAAAGAAAAGATAAAGAATAACTAAAACTAAAGAGAGAGCAAGAGAAAGAGAGAGCAACTAAAAAAAAACTAGAAGAAGACTGAATTGTCTCCCCTCCTCTTACATTAGTTGTATTTATAGGGAATGGGGAGGTAGGGTAACAATTTTCTCTTTCCTAAAAGAGAGAAACCCACAATTGATAGTAAGATCTTTTGAGTCCAAAAGTGCTAAGATGGAGGAGAGAGAAGAGAGAAATAAACTTGGAGAAATTTCCTATAATTTTTTTGCTTATTTTCTTTCCTTTTTTTTTTCTTCTCTTCATGCGTAGGAACCCTTCCACGATTTTCGTTGCTTCTAATTTGATGTGGAAATCCCCTCCATGCCCTTAGTACTTTAAGTGAGTGAAAAACAAGAAATCTTCAACAAAATTCTCTAAAAAAAAAACAACAATGAGATTTGAACTTGAGACCTCTTGGTGAGCAAGGGGATTTTGTACACCATAGCTCACCAACTACGCTAGGTAGTTGTTGTTACCAAAAATGAATCTTCAATCACTTAAGGATGTGGTCTATCAATTCTTGTTGGCATTTGGGATATTGCTTGTACCTCTGGGACAACTGCAAATGGGTTGGTTCTGCATCTCGGTTCAGTTCTAATCCATTATTCTTTTTCTGGCCCAAAAAGAATAATCACTTGTACGGATGACCAAACGAATGTGTACTTTTAATTGGACACGTCCATCTTGCTCAGAATTTTGTCCTCTTCGCAACCATGAAAAGAAATAGGACCTCTTTACGTGTAAAATTGGAGATATAGCGCCCGATAGTCCTCAAGGCCTTGAAAATATAAAACCCGCAAAGAGAGAGTGAAACCTAAGGTAGCTCTATTCTAAATATGAAAAATGCATGTTTTACTACCCTATATTTCACACATAAATGTGCTCATCAATTCCCATCCATCAGGGTAAGAAAAGAGAGCCTAAGGAACTTTATCGGTGTCCTCTTTTTTTAGGATGGATAAAATTAAACATCTATTGCTACTCCTTAGGAAACCCAGGGAAGGCTGTCGCAGGAGGTGTTTTTAGGGATGAAAATTGTCAAGTTATTCTAAACTTCAGAGAAGTCATAGAAGTAACTTCCAACTTTGAATTAGAAATTCAGGTAGTGATTTTTGGTTTGGAATATACTAGAATCATCAAGGTTCAGAAGCTTTGGATCGAATGCGACTCTGTGGCCGTGGTCACCCTTCTTTCTAGAGGCTTTGTTCCATGGTCTGTATATCAAAGATGGAGAAATCTCAGGCCTTACTTGAGCTCCATTGATTGGAAGATTACTCACTGCCATCGAGAGCCCAACTTCGTTGCTGATTTTTTGGCTAAAACGGCAACAAAATTTGATGTTGCTTATCCAGTGTCTATGTGGTCCCCTTTGATGTCTATGGCACTGGAGATGGATGCAAATAAACATCCCCGATTCAGATTCATGTAACTGTTCTCATTGTTTCCTTTCTATGATTTTCCTGTTGATGGCAATGCCGAAGGTGGGACTATCACGTAAGGCTCCATTCTTTTTTCTTTGTTGGTCTTTTCTTCCATTGTATCATATTTTTCTTTTTTGATATAATACGAATCTTTTAGCAAAAAAAAAAAAGCAATAGTTGTACTAAATCTCCTCTTCCATACTTCTCTTCTACTTCACTGCTCTCTTCAATTCTCTTTCTCTCTCTTCCCTCATAGAAAATGAAAATAAATTCCCACGTTTTTCTCATATGAATAAGTTGTGAAATCTCCTTTTTAGCCTTCCAATTTTCCATATGTCAAGTGAAAAACACCCTCCTTGTTTGTACCCATCTTAATGTTTGTAATGACACTTAGCTTCCTACACTTAAAGAAATTGTCATTCACTCCATATGTGTGAAATACCCATTATATGTTTCTTCACCTCTTTTTTAACCAATAAACTGTTATACCCATGCCCTAAAATTTTCTCTTGTAACTGTATAGATGAGGAACAAGGGAGCACCATTACCAATGAATACTGGGTAGCAGTCATTTTTTCCCTAGAAGGGAAGGACGACGCCACTTGCACCTGCTACTCATGCCTCAATAATTGGAAGGAATTTCAGACATGGAAGAGAATATCAGTCTAAGCCCTCACATCTCACGGGAAAATTTCTTTTTGCTTTGTTTTCCTGTTTTGCTGATGGCCATGTCGAAGATGGAGTGGAATCTCAAAGGCCATTCTTTTGTAAACTATCATTTCTCTGATTTTGATATATTCTTTGCTGATCTTTTAGCAAAAAAAAAAAGCCCTAGATGACGAAAACAAATTCTCAATTACTTTCCAAATGTGGTCGGCAAAGCTTTTGCTACCAAGAAGTACACCTTAACATGGTTAGTAGTATTATGTGTTCTTATAACCGTGTTAATGGCATCCCTACATGTGCTGATTCAGACCTTCTGAAAGAGACCATAAGAGGAGAGTGGGATTTTCATGGGTAACAATATTGTTTCTTTCCAATTAAAATATATAGTTTTTCCTCTCTTACTGTTCTAATCAAATGACAAGCTTTTCTTACATTTAGTTATAGTAGTAATTGGTGGTTTCTTATATAGGTATATTGTCTCTGATTGTGATTCCATTGTTACAATGGTTGAAAATCACAAATGGCTAGGTATTGGCTATGAAGATGTTGTTGCACGAGTGGTGAGAGTAGGCATATAATCCTAAATTATCCCTCTTTTTATCATAATTAACCTATAGTCTATTACTATAAGTTTTCAACTATTTTTGTTTTCCAAGATTGGATTTGGATTGTGGTCTCTTACACCAATTTCATTGAGGCTGCAAACATAAGTGGAAAAGTCAAAGAAGCAGACATAGACAAGGCTTTGAACAATCTTATGTTGTTCATATGAGGCTTGGCTTCTTTGATGGCAATAGTTCTTCCTTGAAATCTCTTGAAGCTGAGAGTATCTGTTCAGATGAACGCATTGTGTTATCAGCTAAGGCTGTAAGTGAAGGAATTGTTTTGCTTAAGAATGATAATAATATTGCACCAAAAAAAAAAAAAAAAAGAATGATAATAATACATTGCCATTGGGTCATAAGAAATTCAAGAACATTGTAGTAGTTGGCCCACACGCAAATGCTATAACCATTATGGTCGGAACCTATGTAGGTAGGTAAAAAAAAAAGAGTTTAATCAATTCATGTAAGAGTTTAAGTCTAACAATATAGCTGACAAAGTTGGCTTAAACTGAATCTCTAACATGCATTAATTCTTAGATGTGCTGAAACACCTTCTTTTTGGCATGATCATTTGCTAAATAAATTCACGGGTGGTGAAACATCTTATTTATTAGAAAACAAAATCTGGTCTCTTCTCCTCAAATCTCTCATATATAAAACTTGAATACAATAGCATGTAGCACTGGTAACATTGAGAATCCCATCCCATAATCATCCCATCTCATTTATTAAGTACCAAAATCTGATTCCACTACCATTCTGTTTATTAATGGGACCATTGGGTACTGAGTTTTACCAAGATGGTTCAGAAACGATTCACAAATTAGGTCCCAATTGACACCCTTAGGTCAAAGACTTTATTTCAAAGACAGAATCAGATATTAAAAATTTAGGACAGATCAACTGTGAATCATAACAACCAAATATGCTAATCGAATATGAGAGAAAATGCAACTTATAAAAATAAATAAAGTTCCAAATTGATATTGTTTTATTTCACTGTTATTTTTGACTATTTATTTATGGTAATAAAAAATGGATATCAAAATATTAGGAAACCAGATTTACCTTTAATCCAAAGGACATAAATTAGAGTTAAAAATTATATAAGAACGATTATAAATTAAATAAAAAGTTACTATAATTAAAATTATAAACAATTACTTTTAGTTAACTTACTGTTAATTTCCAACTTTATTTTATAATTATATTTTTAGTTGTTAATATTCTTAAATGTGTTTTACTAAAATTTCTCATAAAACTTGATTTTGAAATAATTGACCAGGTTTTTGTATATTCATTTCAGTTCAAATTTTATTGTCTCTTGGAAAGATAAATTAGGTTGGCATTTTAGGCAAAGTAGTATGATTACGCTCAGCCTAAATGCCATCAAATCTTCTATGACTCATATATTAGTTTTGCAACTATTGTCAAATTGAATAGTTATCAAGCTTTTTTTTTTTTTTCCCTCTGCTATTTTTTTTCCATATTTTGTTATGAGAATTCTTCCTAAAAAAATTTCATATCTCGAATATGCTCTAAAATATATATATATATATATATTGGGAAAAGGTTGGGTATGCCGCTGATATCAAGTATGCTAGCACTCATTGTGTCTATCTCTCTCTTCCCTTTTTTTAAAATGACCCTCATATCATTTCTGAATGATACTCCATCATGTGATCCTATTGGTGCTATCTGCTAGCATACTTGATATCGGCGGCATACCTATCCCTCTCCCATATATTTTAAGGATGAGAAATTATCTTGAGGAAGAACTCGTTTAAAAGAATTACGAGAAAAAGATTATATCACTCAAATTTATAAGAGTTGTTGTACACTGGAAAAATAATTTAGATTACCAACTATTGAAAGAAATGAATACATGAATGTATAATTTTTGTCCACAAAAATACACACTAAAAACAATGTTTTCCAACACGTGCATACACATCCTAGCTGATGACTGCATAAACATCATCTTTTTCCCATCCCCTTCAGTCCTCCATAAGAATGAGGACATAAACCAAACAGCTTCAGGAGAGTAAGAGTGTGGAAAGATAAAGAAGAAACCAACTCTACTGAGACAATGGAGAGAGGGATCACAACTCTGAGAGAGATATCATTATCTCTTCGATGGGCGAAAGGATGGATTCATTTCCTGATCTCTATCCTCCTAGGATCCAAAAGAAGCCAATAACCCATGAAATGTACCACTTTGAAATACAATCCTTAGCTGTGGAAACTGATAAATTTAAAGAAGTTACAACCTGAAGCGCAAGGACTATCGGCAAGAGAGAGAGATGACTCTGATAAGGAACTAATCTTTACCATGATAATTGTGTACTATTTTACCCTCTATTTCAAAAATATTTTAACTCTATACATTTTGGTTATCTCCCTGACCGATTTAAAAGGAAATGAAATATTTTGGATTTTCTAAAATATTCCAAAATTCCGGTGAAGCTTCAAACTGTGGTCCAGAGGAGTCTTGAAAGAAATTAGGTACTTTTTTTAATTTGCCATGAAATTGATTGCTCGACCTGTATTATCCACACCATTGTTGTGTACCTTTAGCTCCCGAACAAATTCTAATCCACTACTTTAGATGATGTAAATCTTTACAATAATCAACTAGATTTTCTTTGCTGTAATGCAAAAATTGTTTTGACAACCTATGAACTTTATCAATCAACGAAAAAATTATTCATTTTATATATTCAATCATATATAAAATTGTTCATCACTTAATAGTTGATCTTAACATAAAAGGAATATCTACATATTTTCTATGAAACGGGCTTTGTGAATCGTTTCTGGTATTATCTGATAGAATTTAGACACAGGTAGGTGGGAACTGTAGGCCGGAAAGAATGGGATTCACGTTAGAACATGTGGACTGAGCTGCTCCATCAGTTCCAATGTACTTCAAGTTGATGTGTCCAATCTCCAAGTTCTTACATGGTGCCCCTCTGCTACATGCTATTATGACTGCAAGCTGCGTGGATGATGTCCCTCTGATCTTGTTGAACTTGATGTTGCTCAGCTTAACAAGTGATGGATCCTACAAACATCAATCAGATAGGTTTTTATGTTTCTTCATAAAATTAAGTAGCTAGGCTTCAAGATAGATTAAGCTTATCATAATATTCACTTACATCCTTATCACATTTAAAATGTGGGCAATACTCTTGATCCAAGATGACTGGATTAGAGACATTCTTCATGATTATGTCCTCAAATATGATATCGGAGGCGAAACCGACGGGTGAGGAAGGCCATGTCTTGATCCTTACACCATTTTGTGTATTGATGAAGGTGCAGTTTCTTACTGAGATTCCAGATACATCTTCTTCATCTTGGTACTTGCCTAAGCTGCCCACACTAATGCCATGTCCTGGTCCACATACCACTTTTGTGACAGTTAGGTTGCGGGTACCAGGACCAACGGAGATGCAATCGTCACCGGTGGCAATCACTGTGTCGGTAATATTGATCCTCTCAGAGATTCCCATGTGGATACCATCAGTGTTGGGACTATCGCCGGGTGCCGATATTTTAACATGTTGAACGGTCATGTCCTTGCATGCCAAGAAGTTCATGTGGAAGTTTTTGCTGTTCAGCGAGGTTATGTCTCGGACCAAAGTGTTGTTGAGGAAGTTGAATCTTAAACTCTGCAGTCAGGCCACAGAACCCACTTAATTAATAGGAGAGCTGGTATATATATATATATATATATTTATTTATTTTGATGGGTTTTACACAGAAGGTTTGAAAATAATAATCCCACATTGGATGTGAGAGTAAGCCCATGTGAAAAAATTGGGTACCATCTCCTTAATTCCAAGCTAGTTGGAAGGACAAGTTCTACCAAGTCCCCAACCCATATAACTTAAAAATAAAGCTTTTGGAAAAAAAGAAGCTTACTATGGGAAGCATTTTGCAATGAGGATTTTGGGCGCAGTTGTTGATCTTCCAAGCTTTCTGTCCTTGGCCATCAATTGTTCCTTTTCCGAAGAGCGTCAAGCCATTGATGTACTGGAAAACAATCCAACCATCAGTCTTGAAATTGGCAGGATTGGATGGAGCCTGCACAAACCCTTCAACCTGAAACCCAATTGAAGGACTCTTGCATGGTCCTTTCAAGATTACAGGACCCAAGCGATATTTCCCCTTCGGAATGAGAACCGTACTTGGTTCAAGTGATTCACAGGCCTTAGTCCATGCAGATAACAGAGCTTTAGTGATACCTGTCTTGCCATTAGCCTTCGCACCAAAGTCTTTGACATTGAAAATGTGGGCTTCTGCAACTCTGCTTGCAAGAACAATGCACATAAATAAGCACCATTGCTTCCATTTCAAATCCATCTTTTTTCCTTTTTCTTTTTTAACTTGTTTCTCTTTTTTGCCTCCTGCTCTTCCTCTGTTTTGGAAATTCTTTGATATGGTGGCATATATATAGTGAGAGCGTTGTGAAGGAGGTTACAGTTCTGTGTTTGGGGTTGTATTGAATGGGATGACAAAAGGGGTTAAAAGAGTTAGTTGATAAGTTGGTTTCACAAAACGTTTCTATTATTGTTAGTTCGTTCTTCACTTCAAACAACTGAGTAATGGAACCAGAAGTTCGTTAAGGTTGTGGTTTTAGTTACGGGTTTGTCCACTTGTAACCTTGGTAGGATACAAACTTCTTGTAACTTATTTTACAATGCCCCTTTGATAAGTTGATGATTGGATAATGTGAAGGATAAATTGTAATTTTGGAAAAAAGGTTCCTTCCAACACTATCGACTCTCCAAAAGCCCATCCAATGGTTAGATCCGATATTGTCTGGATATTGAATCGGTCATATAAGGCAGTTTTGCCTTCTAGGATACCATTTTTTTTTTAATACTCTTTGTCCATATCATGCACCAATAAGGATCGGTGGATGCCAATACTGATCCAAATCAGCCGATATGGCTGATCCCAAACTAATGCTTTAATAGATCAATACTGACGAGAACTCCGAACCTTAGTTGCAAAAAATGCATTTAAATCGGAGTTTCAAGCATGTTCTGATTTTTTACCATTCAAAACACTTTTTTTCGTATGCTACGCAAAGAATCGCGAAAAAATGGCAAATAGCAAACATTCCCTTTGAAACATGTTTCCTTTTTTTTCGGATTTTTAAGATTTCAGACTTGTTGAAAATAATGGTTACTTAACTAACGATATCTTTCTCTTCCGAACTCTGATCGACCTATTTTTCTCACTACCATGAAGATAACTCGAGTGCCTAAATTTTTACGAAATAGAATGGGATGCAGTTGGGAAACCGAGATTTCGGTTTTTCTACTCTGTGCTTATTTGAAATATTTTGTCTTTCTATGTGTTAGCTCCCTTTTCTGTTGATGGCAATGCCAAAGGTGGATTAGGGAGTTGAGTTTTGTTTAGTCTGGAATTCTTTTGCATGATTTCGGCCTGTTTCTTTCTTATTCTTTATTAATATCTTCTTGCTGATCAAAAGTTAAAAAAAAAAAAATAAAAAAAAAAAAAAAAAAAAAAAAGAATGCCTACATTTTCGTAATATCACCTTCAATTAAAATTCAATGCACAAATCCAAAAATTTAGTGACAAATTGATGCATCTGCTGAAAAGTATTTCTAAAGTGATGACTCCCAACCGCAATTGAGCATGTATCACTTTGAAAATGTAGTAATTAAGTTGAAAATAACGAAAAACATCATAGCCAAGCCTCATTGCTAAACAAGGCTTTGGACATGTTTTCTTATTATGAATTATGAATTTAGAATTGGTGTTAGATGATATTCAACGATGTCTTAGAACTTATAATGAGTCAGGAAATATCTATGCATTAATCTTGGATATTATAATTATTTTGAACATTAAATGTAAGTATTCATCTAATAATTCCTTAATTTATATGAGTATAATGTCGGTTTTTTTTTTGAATCTACAAGTTCAAAACCCACCCATACCATCAGTTTATTATTTTTTTATTGTTCTTTATTTTTTTGACCGTGTTGTTTGGAAGTTTTCACTATTTAAAACCCGTAACTTCCATTTTTTTGGCTAACTATGCTCCAACTCCAAAGTAGCATGACCAAGAGGCTAGAGTTGGCAAAAGTTGCACTCACAATATGAGGAATCGACATTGGATCAGTGGAACCAATTGGTTTGAATTGGAATTGGTCACTGCCAATCTCAATTCCACTCATGGTTTTAGGTATCAAATCGTTTGTATCGATGAATTCATATCGGTTTTAGTCATGATCAATTTAATCGATGTGGTGTAGATACTAGGAGGGTAAAATAGCTCAAGAAACCAAGTTATTTGTATTTTAAGGGGCAAAATAATATGATTTGCCATCATATGGATGATTCTTATCAATATAGACATTGGTATCAGTCAAGACCGATACGATTGCAATGCCGATATCTGACCTTTCCTACTCTTTTTTTTTTTTTTTTTTTTTTTTGTAGGGAAAAAAAGGGTGCTCCATGGTAGTGATCATAGCCCTCAGCACAAGCCTCCGTACGGCAAGCGGTGCTTCTGCAGGACCAATGGATGATAGTGGGCATGTCAAAACTCAAACCCACAACCAGCCGGCTTGAGCGCTAATGGATTAAAGGCATTTTCACCACTAGGCTACCAACCCCATTGGTGATCCCTCCTACACAAAATGGCTTATATATATATATATATATATAGATGATGACATGTGTCAGCATCTCT
>NC_056567.1:7797349-7850529 GCF_013358625.1 Macadamia integrifolia | reverse complement strand
CCGAAAGAACTAGTTGAATGAGAGAGAGACAGAGGGGAAAGGGAGGTGAAGAATCAAATAGGGAGGGTGAGGGATAGCCGAAAAGGGAGAGAGAGAGAGAGAGAGAGAGAGAGAGAGAGAGAGAGAGAGAGGGAGATGCAAGTGGTGCTCCCGAAGCATGGCGAGGCATTGGATTTTCTTGGCTTGATAAGGTTACTTTCTTAGTTTGGTTAGAATCTCCCACTCCATCTTCTCAATTTCTCCCATCTTCAACTTCCCCAAGCTTAATTTCTGCGTTACCAAAAAAAGAAAAAAAAATTCTTAATTTCTGGAATTCTTGATTTTAACAGCAATAATTGTACTAAATCTCCTCTTCCACACTCCTCTTCTACTTCACTGGTCTTTTCAATTCTCTTTCTCTCTCTACCCTCATAGAAAATGAAAATAAATTCCCTCGTTTCTCTCTCTTCTCTCTATTTACATTACTTTCTCTCTCTTGTCATGATGCTGCCTCAAATAGATTGGCAAAAGTTGGGGAGATTTTGAGGGATGGGAGATGGAATCCAGGACCAGCTATTACACTCCAACTTATGCAGACTTGGGGGGCCCTTCCTTCTTTAGAAAGGTTACACCATATGGATCATGACAAGCTGGTTTGGAAAGGGAACCCCAAGGGGAAGTTCACCACTGAGTCAGCATGGGAAATTAATAGAAGCAGGGGGAATAAGGTAGATTGGACTAACTCCATTTGGTTTAGTGGTAATATTCCAAGGCATTCTTTTACATCTTGGAGATGCCTTGTGGATGCTCTACCTACAAAAGAGAATCTTTTAAAAAGAAATGTTGGGGTGAATAGTAGCTGCATTTTCTGTTGGGCTAGTATTGAAAGTAGGGATCATCTTTTCTTTCAGTGCCAATTCACTTCCTCCATCTGGCAGAGCATTATGGCCTTATGCTCTCAAAATGGGATTCAATCTTTATCCATCGCCAGCATTGTTGTCTGGATGAAGCATGAGTTTTATGATGAAGATGACCTTAAGGTTGTTGGAAGGTTAGTCATATGTGCTACAATTCAGCATGTATGGCAGAAAAGGAATGCAAGAATATTTAAAAGAAAGGTAAGAACTAAGGACCAGATTGTATCTTGTATTATGGATGATGTGACAAATAGGTGTAAGGCTATTGGGTTCAAAGCTATTTGCAATAGTAGAAATCAGTTTTTGGTGAACAATTGGAGATTGGATGTTACATGGACTAGTATATCCCCACGAACTTGTCAATGGGTACCTCCATCAGATAAAATGTGGGCACTCCATTGTGATGGTTCTCTAACACATGATAGGGCAGGTTATGGTGGAATTATAAGGGACAGTAGAGGACAATTGATTCTCGCTTTTGCAGGAAAGGGGGTAGTAAGGTTAGTTTTATATATGGAGCTCATGGCAATGCTAAAGGGGGTTGATTTATATAAAAAATTGAATCTTTTATGCATATCAGTTTGATCGGACTCAAAGGTAGTTGTGGATATCAAAAATGGTCATGTTGAAGGACCATGGGAAATCCAAACTCTTAAAAGCAAGATTCTACATTTGCTAAAGGAATTTTGAAGGAAAGAGATCATACATGTGTGGAGGGAGAGCAATAGTCCAGCTGACTTTATGGCTACATATGATACAGGAGATGGTGAAGCTACTATTCGGCCTAAAGATTTTCCTCAAGACTTGCAAAGTCTTGTGGACTTGGATGCCAGCCGCACTGTTTATTTTAGAAAGTAATGTAATGAAGAAGTGATTGTATAATCTTTTACATGGCAGTATGCAGGGCCTGTCCTGCTTATTAAGGGATTTATCTACCCCTCTTTAGGTCTGCCTAAAGGGGGTGGGTGAGGTTGCCTCTTTTTGTAATTCTTTTCTCTTTTCAATACACAAAGTCACTTATCGAAAAAAAAAAGTTGTGAAATCTCCTTTTTACCCTTCCTAATTTTCCATATGTTAAGTGAAAAACATCCTCTTCTTTTATACCCATCTTAATTTTTGTAATGACACTTAGCTCCCTACACATAAAAGAAATTTTCATTCACTCACCCATGCCCTAAAATTTCCTCTTGTGACTGTACAGATGAGGCACAGGAGAGTACCAGTACCAATGAATACTAGGTAACATTCATATTTTTCTAGGAAGGTAAGGATGACCTTACTTGCACCTATTACTCATGCCTCAATAATCGGAAGAGATTTTGAACCTGAAAGAAAAGGTCAGTCCAAGCCCACACATCTCACAGAAAAATCCTCAAGCTTTAATAGAAAAATTTACCAAGCCCACACACTGGAAACACCTTGGGAAGGCTCCATTCAACTTAAGGAATCCATTTCCACACAAAGGGGAACAATTCAGCCTTCATTGGTGAACACCTCCGGTGAGTATACAGGCCAAAATCGGGTTAAAATGACATGGGGCCTTACTCCTCGTACCGATGCACCTCAAACCCATTCCCAATGATGAAGCAACTTAATTAAGAGTGAATTCATGTGTTGGGGCACCCTGTAGTGGGCCCATTACCCCAAATTATGATTAAAGGTAGAAACCCATTATTTTTCCTAGCAGCCCTTACGCAACTTAAGTGGCTATAAGTAGAGACCTTTGCCCATTCATTTCTCCACCTGCCAAAGTAAGAGCAAGAAGAAAGAAAAGGAGAAAGAAGGAGAAGCTGAAGGAGAGAAAGGGAGGAAGGAAAGAGGGAGCAAGGATCCTACCAACTATTGTAAGTTCCATTCACACTACTCCCCCTCCATTCGTTAGTCTCTCTCTCTCATTCCTCTTCTCCATTAAGCAAAATGGAAAATCCCAACCGAATCTCCCCTCCCCACTTATCAAGGCTACAAATTGGGAGGAGGATTTGGTGCTGGAGACTTGCCCTAGCAAGGTTATTAGCTCAATTTGAAGCTATAGACAATCCCCTATGAAATCCCCATAAAAAAAATCCTCAATTTGGGTAACCAAACCCTAGAATTAGTGGACTTTGCCCAAATCCTCTACAAATAACCTTCTAACCCAACACTAGGCTGGGAAAAATGAAACTAAACATATGTATAGTGGAATGGAGTGGCCACATGAGCTAATAGTGATCATTACATGAACCTCAACTGAAATTTTCCAATTTTGGTTAACCTAGACTTATAAAATTGAGGATTTAGCATATCTTGTGACTCTATGTTAGTTAATTCACTAATTACATTGATGAGCACATTTATGTGTGAAATCTAGGGTAATAAAACATGCGTTTTATATATTTAGAATGGAGCTACCTTGGGTTTTACTCTCTTTTTATTGGTTTTGTATTTTAAAGACTTTAAGGATTATTGGGCGTCATATCTCTCTAACAACAACTACCTAGTGTAGTTGGTAAGCTATGGAGTGTAAAATTCCCTTGCTCACTAGGAGGTCTAAAGTTCAAATTTCATGGTTGTCTTTTTTTGGAGAATTTTGTTGAGGATTTTCTACTTTTCACTCACTTAAAGCACTAAGGGCATAGAGGGGATTTTCATATCAAATTAGAAGTAAGGAAAATCGTGGGAGGGGTTTCCTATGCAAGAAGAGAAAAAAAAAAAAAAAGGAAAGAAAAGAAAAAGGAAGAAATAAATTTTTTCCAAATCTTCTCTCTCCTCCACATCATCACCAAAAGATTGTCTAAACCACACAAAGCAAGAAGGAAAATTGTCCTTTGGAGGGAGAAAAAGAAGAGACAAATAAATAAATAAAAAAAGGAAAGAAAATAAGCAAAAAAAAAATTATAGGAAATTACTCCAAGTTTATTTCTCTCTTCTCTCTCCTTCACTTTAGCACTTTTGGTCTCAAAAGATCTCATTACCAATTGTGGGTTTCTCCCTTTTAGGAAAGAGAAATTTGTTACCCTACCTCCCCATTCCCTATAAATACAACTCATGTAAGAGGAGGGGGGACAATTCATTCTTTTTCTAGGGTTTTTTTTTAGTTGCTTTATCTCTTTCTCTAGTTTTCTCTTTCCCTAGCTCTAGTTTTAGGTTTAGAATGCAAGCACTTTTATTTTTTATTCAGTCTTTTATTTTTATTGTTTAAGCAATTCAAGTTGTAATTTTCAAGTTCTAGTTCTAGGCTTAGTTCTAGTTGACAAGAACAAGCTATGAAGCATGTCTTTCATGTTTAATTTATTTTTTCTTCAGATTTGTTTTCTCTAGTACTAGAAATTTCAGATTCCGTTTATTCTAGATCTGGATTTTAGTACTGGTAGTATCTCAAATCGATCAAGTTTTCAGTTCAAGGGTTGAAGTTCAAGTAAGTAGCTCCTTCAGTAGTCTTCTCTCCCCTCTCTCATTCCCTCTTCTGACTACCCTTTTTCTTTCTTAATTTAGGATTTTAATTTCAGTCGTTATATTATTGCTATCCCTTTCCCCCAAGTTACATGGCAAGTGTATGTGTTGGCTTTGCCCCTCCTAGCCATAGAACCATCAATTTATTACTTTTATTTTAATTGTCTCCCTTTCCCTAAAGCCAAGTAGAGTAACCCTTGTGAGAGTGACTCTCTGGTCAAGTAGGGAAGCTCATATTATGATGCATCCCTCGGGCTAAGTAGAGAAAACTACTTGTGACTCTCTCTCTAGCTTTATCCCATTTCTTTTTCTTTATTTTTATTTCAGTATTTTTTTTCCTTTATTATTTTTTTCAATTGCGTGGGTTGTTTATTTTCAATTATTTATTTATTTAATTTTAATTGCGTGGCTTGCGTCTTTAAATTCTTAGATGACGAATGGTTAGAATATTATTTTAGATATATATGTTTAGGACGGTAATTAGAATTAGATTACAACCATTAATCAATTCACTTTTGCATTATTAAAGAAAAATAAATAAAGCAGTTGCTCTCCCTATGTTTGACCCATAGCTACACTGATCTGTACGCTTGCGGTTACATTTTAAAATCTCAAATAAGTTTTTGGAACCGTTGCTGGCGAGACAGTTCCATGTTATTTTTTGTTTTCTTTTAGTAAATCAGAGTGCTTTGTTTGTTTTATTTTGTTTTTCCTTTTCTTTTATTGAATTCTTGAGAAGAACAACTTGCAATAATAGTTGTATCGGTGGAGGTCGCCATACCTCACAGTATGATAAAGACAAGTTTTGCCCTATAGCAGTACCTCAGGAATTGACAAGAACAACCCTGGATCCCTACCGGTAAGCTCCCAAAAAGCCAAAAAATCAAAAAAATAAAAAAAAAATAAATAAATCATTAAAAAAATTTTTTGCTATCCATTCTTTTGTGCTTGTTTTACTCTAGTTGTGGGTAGTTTTCTATTGCATGAGTGTTAGGTGGGTACATAATACCAAGAATCGGTTAGAAAGAATAAATCCAAGAAATAATAACCCTACGCATTTGCTCCCTTTAACACTTTTCAATATGGGAGACCAGCATCAAAACCCTTCACCTAAATCTCTAAAAGATAGGTTCTACCCTACTAGAACAACCCAACTTTCCTGCATAGTTCTACCACAAGCCCAAGGCAATAATTTTGAACTCAAATCTCAATACATCACTATGTTGCCCCACTTCCATGGGTTGACCTCTGAGGATGCATACCTATTTCTAAGTGAATTTGAAAAGGTATATGTTCTAATTAAGATCCAACAACTTTCTGATGATGCTGTTAAGCTTAGATTTATCACTTTTGCATTAAAAGATCAAGCTAAGAAGTGGTTGTATGGGTTACCTACAAATTCCATAACCTCATGGGAACAGTTCATAGTTGTCTTCCTTAAGAAGTTTTTCCCAACTCACAAGACCAATAAGCTTAAAAGTGATATCCTCCAGTTTAGGCAAAAGCTTAGTGAGTCTTTTTCCAAACTTATGGAGAGATTCAAGGATCTACTCCAAGAATGCCCTCACCATGGCCTAGACTTATGGCATTTATGTCAAATAATTTATGAGGTATTGATTACCCAACTAAACAAATGATAGAGTCTATATGCCCTGAGGGATTCACATCCTTTACAGATGAAGGAAAGGCATGGGAATTCTTACTTGACTTAGCTGACAAAACCCATGAGTGGGAATCAACCCAAGAGAGTGAAAGAACCATAGGAAGAAAAGGATATTTTATGGATGGGATAGTAGCCAAGGAAGCCCATTTGGATAGCCTAATCAAGAGAATTGAGGCTATTATTCCTAGAGAGCCATCATCAGTCAATTTGGTTAAGATTTGTGCTTGGTGCCAGTCCCTTGGACATGTCATAGAAGAATGTCCCAACACCTTTGGGGGCACTTCTAATGATAGTGTTAATGTCTTATACCAGAATAATCCATATAGTAACACCTATAATCTAGGATGGAGAAATCACCCAAATTTCTCTTGGAATCAGGGCAACCAAGCAAGGCCTTCCAATTTCCATAATCAAGGTCAACCTGGACTCCAAAGGCCTCCCTTTTCATAATAATATTTTTCTCAAAATACTTTTCCTAGGTCAAATGTAGGACCTCAGGCTAGTTTTTCTAGGGCCCCTCTCCTATCATCTTATCAGCAATCCCCTGGGTTTACCAATACTGGAGAGGCAAGTAGAATAAGTGAATTAGAAAAAAATATGATCCTCCTCATGACAAGACATCAAAATCTTACTAGAGAACTCACTCAAGTTGTCTCAATTATGCGTGAGAGGGAGAAAGGAATTTTACCCAGTCAATCAGAGCCTAACCCTAGGCATCATCAGCCTGTTAGTTCGCAAACACCAACTAATGCACCACTGAATATAGTATAAGTTCAGACCAACAAGGGCCCTCTAACCAATGTAATATTATTTATGCCCTTAGGAGTGGTAGAGAGTACCAACGGAGCGTTCCCAAATCTTTTCCATCTATTACTCCTATTAACTCTCCTTCAGTTGAGGACACAAGTGTACCTCTTGTTCCAAGTTCGTCTGATGAACCTAAAGATTCTTTTGAAACTAAAGATGATTTGGTTGAGGAAACCAAAAATGATTCTTCTGAAAAAGGAAAAATCCCTAACAGTCCTTATGTTCATTCTATCCTATTTCCTAATCGCTTGGTACACAAAAAGAAAACTGCTTCCATGGATAAAATTTTAGAAGTCTTCAAAAAGGTAGAAGTGAACATCCCTCTTTTGGATGTCATATCCTAGATCCCCGCCTATGCAAAGGTACTGAAAGATTTATGTACTCACAAACGTATCACTAGTGTGCCCAAAAAGGCGCTTTTGGCAGGTAACATTAGTTCTATAATTACTCAGCTTATAGCAGCCAAGTATAAGGATCTTGGGAGCCCTACCATATCTTGTGTCATAGACAACACCTACATTGAGCATGCCTTACTTGACCCTGGCACAAGTGTGAATCTTTTACCTTATTATGTGTACAAGCAACTTGGATTGGGAAATTGAAAGCCACTGGAACTACTCTTCAGTTTGCAGATAGGTCTATTAAGATTCCTAAAGGGATGGTTGAGGATGTCTTACAAAATGTGGGGAAATTTATTTTCCTTATTGATTTTATTGTGTTAGATACCAAGCCCTTCTCAACCCAGAATGAGATCCTAATAATTCTAGGAAGACCATTCTTGGCTACCAGTAATGCATTAATCAACTGCCGGAATGGTTTCCTACGATTATCTTTTAGTAACCAACCTGTTGAGTTTAACATATTTAGGATAGGCAAGCAACCACATATGGAAGACGATCAATATGCTTGAGGATTTTTTGGATTTTTTTGATGATTTAGTTACCAACTTTGATATTGATTTTGATTCAGAATTCCAAGAGTGTATGGATGAATTGGATGATGATAGTGATAATTTCTTTTCTAAAGTCTTGAGTCTTCATACACCTGTGGAGCCCTTAGGACCCCTTTCCAATTCCATTCCCAAACCTTCCATAGTTGAGCCTCCTAAGCTAGATCTTATGGAGTTGCTATCTAATTTGAGGTATACTTTCCTAGGGCCTGACCAGACTCTTCTTGGAATAATTTCTTCAAATTTGACTTCTAGCCAGGAAGAGAAGTTACTTAAAGTGTTAAAAGATAATAAGGAAGCCCTAGGTTGGACCATGGCTGATATCAAGGGTATAAGCCCTTCTATTGTGCAACATCATATACATCTTATGGAGGATTTCAAACCATCCACGGAACCCCAAAGAAGAGCTAACCCAGTGATGATGGAAGCCATTAAGAAAGAGATCCTAAAGTGCTTGGATCATGTAATAATTTATCCTATTTCTGACAGCCAATGGATAAGCCTAGTTCACGTAGTGCCTAAGAAGTCTGGTGTGATTGTAGTTCCTAATGTCAATAATGAACTAATTTCAACCGATGTCCAATCAAGGTGGAGAGTGTGTGCATAGACTACAGAAAATTAAATGCTGTAATCTGGAAGGACCACTTCCCATTGCCATTCATTGACTAGATATTAGAGAGGTTAGTTGGACATGAATAATATTGTTTTCTTGATGGATATTCTAGCTATTGTCAGATCCCAATTGCTTTAGAGGACCAATATAAGATCACTTTTACATACCCATATGGAACATTTGCTTACAGGCATATGCCCTTTGGGCTTTGCAATGCCCCTGCTACGTTCCAATGATGCATGATGATCATCTTTTCTGATATGGTCAAAAAATTCTTAGAAGTATTTATGGATGACTTTTTAATTCATAGGAATTCCTATTCTGAATGACTTCATCATCTTTCTCTAGTTTTGAAAATATGCATATCTAAGAATTTGATTTTGAATTGGGAGAAATGTCATTTCATGGTTAAATCTGGTATTATTTTAGGCCATGTAATATCCAAGGAGGGAATTAAGGTAGATAGAGCCAAAATGGATTTAATTGATAATTTACCACCTCCTCAATCTGTTAAGGACGTCCAATCTTTTCTAGGGCATGTGGGCTTCTACAGAAGGTTTATTAAGAACTTTAGTCAGTTAACCCGACCTCTCACTTCATTACTTGCCAAAGATCAAACTTTTGAGTTTTCTAAAGAGTGCCTAGAATCCTTCAAACAACTTAAGAAGGATTTGACCAATGCACCCATTGTTCAACCACCTATTTGGACTGAACCTTTTGAACTGATGTGTGATGCTTCAGATTTTGTCATGGGAGCGGTTTTGGGTCAAAGGATTAATAAGTTACCCACTGTCATTTACTATGCTAGTAGGACCTTAAATGATGCACAACTCAATTATACAACCAATGAAAAATAATTTTTAGTGGTTGTGTTTGCATTAGAAAAGTTTCGGTCTTACTTTGTTGGTTCACATGTGGTGATGTTTACTGATCATTCTACTCTCAAATACTTATTTCAGAAGAAGGATGCCAAAGCCTGTCTCATTAGGTGGGTTTTACTTTTGCAAGAGTTTGATTTAGAAATTAGGGAAAAAATGAGTTGAAAACCTAGTTGCAGACCATTTATCCCGACTTCCTAATTCCTTGATTGTCGATTCTCCAGTCAATGAGAAATTTCTAGATGAACAATTATTTACCATGTCCAGTGAACTATGGTTTGCTGAAATTGTCAACTTCTTAGTTTCAGGTGTGACTCCGGATCACTGGTCCACCCAAGATAAATATAGATTTTATTTCCAAGTTAAGCACTTTTCTGGGATGATCCTTATTTGTTTAAGATATATCCGGATCAGATTATCCAACGATGTGTTCCTGATCATGAGCAACATTCTATGATCTCTTTTTGTCATAATCATGCATGTGGTGGACACTTTGGACCTAAGAAAACTGCCGCAAAGGTTCTCCAATACGGATTTTATTGGCCCACTCTTTTTAGAGATGCTTTTGATTTTTGCAAGGCTTGTCCCGCCTGCCAGTCTTTTGACCGTATCAATAAGAGGAACATAATGACCTTCAACCCTATTTTGATAGTTGAGATCTTTGATGTATAGGGCATCGATTTTATGGGACCATTCCCTAATTCCTTTGGGAATTTATACATACTTTTGACCATTGATTATGTTTCTATATGGATAGAGACCATACCTTGTAAAACTAATGACCACAAAGTGGTGGTCTAGTTTCTAAAAGAGAACATTTTATTCGGCTTTGGTGCACCACATGCAATAATTAGTGATAAGGGTACTCATTTTTGTAAATATCCCTTATCACCCCCAAACTAGTGGCCAAGTGGAGGTGTTTAATAGGCAGATCAAACAAATCTTGGAGAAAATTGTTAATCCCAACCGTAAGAATTGGTCCTTTAGGCTTATTGATGTCTTGTGAGCCCATCGGACTGCTTTTAAGACCAACCTTGGTCAGTCTCCCTACTGTTTGGTGTATGAAAAAACTTATCACTTACCAGTTGAGTTGGAGCATAAGGCCTTTTGGGACATCAAGAAGCTCAACTTTGATTTGTCTGATGCGAAAATTCATTATAGGCTCCAACTATCTGAGTTGGAGGAACTTAGGAATGAAACCTATGAAAGTTCTAGGATTTACAAAGAAAAAACCAAAGCTTTCCATGATAGGCACATTCTGCTTAAATCTTTTAGAATTGGTGATAAGGTCTTATTGTACAACTCTCGATTGTATCTTTTCCAAGGTAAGCTTAGATCCCGATGGGATGGCCCGTTTATTATCCATATTGTACATCCCCATGGGGCTGTGGAGATTTTGAATCCAGGAACAGGGATAATTTTGAAGGTTAATGGTTAGCATTTGAAACCATTCCTCGAGTTTCCTACTGTTGGTAGTGAAGAGGTCATGGATCTCCATGAACCTCTTTACATTGATGACTAACTTTTAATCAGGCATGACCCCCTTGCATTGTCTTCATTTTTAATTCTTTTCATGCATTGAGGACATTGCATGGCTTAAGTGTGGGGGAGGGAAACCAGTTTCTGCTTTTTTTACTTTGTTTTATTTATTTTTCTTTTTATTTTTTTGAGCTTGCTAAAGGATGAAGTCCTACTTTAGCTTTTAGCTAATGATCATACCATTCGGTTGCTTCATTAATGTGCAAAATAAAAGTTTTGACTAAGGTACCCATTTTAAATGTATAAAATCTCTATTGAGAATAAAGAAATAAGCCTGTATCTTGAGATGGGACTTCTTTTGGAAAAGAAGAGACCCTTGTTTTATGGTGTTGGGCCATATGTAAGTCTGTGGATTCCTTGTACTTTTGATTTGGAGTTGAGACATTCTTTTTTATTTGGCGTGAGTTGACAAATGCATAATTTTAAATGAAATGTGAAATGTGGTATAAAGAAGAATAAGAGTTGATTCCCTTAGAAGTAGACAGGTCATTGCGCCACAGGAAGCGTGGTGTCTTCATCGAAATTCATAGGGAGGACACTTCTGAAAGAACTCTAGCATCACTGTCTTTGTGGGCATATGCAAAAATCAAAGCTACATAGTATCTTGGGTGTCTGGTGTTTGCTCCACCATGTTATTCAGGCCAAAAGTAGTGGAGTAGAATAGAGTTTATTAAGCAAAAAAAAAAAAAAAAAAAAGAAAGAGAAAAAATGTGCAAATATCATTAATGCTTGGCAATATGTTTTGGTAAAAAACACTCCAATGCCTTGGTCATTGGTTTCCTATTTCTTCACAAGTGGTTTTACCTTAAGATAAGAATGTTTTGGAAGAGACGAGGTGAGTTCCAAATTAAGAAATATGCTAGTGCCTAAAATTGATAAAGGGTAATAAAGGTTTCAGTGTGGGGGTCCCTTGTAAGAAAAATTATCTTTACTTCGGATCGGTATGAGCCTTACCTTTAGCCAGGGTTGGGATTTATTTATTCTAAATTTTGGGTGTATATTCACTGTTATTCACTGTAAACACCCACGAGACACAACTCGTCCACTAGGGGTGACCTAGGGGTTTAAAGGTTTGTTGCACATACTAAGTGCAACCGTGATTCCTACTAAAGTGAGTTAGGTTTTTAGTTTTTATTCTTTTTCTTTTTATTTTGCTCGAGGACTAGCAAAGTCTAAGTGTGGGGGAATTCTGATGAGCACATTTATATTTGAAATCTAGGGTAATAAAACATATATTTTATATATTTAGAATGGAGCTACCTTGAGTTTTACTCTTTTTTTATAGGTTTTGTATTTTAAAGACTTCAAACATTATCATTAATCATATCTCTCCAACAACAACTACCTAGTGTAGTTGGTGAGCTATGGTGTGTAAAATTCCCTTGCTCACCAGGAGGTCTCAAGTTCGAATCTCATAGTTGTCTTTTTTTAGAGAATTTTGTTAAAGATTTCTTACTTTTCACTCACTTAAAGCACTAAGGGCATGGAGGGGATTTCACATTAAATTAGAAGCAAGGAAAATCGTGGAAGGGGTTTCCTATGCAAGAAGAAAAAAAAAGGAAAGAAAAAAATGGGGAGAAATAAATCTTGTCCAAATCTTCTCTCTCCTCCACATTATCACCAAAAGATTGTCCAAATCACACAAAGCAAGAAATAAAATCGTCCCTTGGAGGGAGAAAAAGAAGAGACAAATAAATTAAAAAAAAAAGGAAAGAAAATAAGAAAGAAAATTATAGGAAATTTCTCCAAGTTTATTTCTCTCTTCTCTCTCCTCCACCTTAGCACTTTTGGTCTCAAAAGATCTCATTACCAATTGTGGGTTTCTCCCTTTTAAGAAAGAGAAATATGTTACCCTACCTCCCCATTCCCTATAAATATAACTCATGTAAGAGGAGGGGGGACAATTCATTCTTCTTCTAGGGTTTTTTTTTAGTTGCTATCTCTTTTTCTAGTTTTCTCTTTCTCTAACTCTAGTTCTAGGTTTATGCTTTAAACACTTTGTAAGTTCTTTTTATTCAATTAATGCAAGCACTTGTTTTTGATTCAGTCTTTTATTTTTATTATTTAAGCAATTCAAGTTGTAATTTTCAAGTTCTAGTTCTAGGCTTAGTTCTAGGTGACAAGAACAAGCTATGAAGCATGTCTTTCAAGTTCAATTTTTTTTTCTTCAGATTTATTATCTCTAGTATTAGAAATTTCAGATTTGGTTTATTCCAGATCTGGTTTTTAGTACTGGTAGTATCTCAAATCGATCAAGTTTTCAATTCAAGGGTTGAAGTTCAAGTAAGTAGGCTCTTTCAGTAGTCTTCCCTTCCCCCTCTCATTCCCTCTTCTGACCACCCTTTTTTTTTCTTAATTTAGGATTTTAATTTCAGTCGTTACATTATTGCTATCCCTTTCCCCCAAGGTTCATGGCTAGTGTATGTGTTGGCTTTGCCCCTGCTAGCCATAGAACCATCAATTTATTGCTTTTATTTTAATTATCTTCCTTTTCCTAAAGTCAAGTAGAGTAATCCTTGTAAAAATGACTCTCTAGTCAAGTAGGGAAGCTCATATTATGATGCATCCCTCGGGATAAGTAGAGAAACCTACTTGTGAGTCTCTCTTTAGCTTTATCCCTTTTCTTTTACTTTATTTTTTTTCAGTTTTTTTTTCTTTTATTCTTTTTTTTAATTACGTGAGTTGTTTATTTTCAATTATTTATTTATTTAATTTTAATTGTGTGGCTTGCGTCTTTAGATTCTTAGATGACGAATGGTTAGGACGTTATTTTAGATACATATGTTTAGGATGGTAATTAGAATTAAATCACAACCATTAATCAGTTTACTTTCGCATTATTAAAGAAAAATAAAGTAAAGTGGTTGCTCTCCCTGTATTCGACTTGTAGCTACACTGATCTGTACGCTTGAGGTTACATTTTAAAATCTCAAACAAACTTAATGTGGAGTGTGTGAGTGTGATCTATGCATGAACCAACCCTATAAAAACCAAAACCTAACTTATAAACCACCCAAGTAAGGCAAAATGGATGTTTTGAGCTGGGATAAACAATCAATTACAACCACCAATAGACAAAAAAAAGGGTCCCACCGACCTATGGAGCAAATCTGGGCAAAAGAATAGCCTCGATTGGCTTCACCAGTTGATGATCACAAATGGAGGGGCATCCACTAGTGATCTCCATAGGTGAGCATCAACCGGTGAACCTCCCAAGAGGGGGTTCTAAACCCATTTTGAATAGCCATGTACCCTAGGGTTAAACCTCCTATGGTTGAATAATTTTCTTAAAAGCTCTATGCATCATAGGAGAAGAACCAAGAAGAACGGGACCACACGACACGAGACCATCAACTGTCCACCATCATTTAGGACTCAAGGCGAGGGGATTTTTGTATGACTTTTTATGGAATGTATATATCATGATGCACATGTATATAATCATGTCATTTGCATAATTTAAATCCATTCTTGAAGTGAATGTGTATGTTGCATAGTGGTATGAGTTGTGAATGTGTATGTGTGACTGGAATGCAGGGTAGCCGAAGGTTGGGTTCCGCCACTACATGCCCAGGGTGAGTGTGTGTGAGTGTGTTGTGGAGATTGGGGTGCAGGATGGCCGAAGGTTGGTTCTGGCACTATATGCCCATGGTGTGTAAGTGTGGGTACAGGGTGGATGGAGGTTGGGTTCCGACAATATATGCCACTGGAGTGCCTGAGTTTTTTTGTGATGTGACTCATACCATAATAGAATGCATTGGGCTAGGAAAACCACCCTGGTGCTACAATCGTTGCTAATATGGGTTTTTGTATTGGCTAATCCTACCATCCAATGGTCCGAGGTTGGGATGATTTTCGGTGATGGAGGTGGTGGGGATGCGAGCGTCATGACAAACCCTCGTGTGATGTTAGATTCGATGGTAAGTATGTCCTACATGCGATGTTGGATTCGATGCAGTGGTATTATGGGGGATTATTAATAATGGCTTACCGGGTACCAAAGTAGTCATATAGGGACCGGTATGCTTTTGACTCACAAGTAGCTTGTATCCTTGGTGACCGATAACGTATATTCGTGACTGGGGATACCACCTATGTTGTAGTAACACTGATACCCACTATAGACATAAAATCTATTGATTAGGTTTGTTTGCTAATAATCGAGATCATGTCATTGCATCCATCCAACTCATTCATTTTGTTGTGGTTGAGCATTGATACTTGTCTTGCTTTCATTGATTGTTATGATTGCTTGTGTGTATACCTCTCTCACTGGGCTTCGTGGAAGGTCACCCCCATTGTTGCCCCCTTTTTAGATGTTGATTGAGGTAACCATCCAGAGTATGTGGCTGAGCAGTCGGCTCTCTATGGAGGTGACCTCTAGGACAAGGAGCTAGCTATGCATGGATGGTTGCGTATGTGACGACTGTGCATTCAGAGCACATTGAGGATGAGATAATCATTTGCTATTTTTTATTCTTTTTATACTTATCAAATGTAGCCCTAAGGGCATAATTGTAATTATGATTCCATTATGAAAAAATTCTTTTTGGTAATTATGGTAAATATCAATAAAAATCACTAGTTGAGTTTATTTTGATTGCTATTATCTATGTGATTGTAGAGTCATTTCATAGCTTTATGAACTTAAAGTATTGCATCATGGATCCTAGATGG
The DNA here is from genome assembly GCF_013358625.1 of Macadamia integrifolia. Classification (NCBI taxonomy): domain Eukaryota; kingdom Viridiplantae; phylum Streptophyta; class Magnoliopsida; order Proteales; family Proteaceae; genus Macadamia; species Macadamia integrifolia. The sequence continues at coordinate 7,835,078 of NC_056567.1, read as the reverse complement.
ATTGTGGGCACGTGTGTGTGTCCATGTCACGTGCCTCAGGTGAGTGGAGGCGAGGTGTGACATGAACTCTTATGCATGCTATAGCCAACTTACTATTACAACTCAAGAGGTTCCAAACACTAGAATACCAAGGGTTTCAGAATGAATAAATTTATATAAAGCCTAACCATGAGTCATAACATGCAACACATTTATATCTATAATACACAAAAATCATACAAGATAAATAATTTAAAGTAGTCATATATAAATCCATATAAAAATAAGACAAGCACACACGCCTTGCATAATTAAATAAAAACCTACTATAAATATAGATATCCTACCTTCGACACTTCAAAAGCCTCAGGTTTTGTATGATCATCGCAAATGAATAGTATATATACTCTTTGACTACCTATAAAAACCAAAATCATACAATCAAAATTTGGAGTATTTCAAACTACATTCGACTTGATCCCTTAAAACTAAAGGTATGTAGGCAAGTTGATAAAGTTACTTTCAAGTTCGGTGCAAAACCCACCAGAATATATATATATATATATATATGAAGACCATGAAATATTCAAATCAAAGTTTGAAGATAATCTCAATGTCAAGATCAAAAGAAATAAAACGGGAAAGCCTCACTTGAGAATAAGAAATCCTATATACAAACCAAACACTTGTCTAATCTTTGCCTTTTAGGATGATAGGATAATTGTCACACCCCGCTATGATACCAACGGTATCTTTACCATCTTATATCTCTACTAGGATCTCTGATAGCAGTACCTTAACCATTACAATCATGATACAACTAAAGCAACTAAAATCAATGTAGCAAAAATGTGAGTATATTTATAAGATGACTCATATAAATTTGTTAGGGAAGAACTAGTTTCACACCCTTCCTCCAATAGGCCAAGGTATGCGACACTAGATACCTCACCATTTCCAGTTAGCATGTCTTCCCGAGATCTAGACTAGGGTAGATCATAATACCACAACAACTCAACTAAAGACTAGAGGTCACATAAATATAAACAGTCCATCAGTGAGATATAGTACATCATTTCCAGTGTCACTAAGTGATATTATATATAGTTATCCAGTTTAAAGACATATACACTGTAAAAAGAATATTTACATAATTACCATATCTCAAAAGTAGACTATATACATCAGAGTGTTCTACAATGGAGGTATATACACAAAAGGAATATCAGAATAGCCTAATCTACTCTTCAGAAGAACTGGCCTCTATAGTCACAGTCATCACATCCAAAATCAGGTCCATGGTCGGTTTCATCCTCTGGAAAATGGGCCAAGTGACCCAAGGACACTGTCTCATGAGCATGTAATGCTCAGTGAGAGGTAGGGGCAAGCAAGGAAACACAATACAAATGATGCAATGCATGCTCCACACCTTATATAATGCATATGGATTCATTTAACATTATACTACTTCCTAATCCATTACTAAGTTTTAAATCAGTAGTATAGTGCTAAGCAACTTAGGTGATATTCCCTACCCTGTATGTTGGGCCTCAGGAATACAAGTTCGTTGCAGGCAGGAGTCAGTCAGTCCCAGAAAGAACCTCGGTCTCTTGGCTGACCCCTACACTAGTAACCCTGGGCAGTCAAGTGTACAATATGTTGTACTCGGTTGCTATTCGTCTTAAGGTACAGTACGTAGTACCACGAAAGTGAACTACTATCAGGAAACCATGGATCGAGATTAGTTAGTACCTATCTCCTACTGACAAGAGGTTGTAGCACTTGGGTGATGATAGCCTAACCCACAATGTCTATATAATGCACATTCAATCCTTAGCCATTCACATCAGCACACAATAATATTGGGCACCCATTAGTGCCCCATCTTACCTATCTTACCTGTTTCAGTTTCCCTATCCACAAGTTAGTGCCAACATTAATAATAGTTATATGCGTACAACCGTAATGCATATGTCACAGGAAAGATTATAATCTAATAAACACTCCACAAAATAAGTTAGGGCACCCACCCACCTTTGTGTTCAAGTCTAGAAATTCACCTCTTTGGTTTAATTAAGTTCTTTGCTGCAACTTATTCTCTTATTTCACAAAATATTCAAATCATTAATTACATAACAAAATTCTACATTCTACCCAACCTGTTTAGGTACAGTATCCCTATTCTCAGTTTAGGGAGGTACTTGACTGTTCTTCCCTATATATTTTGGTTTCCCAAACCTTCCTTTACTGGGTTATGTGTAGGAAACCACAAGTAGACCCCCACCTGGGAAAAAGTGTTCTAGCCGTACCTACAGTCCTCAAAGAATATATTAAATCTTGGCCATTGTAACCCTACTGTCATGGTCTTTATATTATGTATAAAATGCCCAAGACCTGGTTAAAGGTCTGATTATTGGAACCCAAATTTGCTGGTTGCTTTGGCAGCAATCGGCTGGCTAGTCGTGACCTGCCAATTCCGTGTTTTTCTACAAAATTTGATTCTGCCCTATTGTTCTCTTCTGCACAGGTTGCTGTGAAGCTGAATTGAGCTATTTCTCCTAAAATTGGTCACTGAATTGGGTTTGTTACTACTATTAATAGTATTATACATAGGATTCCAGCCCAATTCAGGTTTATAACTAAATTTCTACAATGAATTAATTAAAATTCTATTGAAATTCTCAATCCCAGTAACCATCAAAATTATGCCCTCATGTATTGGACAAATTTCCACTTGATTGGCTTAAATTTTCATTCTAGTTTCACTTATTACAAATGAAATCATATGAACCCTAGATTCTAGGGTTTACAGAGACAAATTTCCAATAAATTGGATCCCTGAAATCTTCACTGGGATGGGGTTTTTCCTTATTGAACAACAATATTCTGCACAGGGTTTCTCTAGCAGCCCTCAGTTGGCAAAAACCTTAACCCTAATTACCCCACTCATACAAAATTATCTTTCAAACCCTGGTACAGTAGTACTTTTACTCACCTGGGTGCAGACTTGATCCAATAACAGCCTGAGATAGGTGAGCTCCCTTTTCACTTCCTTCTCTTCTTCTTCTTTCTCTTCTCTACTTCTTATTGTTACACAACCACGACTTTGGGTGAGGTTCTTCTTCTTCTTAGGTCTGTTTGGCTGGGCCCTTATATATATAACACTTATTTAATTAGAAATTTTATTAAAATAAATTATGTTCCCCGTTAAGTTGCTGATATTAAACTATGTATTTTATACCTCATTTAGGCTTCTTTACATAGGGGAAAAATGATGATTTGCACAGTGGGGGTGTGGGGCCCATAATGCAAAAACCAGGAAAAACTAGCTGGCCAGTTTGTAGCCATCGGTTCTGACCATTTTTCAGTCTCCTATGGCCTTTCATACCTCCCTCTACACCTGATCCTTATAAGTTGAAAGTTATCCATCTGCCCGCACTTCCTGGTGATTTCTCCAGCAATGTTGGTTAGTTGAACAGGAGCAAGTGGGGTTACTTCTACTCTCCTAGCATTCCACTACTGCCAATCAAGCCGGCATCGGCCTTCTCTGTCCTATACTCTTTCCTGTCCACAGGTAAAAGTATACAAATCAAATTAGGGTATTACAATTTTCCCCTAGGGTGATACACTGGGTCTGATGAAGCCCTTCTTCAAAAAATCCTATAATTGTTCTTTCAGCTCTTTTAGTTCAACAGGTACCAACCTGTATGGTTCCTTAGAAAAAGTGATGCCCTAGGTATTAAATCAATGCAAAAATTTGTCTCCCTATTTGGGGGCACACTACATTTATCCTCAGGAAACACATCAGGGAATTCTCTTACCACTTCCAATTCTTCTAATGTTGCAGTCATCTTTGTAGTGTCCCTGACACATGCTAAATAGATTTCACATTATTTTTCTAATAATTTCTGAACTCGGGTAATAGAAATTAACAATTTCTTCGCCTTATATTTCTTATGCCCCTGAAATGCAAATTCATCTCCATCTTGAGATCTAAACAATATCTTTTTTTCTGCACAAAGTACACAAATCTTGGTATGCTAACAAGTCCATACCCAATATCACATCAAAGTCCTTCATATGTATACAAATCAAATGAACTATCATATCTCACCCACATATCTAGATGGTACATGGTTCATACACATCCTCCAGGTCCACTATAAACCCAATGGGTGTGCTAACCATTAGCTTATATGCTAACCCTTTTAGTTCCCTTCCCAACTTTGTAGCTACATGTGCAGACACAAAGGAATGAGATAGACAAGAGTCAAACTATACAAATGCTAGTATCATGGAAACTAATATTATACCTTCACAACCCCAAGGGTAACTTCAGCTTCTTCAGCTGTCAATGTAAATACCTTCCCTGATATTGGTGGCTTCTTAGTGGATGCAGATTAAGAAGTCACATTTGGCTCTCCTAGCTTCCTCTGGGGATAAAACCTTGTAAAATGTCCTGGCTATTAACACAAATAGAATTTTATAGATATGGGCTAAGTAGTTGTGGTGGTTGGTCGAGACTGGGCAGAGGCTTGACCTGAATCAATTTTCCTAGATACAATAGCAGTAGATGCAGCTCCTTTCACAAATTTCCCAAACTGTCTACTAGTGCCAGCTGCCTTGGCTTTCCCTATCATCTGGACCTGGTAATTCTCCCTTTGATTATCTTCAATTGACTTTGCAATTTGAACCACTTCAGCATAAGTCTAGAGCCGGTGTGTAATCAACGTGGCTCCAATGCTAGGTCTCATTCCGTTTTCAAACTTTTTAGCTTTTGTCCTATCATTTTTCATGTGCTCAGGTGCAAAATAGTATAAAGCTTTAAACTGCTGCTGATACTCTAATATTAATCTGGGTCCTTATACTAGTGTCATAAATTCAAACTCCTTGTCTCTCACACTTACGGGAAAATGGTTCCTAGAAAAGACTTCTACAAACTATTCCCAGGTAGGATGTGGATGTGTGGTTAACAATATGGGTCTGATAGCCTTCCACCATGTATGTGCTTCATTCGATAGCTGATAACTAGCACACAGGATATTTTGTTCATCATTACAGCCCAGAATTGAAAATGTTTCTCTACCCCCTCTACCCATTTGGTAGGATCCAATGTATCATGTGTCACTCCACTGAAGTATGGAGGCTGATACTTTTAAATTTTTTTTCATCAGCTTACTGGTATCCGTCCATACTTGTATAACTAGAGGGATTTTTGGAGTTTGTTATCCTGTAAGTGTCCCCATAGCTAGTACTGCTTGGGATGCCTATCCAGTAATAGTCTATGCTGTGACTGGTATCCCAGATGTAAACTAAGGATTATGAGTAGAAGTTGTGGGGACTGGCGGAGGTGGTGCCATAGATGCATGATTTGCTGATGATTCTCTAGAACGTATGGCAGTGGCCAACTCTTCAACCATTGCTCTTTGTTGCCATTGTATATTTTGTTGCAGTCCTTCTTGAATTCCTTATACCATATTAGTCACTATAGCTGCCACATCCTGTGCTGTGAGTACTGGTGGTGCAGGTGGTGGCATAGGTGTTGCTGCTATAAGGGCAGATGAAGGAGCAAGTATAGTGATCCCAGGTGCAGTTTCAGTTTCTGCCTCATCCTCCACTGTCATATGAGGGGTAGCTCTGGTAAGCCAACCCCTTTTCCTGTGTCGTGGTTCATGCTGCGATTGAGCACGTCTTGGTGGCATTTTGGAATTTTCTGAAAGATAAATGATTGATTAATTCCCATAAGCTCAACACATATTCACAAAAGATGAGTCATGCAACATGATTTAAATAAAATTAGTATCTTGGTATCTAACCAAGAGCACCCACATTCATAATCTAAGCACAAAATCTTTCTTTCAATTACTACAAACAAAATCTGCATAGATTTAATGTTTTTATCTTGAGGATTTTATTTTTTAAATCCTATGACACTAGATATCCTAAGATCTTATGAGTTATGATGCTTTTTCTCCAAGTCTTGCTCTGATACCACTCTGTTACACCCTACCTCTAATATTCCAAGGTATGCGGCACTGGATACCTCACTGTATCTAGTCAGCTTGTTTCCATAGAATCTAGACTAGGGTTAATCATAACACCATAACAACTCAACTAAAGATCTAATTTTACCCTTGATTTTGGTACTTATAATGTATGTGATGCAAGGACGGGCAATGATGGATGGAGTGGGCGATTCTGGTGACTTGGGAGGGTAATCTATTTATGAGGAAAAAGGTGATGGTGGTGAAAGGGAAGCACATGATCGAGGTCCTTTGCCTTAAGGGGTGCTGTAGGTAGCAGAAAATACTTCTGTCCCAAAGCGTTCTTATGCAAGGGTGGTAGGGAACTCATCATGGCCTGAGATTGCTGCTCTCCTAGAGCCAATTCAGGCAGGGAATATTACAAGGAATGTAATTTCTCAAAATGACTATGAAGAGAAGAGGAAGATATTTCAATATGCCTTGATAGGGCATGTTAATTTTTGTCTAATCTCCTTAGACGATCTTCGTCAAGAAGCCAAGGAAAAATGGAACTTGAGTTAGGAAGTAATAATGCATCCCTTGGGAAAGGGAAACCAGATTTTAACATACATGAAAAACAAGCCTTAACAAATCTTGTTTGGTCCGTTTTCCAGACCTCCCTCTAGAATACTGGCATGAAAATGTCTTCCTCTCAATTGCTAAAGAGGATGGGCGTCTAGTAGCATATGACCATCATACCCGTCAGGGATTGTTGGGGTACTATGCTAGAGTTTTAATTGAAATCAACATTTCTAAATCTTCCTCAAGGATCGATGAAGTACAAGTCGAGTGTCTCGAACCAGGAACCTCTAAAGTCTTTGGATTTTGCCAAAAAATAATATATGAAGATGGTTTTGAGCATTGTGGATACTGTAAGAAGGTTGGACACAATGTCTCATCTTGTCGGCAAAAGAAATCCGATGTTGCACAGCAAAGTGCAAAAGATGCAGCTGCAGGGATTTTTGGGGTGCTGTATGTAGAAGATGGGATTAACTCGGCTAGAGTTAACTCGGGTGGGGAACGAAATCTCTCTAAGGAAGTTCCCATAACTGGCTCTCCTTTTCAAAGTCCTTCCTCTCTTAGGACTTCTCCATATGGTAACAGTGAGAGGGGAGATATTCAATTGGCTTTGGACTCTCCAATTTTTGAGAACATTGATTCCTCTCCTATTTCAAATATTGGCGCTGATTTGGAAGGGGATATTCACATCGTGCTGGACTCTTTCTAGTCTATTTCCTCTTTAAGGTGAAAGTCCACTATGCAAGATCCTCCCAATGTTGCTAACTATTATCCCTTGGTTGATGGTGAGGTTGGCGGGTCTAGATTGGATCCGAAACTGGGTAACTTTGACCCATCAAAGGATGAGGGACAAGCAACCTTGCAGGTTGAGTCACATAAAGTTGCAAGTAGAGAGTTAGCTCCCTTACCAACCCTCCCAAGGAGGGAGGCTTCTACTAGAGGAAGAGGTGGGGGATTTTATTCTCCATGAGGAAGGATGCCTACTCTAACTCGCCCCCAAGCCATTGAAGGTGACTCGCTGGTCTCCCATATCCTTGATACGGAGGTTAGTAATAGAAGAGTGGCCTTTAATTTTAAGGAGGTGGATGCAATTGATAAGGTTATTTCTGCTCATGAGAAAGGGGCAATAGGAACTTCGAAAGGAGTGGAACAAAGTAAGAAAAAATGTGTTTGGACTAAAAGGTCTGATAATGCTCATTATCCCCTTAATTATTTGATGAGAGTCCTATTCTGGAATATTAGAGGGACGAAGAAGGCTTCTGGTGCGAGGGCCTTAGGGATTATGTTACGAGAGCTTTCTCCTGACATCGTTTGTGTAGCTGAACCTCCTTGTAAGTTTCCATTTCTTTTGGTAAACAAATTGGGTTTTGTTGCAGATTTATTCACAATAATCATGTGGATGAAGTTCCTAATTTATGGGTGCTTTGGAAGCAAGGAATTACTCGGCCATCAGTTGTTTCGATGTCCAACCAGCAAATTTTAATGGAGGTTGATTGGAATGGAAGTAAGGTTGGTATTTCTTTTGTGCATGCGAGTAGTTTCAAGGTGTTGCGTAGGGATTTGTGGATGGACCTAAGTCTGGTGGGATTCAACCTTATTGTCCAATGAGTAAAGAGGGCCTAGTAGGTTCAATCTTAGCTCCATAGTGGAGTTTAGAGCAATGGTTGACTCGTCCATGTTAATTTCGGGCCCTTCCCAGGGAAAGAAATTTACATGACTAATAACCGTCAAAGGGGTCATGTGGCAATGGTGCTCGATAGAAGTTTCTGCATTGAGAAGTGGCTAGACTGCTTTAAAAATATTTCCCAAAGAGTCATTCAAAGTACTATGTCTGATCATGCTCCTCTTTTGGTTCTTTAAGACGTGATCCCAAAGCCCGCTGATATTCCTTTCAGATTTAATGGGTTCTGGATGGAGGATGATAATTTTTTATCGGTTGTAAAGGAAGCCTGGGGAAAGAGGTTAGTGGTAATCCTATATTTTTTTTATTCAGAAGTTGAAGCAGGTGAAGATATTAGTTAGGCCTTGTGCGAGGCTAACTTTTCCCAATGTGAATAAAGAAGTGGAGAGAACTTCCAATATTCTGAAAGTTGTTCAAGATGAAATAGAACTTTCTGGCATGTCAGATGAGCTTTTCAACAAAGAAGTTGATGCTAAAACCCCGTTCCTCAAGGCCTCCCAATTGCATGCGCAACTTTGGTCTGAGAAAGTGAAGCAGAAGTGGAAGAAAGAAGGGGACTGTAACTCTAATTTATGAGGAGTGGGGAGCCTTTCAGAAAGGGAAAATAATTTCCACGAACATAAGTCTTGCCTCTAAGCTTGCTAACCTGATGCACTCTACAATTAGAGGTGGTGGTATGGGCATTAAATTAGATGTGCAAAAGGCTTTTAACTACCTCTCTTAGGACTTCCTTTGCTACCTTGAGCAAATTTGGCTTCTCATAAATTTGGATTTCTTGGATTCTTGAAATCTTGTCATCCTCTAGAATTTCTATTTTGGTGAATGATGGGCCAGTTGGTTTTTTTGGTGTTAGGCAAGTTCTTAGCCAAGGTGACCCAATTTCCCCTATCCTATTTATCTTGGCTGAGGAGGTATTATGTAGAGGCTTAAAAAATTTGGCAGCCAATGGAAAATTGAAATCTCTCCCTAGGCCTAGAGGTGCTATTACTCCTTGTCATCTTCTGTTTGCTGATGATATATTCATGTTTATGAATGCTTCTGCATATTATGTTAGATAGGTTTAGAGCTTTATATTAAGGTACTAGGAATTCTTTGGGCAGCATATCAACCTGGAAAAAAGAAAAATTTTCTTCGAGAAGGTAGTGCCTCACAGGAAACATCATATCTTAGACATTTTGGGAATCCCTCTATCTAGACTTCTAACCAAGTATCTGGGAGTGGAGATCTTCAAAGGGAGAGTTACTAAAAATCATTTACATCCCATGATGGATAAAATTAAGGCCAAGTTGACTGGTTGGAAGGGTAAATTATTATCTCTGGCAGGCAAGGTTGAGCTAGTTAGATCAGTGATATCAGGAATTCCCATACAATACTTTACTGTTTATTAGTGGCCACAATCCATCACTAAAATCATAGAGCAGTGGATGAGGAATTTCATTTGGTTTGGTGACATGGAGGTGCAGAAGATGATTATGGTTAAATGGGACAACATCTGTAACCCTAAACTGGAGGGCGGGTTGGGAATTAGAAAGCTGAGAGAAGTTAACAAAGCTTGCTTGTGCAAGTTAGCATGGTGGATTAAGCATAAAGACTCTATTATGAGTAAATTTTTTAGAGCTAGATTTTTAAATCATGATGGCTCTCTGAGAGTAAAAAAAAAAAAAGTCCTCTTCTATTCTTCCTGGGCTAAAAAAGGTTTGGCACCTGGTCTCTGAGTCTAAGCACTGGACTGTTGGTAATGGGGAAAAAATAAACTTTTGGTTTGACAAATGGATGGATGGCAACTCTACTGCTGAGGACTCTAACCTGGACATGAGTCTTTTTTATGGGGTGACAATGAGAGTGGTAAACTTTATCTCTAATCACAGGTGGTGCTTCACTTTGGTGCACTCTTCTTTTTTAAAAGAAACTTTTGACAAAGCAAAGTAAATTCAAGTCTCAAACTTGGAAGATATTTGCCACGGGTCCCTATCACCCTCAGGAGTCTTTTCTATAAGGTCAGTATGGGAGAAAATTAGGAGATCTCATCCTAAGGTGCCTTGGTTCTCTCTGATATGGAAATCTAACCTTCAGCCTCGTCAAGCAGCTTTTGGTTGGAGACTTGTTCATAATAGATTGCCAACAGATGAAGAGGTGTGTAGGCAAGGTGTTCTTATGCCATCTAGATGTGATCTCTGTGGTTCAGCTGAAGAGTCAATGGTACATCTATTCCTAAGTTGCAGATACTCCTCTCACCTGTGGAATTATTTTTGTGAATTTTTACCATCCAATGCCCCTCTTTTTTCAAGGTAGAGGATCTCTTTAGATGGTGGAAAAAGAAGGTAAGCTCTATATCTCTCTAAAATGTTTGGAACTATGGTGTCATTCTCATTCCTTACTTTCTGTGGATGGAGAGAAATGCTAGAAGATATAAAGGTAAATCCATTCACCATTCGCTTTGTTTCTCCAAGGTTATAAGTGAAATCAAGTCTCTTTCGCTATCTCTATCTGGCAAAGCTCTTTCTATTTCAGATCTGATGTGCGCTAAGAGTTTTGGTATCTCAAGGCCTGTTTGTAAGAGAAGTGAGCCTATGGAGGTTTTCTGGTGTCCCCCCCCCCCCTATCAGGTTGGTTCAAGCTGAACACAGATGGTTGTTTTTAGGTAATAATGGAAGGGCTGGAATAGGTGGTCTTCTCAAAAATAAGAAGGCTGAGGTGATTTGTAACTTCAGAGGGGCTATTGGTGTAAAGAAAAATTTTGAAGTAGAGATTAGTGCAGTCATCTCGGGTATCAAACATGCTAAAGCTATTGAGGTGCAAAAGTTGGGGATTGAATGTGAATCAGTGGCTATGGTTAACCTTCTTTCAAGAGGTTTGGTTCCTTGGTATGTTCTTCAACGATGGAGAGGTTTAGCATCTTATCTTGACATAGTTTAGTGGAAGATCGCTCATTGCTATCGTGAGGCAAACCTGGTAGCAAATTTCCTTACAAAATCCGCAGCAAGATAGAACATCTCTGATTCGGTTCTGATATGGACTTCCTCGATCATTATGGAGCTGGAGCGGGATGCTAATATGCATCCCTGTTACAGATTTATGTAGTTTCTTTTTCTCTCTTTTGTTAGGTAGAATTTCTTTGGAGCTCTTTCCTACTGATGGCAATGGCAAAGGTGGGAAGGTTGCTTTCTGAATCTCTTCCAAATTTTTGATGTGCTGATTCTTCTCTAGTGTACTATATTTTTCTTCCTTCTTTTTAATATAATTCTTTGGATCTTCTAGTGAAAGAAAAAATAACTCAACTAAAGATCAGAGGTCACAAAAACATAAATAGTCCATTAGTGAGATATATTACGTCATTTCAGTGTCATTGAGTGATATTATATTTACAGTTATTTAGTTTAAAGACATATACATTGCAAAAATATATATATATATATATTTAAACAGTTTACCGCATCTCAAAATTAGACTATATACATCAGAGTGCTCTACAGTGGAAGTACATACGCAAAAAGAATATCATAATAGCTTGATCTACTCTTCAGAAGAACTAGCCTCCATAGGCAAAGTCATCACATCCATTGTCGGGTCCATGGTCGGTTTCATCCTCTGGAAAGTAGGCCAAGTGATCCAAGACCATTGTCTTATGATCAAAGTAGGTAGTTGGCAAAATACCAGCCTCATCATCTAGAAAATAAAATAAGTGTGGGATGAGCATGTCATGCTCAATGAGGGGGTGGGGCAAGCAAGCAAACACAATGCAAATGACGCAATTTATTTTCCACACTGTAAACACCCAATTTTGTCACCCTCCTCCGGCTATAATGAATTACAAATCTTGGATGCAACTTCTTACTTCTGATTGACAAAGATGATAATTGATTGAGGTAATCTAACCTAGAAACATCCCATACTCACCCAAAATCCAAAAAATCCCGTGTAAGAGAAAAAGAGGTTTCAATTATGGCATTTAATATACGAAGGAATTCGGTCCTAGGGGAACAAATGGATGCATAGTAATTGGAAATACGATTCCAACGATATATTGTACGTCAAAATCGAACCATCAGATCTTTTGCAATCGCTCCTGAAAAATTACATCTTGAAACACCTAGTCGCGCACATCATAGCCTGCTTCGCATGCACCTTGCCTGCCCCGCGCCCTATTGCCTACCTTGCATGCATCCCTCCTACCCCGTGCACCCCACCTACCCCACATGCCCATGGCCTACCTCGCATGCATCCCATGCCCTTGCCAGCACCCCGTGCTATTGCCAGCCTCCCGTGCCCCTGCCAGTGCCCCACTCCCTTGCCAGTGCCCCGAGCCCTTGCCAGCATCCTACGCCCCTGCTAGCGTCTCTCACCCCTGCCAGTTCCCTGCTCCCCTGCCAGCCTCCCACATCACTGCCAGTGCCTCGCTCCCCTACCAGCGCCCAATGTGCGCCCTACCTTACGTGCGCCCCTACCTACCCCGTGCACCCCCGCCCAGCCTGGTGTACTACCGTCAATGGCCAGAATATACGTTCCAATAACTGGATTGCGGAAGAGATTTCCTCTTTTCTCACTTATACACTCTATACTGTCCCGCTAGTGTACCCTACACCACAACCTCCCATTGGCCCAAGAAGGAATCTTTTTACCTTATTGGCCCCCAAAAAATTACTTTTTCCTATTGGCTAAAGAAATTTACCTTTCACCCCATTAGTCCAAAAATTCATGTTTTCACCCCATTGGTTTAGAAAGACCACTTTTTCACCCCATTAGCTAAAGAAATTCATCTTTCCTCCCAATTGGTCTAAGGAATCTATAAATACCCCCTCCCTTTGTTTTTTCACACTCAAGCCTCCTAGTGAGCATCCCTTGTAGAGAAACTCTGCTCTATCTCCTCCCCTCCCCCTTTGAGGTTCTTCAAGTCTTTGGAGAGATTCTTTATAATATCCAAAATGTTCTTCGAATCTTTGAAGTGTTCTTTGGGCCTTCGCAGGTTCTTCAATCTTTTGCTTTGTTGAATGAGCTTTTTGCGGAGAAGAAATTTTGCCTTAGTCTCCCTCCCCCCTTTGGAGGTTCTTTTAGTCTTCGAAGCGATCTTCGTAAGATTTGAAGTATTCTTCAGATCTTTGAATTGTTCTTCGGGGCTTCGAAGTTCCTCCATCATTTAAGTTCAGCCTATCCCCAGCAGAATCTCTACTGGAGTGCCACCTCAACCAAAACCCGAAAGTAGCCCATCCCTTGCTTGTGCCACCTCAAGTAAAACTTGAAAGTAGCCCATTGCTAGCGGAAGCTCTGTCGGAGTGCCACCTCAGCCAAAACCTGAAAGTAGCCCATCCCTAGCGGAAGCTCTGCTGGAATACCACCTCAGCAAAATCCAAAAATAGCCCATCCCCAGCAGAAGCTCTGCTAGAGTGCCACCTCAGCCAAAATCTAGAAGTAACCGTTCCTAGCTGGAACTCTGTCCAAATATTACCACAGTCAACATCTCTCAAGAAAGGAAGTTGGAGATCAAGACCATCTTCTCCTGAGCTGGGAGAATCTACGAGAATGTTCGTGCTAGCATTAATCAGTGGTCCACCCCTCTTGACTCGAAACAGGGGTCAAGGTCAAGTATAATTTCTTAATCAAATTGTCATAATGTAGACTTTATATTGACTTTATTTTAGTGTACATAGTTATTTAAATTCAATCCATGTATATATGTGTGATAACTTAGCCATGCATGTAGAATAGTAATAAATGTGAAAAATGTTCATTCTTAAGCATCTAGTAGGAACACCGGTTAAACCAGGTAGATTGGGTGCCTAACACCTGCCCAACTCTACAACTTGATACTGACTCTAAATCTCTGGACCAAACCAACTTCTAGGCCCTTTTTCTCAGGAATCGGGCCCACCCCTGGGTCCTAGGCCCATAATCCTAGGTGGTGACTCCAACTCTTTTGCATGATCCCAGTCCCCTATTTTGGACCCTCATTAAATCTCTGTCTTAATGTGAAACTTTACATTCTTACGAAATAGGCCTCAACGTATCTCTGAGTGATGATACGGTGGTGCAGGGCCCACAAGAAAACACACACGACACACCCTTCCTAAAAAAGAGAGAGGAGAGAGGGCTAAATGTAAAGTCCTTTCTTTCCCCCCAAGGGGGAGAAGAGAGAGATCTCCGACCATTACCCTCACACTGGCGACTCAACTGGGGATACTTGTCAAGCTTTTGATACTAGATGCTATTATTAAATGCAAGAACTTTTTCCACCACATCCATTTGAAAACATGTGTTAGCTAACCCCATGTTTGTAATTGTATCCACTAACCACATCATGCATCGTGCTCGAAGTGAAATCATTTGGCAAGGGACTCCCTATCATGCCTGCACCCTCGAGGAGGTCAATGCATGTCATGGAGAGTACTCTAAAAGCAAATGGTAGTCGCTTCCTGTACAAGGGTGTGGGGTATTGTTAAACGAAAAGGATGTTCATAATTGTGCCGACAGCTTCGGGGAGGTCCATGCACTTTATGACATTCTAAGATCAAATAATGATATTCTTGCATTACACTTTTGAACACAATCACTCATGGTTCCACCATCCCGTGGCTAGTTGCTTAATCTCGTGTGTAATCACAAGTAATGGGCAAGGAAGTCACCCCTTGATCTCGTACCTCTTGGTATATCAAAAGGATCATGTACCTTGTGTATATAGATCCTGTCAAGGAAACCTTGTCAGTCCTATTGCATCCACTACATGCTCGCATCATAAAGGAAATAGATGGAGAATGCTAGGAACACCACAAGCTGATCTGTAGAATTTATTTGTGGTCTTGAAAATAAATTTTCTTATAATGTATTCTAGTTATAAAGAAATGCTCTCCTAAGTGGGTTTCGGATAAAAGGTCTCCTTCCTCCTTAGAAATGAGATATGGATGATCTGGTATGTGTGACTCCAAGGTGATTCCTGTCTAAGTCTTGCGAAACACCAAATTATCTAAAAGACCCAACGAAACTAGGAGGAAGGTCACCTAATGGGATGAGATTAAGGAAAGTATGACTTTATCACAGAGAATGTCATATAGGATTATTCTGGTCAAGCCATTTGTGTGTATCTCTCCCTTATGACATTGAGTGGACTAAGGGCATCAGCCCCTATCCACTCCCTATCATTAAGTGGACTAACCTTGGATGAATCATTGGTTGACAATTGAGTGGATGAATGAATAAAGTGTTGGGAATGTAAGAATCCTAAAATAAGCCACTTTTGGCTCAGGCACAATTCCACACCTCAAGTATTCTCCGCGGTCCATTTGGACACGTCAGGGTAACCGGTTGACTCATTTAAGTCTAGTGTCACCTCCATCGTCTCTCTGAGATTGTTTATCAGAAAGTGATTACAACCCAGTTCACATAGATCCACATGACTCTGAACCACCTGAGTAAGCATGGGTCCATCCCGTGGAGACCTTGTAGATAGAAATGGTTGAGGTCAAGAGAGGAATAGCCCAGATACTGCATGCACTCCAAACCCTCCAAGGATTGATCTCAGGACTGAGTCAGCACCAACTATAGGGGATTTAGAATAGAATGGAGCTACAGGTTATTGTGGGAACTCTTCTTAAGTTAACTCAGGAGAACCGAAACAAGTCAGACCACCTGGCCAATGAGGAGTATCACCTACTAGTCCGAATGGTCAATGAGGCACCTATTCCCGGGTCCCTCCTCCTAGGGTAGTGATTGAAGATGAGGAAGATGAGTTTGCGGCGCAAGTCAGAATGGAATTGCCAGAGATAGAGAGAGAAAGACAAATCAGAGAATAGTTGGAAAAGTTAGAAAATATGCTCTGAGCAGGAAAGAGTTCGAAGAATCAAATGGTGGATTCCAATGATACGGATTTCTTTTCTGGAGTAAGGATTCCCAAGAAGTTTAAATGACAGACCGACAGATTTGATGGGTCAAGAGACCCCAAGGCTCAACTCAAAGTTTTTCTTAGCGTCACCAAGTCATGGCAACTCGTTGACAACTAGATGGGATAAGCTTTCATGTTAACCCTATCAGGGCCTGCACTGAGGTGGCTCACATAGTTGGAGTCTTCCCAAACTCAGAATTGGATAATGTTAGGGATATGCTCACACTCCTATAGTTGGTTTTGATGATAACAAACATATGAAGGTATGTCACAATTTTCCTTTAAGTATTGTTTTGTAGAGACTTCATATCAAAGATCGAATTTGGTGAATGAAACGAAGAAATGAAGATTAAAATCATTAAATGAAGAGTATCAACAAGTTGGCATCAATGCTTGAAGAAGATATCATAAGAATTTGAGACATGAAGCTTAAAGACATGGAATTGCAAACAAGAAGAAAAGAAGATAAAGTGCCAAAGAGTGGAAAGTTCAAGTGAAGAAGAAGACCACTAGGATAGATTGGTCACTTTTAATGTAGTTTGTAACTTCCACATATATATATGCACTCACCACATGCATGAGCATTGCATCATATTAGAATGACCATAGAGCATGCCTTGACCAGGTATGAAAAGTCTCTAAGTGGTATGGAACACACAGTAACCTAACTCAAGGGTATTTAGGGAATCTTAAGATTAGTATTAGGAGATGAATCCTTCATAGAAGTTGTAGGAAATTGAGTTGTAATTCTAACGCAACTAATCTCAGATCATTCTGAAGTCGGACCGAAACGTTATGGTCAAAACTTTGATGACTGGTCAGTATGACAGCATTCTGTCAAAACAGAGCATGTCATGTTGGCGGTCAACCGGTTGGAAGCCCTGGTCGATCGGAACCACCCGAGACCATTGGCGGTCCACCGGCTGGAAGCCCCGGTCAATCAGAGCTGTCCGAGACCATAGTCGATCGACCGTTAAAAAGTCCTGGTCGACCGGTGACTGCCTGGAAGAGCCCCAACGGCTATATTTTGCCTCAACGGCTCTTGGCGGTCGACCGGCTACCAATGGTGGTCGACCGGCTACCAATGGCGGTCGACCGGTGGACCCAGAATATGACCGTTTAAGTGAGATTTACTACCTAAAATGCTCTCCTAAGCTCACCTATAAATACCTCTAATACTACTCGTTAATTAACAATTAATCTCAACTTCAGAGAAGCATTATTTGAGCATTAGAAGTGAGAATTGGTCTATACCATTTCTTGAGTTCAAGTTCTTTATTTTATATTCAAGAGGAACTCAAGACCATCTACAAGTCTTCAGCTACATCTTGGCATTTATATTACAAACATCAAGAAGATTTCAAAAGGTGCATTCATTCTATCATCATTGCATATTTCCTTTGCACCACACCGGAGGTAATTCTCTTTTATTCCACTTCTCCATTTTCTATTTTACATTAAGTCTAGACTATACTTAGGCTTGTGTAAGGACCCTCTCATCCTTAAGAGATTGTAAGGATCCTCTTATCCTTAAAAGAGTGTAAGGTGCCTCTCTACCTTAAAGGAGATTGTAAGGATTCTCTTATCCTAAAAAGAGAAAGGTCTCTCTCTACCTCCAAAAGAGATTGTAAAGGTGTCTCTCTGCCTGGAAAGGGGATTTGTAAGGATACTCTTATCCATGATAAAGATTGTAAAGGTTTTCTTCCCTACCTACTGTACTGAAAGGGAGAACTAGTGGAATGTCTTACAAGAGGATTCTTGTAGGGAGTGGACTAGACTCAGATTGAGTCGAACCACTATAAATCTTGTGTTGTGCGATTGTGCCTATTTTATTTATTCCGTATTATTTTAACTTGCAATCACACTTAGGACTATTTATCAAAAAGAGTTAAATTCTACTAGTATAACCTATTCACCCCCCCTTTAGGTTATTTCAGACAATAGTGGTGAAAGCCTTCACTAAGCAGTACTCTTATAATACTGAGGTAGATGTGAAGCGTCGAGAGCTCGAGACGTTGAGACAGTAGCCTAGGGAAGGATTCACCGCCTTCCTAATGAGGTTTAGAGATAAAGCAGCCAAGATTGCAGACTAACCTTTTGAAGCAAAGCAAGTGGAGATGTTGATTCAAAACTTGTCTAAGCCTTATTATGATATTCTCTACTATCAATATCTGCAGACTTTTGATACCCTAATAGCCACCGACACACGTGTGTAAAATAGAATTTTGAGGGAGGCCCAGTATCAAGGATCATCCCAAGATGTGGGAAAGAACATCAGAGTTGAAACCAATGTGGTAGGTGCAATCCAACAGTCAGTATCACCCATCACCTCGTTAGAACCTTTTGTAATACAAGTAGATGCTCCTTCCTAGAAGATTCCTCACCCAAGGAGATAGTTCACTGATTTGGGAATGCCCATGACTGTAGTACATGAGAAGCTGAAGAAACAAGGATTGCTAGGGACAGTGGCCCCAAGGGTACCCCCTTTGGTCCCAGTGGTCTAGTGGTATGTTGCTCTTCCTTGAATATCACCTTCATAATTTAATTTCCTTTTATTTGGCTCTGATTGATGTTCTTTCAAGGGAGAACATGGCATACGGATCCTTCTACTGTTTAGTCACATGTTGGTGCCATTGGTACATCCCAAGCTAGACCTTCTACTAGTGTGAGTGGATCCCTTAGGATGGCCACCATCTCCTTTCATGGCTTCCCGGGCTGGTCTTATCCCAACACATACAATCCTGGTATCCCTCATCTTCTGGAGCGGAGACTAGACAGAGATGCTTCTCTTGGGCTACCTATTTCATATGACTGTGTGAGTATCTAACCACCCCTATTTTGATTGGCTTTCGACCTCCTTTGGCTGACATGGTCTTCATCAGGTATCTCCTGAGGCTTATGCCAATCTTAGGAGGATGCACCAGAGCTTGTGTGAGGTGGTGATCAACAAGGTATCCTCTCTCTCTCTCTTTTTTAATCTTGTTCTTCTTCTTTATTACTCTTTTTCTTTACCACCCCTTATATTTCCTAGGGAGGAAAGATCACTGCCTTCTAGAGCCAAGTCATCTCCTACCAACAGGAGAATGCCCAACAGCATACATAGATTCAGGATCTCACCCGGAGGCTAGCAAATTCAGGATTGGCCCCTACCAACTCTTCGACATTCTATGAGGACGACCATGGTTCAGATGATGATTTTGACTCTTAGGGATCTGTTCTTGTAGTTCTTGCAAGCATAAACACATGTATATCTTTTCTTTTTCTTTTTGCCTCCCAATGTTTATTCCTGCTTCTTTTTGTATTACCAGATTAGGCCTTTTATGAATTAAGATCTATTGGTGACATAAAGACAATTTCATTTATGAATTTGAATTTTTAGGCACGATTAATTCCACAACTCAAGTCTTTATTAGAATAATCTGATAACACGAAAATCCAAACATCATGTTATTTTACTACCAAGTTCAATACATGGAATGAAAATAACTTTCCTACCATAGACAAGATAGGTAGGTAACAAGGTGGGGGAACAATCCATGGGGTGGGTAGAAGTTCACCAACTCTTCTAGGTCCTCTGCTTTCAATCTATACTATCGGCTGATGTAGGTGGGCAAGTAAAAGGATGTATGAGTCAATCCCATCAACCTGACATATTTGTGTCCAGAGGTCTTCATTAAAAAGTCCTCTTGTGGGCACCATGGGCTCCTCCATGGAATATCCTGTCAAGTTCTTCCTTGTGGGTACTCCTCCCAAATAATGATAAACTTGAATTCTGAGACTTCCCTCTTATCCGCATAGCAAAGAGCTCTAAGTTGGCATTCTTTTAACGGCCTGGTCAACTTCAGTTTTTCGAGGAGCCAAATCTAAAAAATAGCAGGACTTCATTGATAATGATCAAGTCCAAATCTATGGCTATGACTCATGTCATCTAATCCCTTAAGTGTTTCTACAAGGACTGTAGGGATGATATCACCTCCTTTCTTCAATTTCTTTACCATTTCTATCAGAACAAGTGGTGCACCACATCCGGAAGTTTGGAGAACATAGTGAGTGATTATGCAAAGTAGATAAGCATCCTGTGATCTTCGTTGATGGATTCCTCCTAATGATAGATACTGAGCAAAGATTTTGGCCACCTTCAGAATCAATCTTCCCATATCTAATGAACTGCTTCACTTCCTTCTTTTTCCATCCGAAAAAGTTCTGAATTTCCTCTGAGTAATCTTTTTCAAAGATGGTTGGATTAACCTACCCTTGGGTGGAGATTGCATACAAACTTAGAATTCTTGGAGAGTTAAGCAGATCTCAACTAATCCAAACTGAAACACATGAAGATTGGTATCCCAGTGTTGAGGCACCTGCCAGAGTAAATGGTGATGTAATTTTACACAGCTGATCCAACTGAGCATTGACACATTCATCGATTCCAGTAGTCCTGGTGCCCTCCTGGTGCCCTCATGTTTATATCCAAGGTCCATTTTCTCAATGTCTCTTCCAACAAGCCCATGACCTTTCCTGCAGTCATCACAAACGAAAAGGAGATGTGATGGTTTGTCAAGTATCACTCATTAGCTATTGACACAACCAAGCCTTTACCACTGTTGCATCAAACTCTTTTTATTATATATATTTTTTTTACTAATCAAGGATGGGGAATGAACTGGCCTTGATATACTGGTGCTGGGTGGCGACTATTATGGGGTGGAATTTTGGATTATAATTTGGAGGACCATAGGTGAATGACAGATATCTAACGGTCATACATGCCAAATTGCAATTTTGGGGGACACAAGTTATGTTGATCTTTTACATACCTTGGTTATTAATTTAGGAACCAATTTATTGCCTTTAGATGGTTGAGACCGCACTTACACATGTCAAGTTGCCTACGTATCCATTGAGAGGAATCAGGTCTAGCGTAGTTCGAGCTATTCACCCTTTCAGACATAATATTTCTTGAGTTGATCCATATTGACCAGTCTAGGTATTTCTTCACCATTGTGGTCTATGAGTTTTACAGCTTTGCCTGGTAGAATTTCTTTGACAGTGAAGGGGCAACTCCAGTTGGGCCTGAATTTTCCTTTTGGGTCATGAATTGGGGCCCTTCAACCTCTCCTATGTGATGGGGTTTTACATTTTTGTTGGAGGCCCTTGCCATTCTCAGTTGATATTTCTTCAGATTATCCATGGCCTTCATATGCCTTTCATTGAGAAAGTTGAGCTCATCATATCTAGCCTTCACCCATTCTCCTTCAAGTAGCTGACTATCCAGGAGCACCCTTAGGGATGGCACTAAGATTTCCATGAGTAGAACTGCTTCAACCTCATACACCAAAGAGAAAGGAGTTACCCCTGTCAAAGATCACACAGAAGTCCAATATGCCCATAAGGCAAGGGGCAACTTAACCTCCCAATCCTTGTGTGTTTCAGCCATTTTCTGAAGGATGACCTTGATGTTTTTGTTAGCTGCCTCTACTGCCTCATTGGTCTATGTCCTGTAAGTGGTAGAGCGATGCCTTCTGATACTGAACTTTGTGCAGATCTTATCAGTCTTGCCCCAAAAATGGGATCCCTAATCCGGTATCAACTCTTGAGGCACTCTATATTCGCAAATGATGTTTTTTTGGATGAATTTTGCCACCATAGCAGATGTAAGGACTGCATATGATTGAGCTTCTACCCACTTGGTGAAATAATCAATGGCTACCAATATGAACTCGTGACCATTAGATGCTTTAGGGTTGATTTTTCCTATGATATGAATGCCCCAAGTGGAGAATGGCCAAGGAGAACTGAGCAAATGCAACTCCATTGGCAGGATATGTATGATATTGGCAAATATCTGGCATTTGTGGCATTTCTTGACAAAGCCCATGCAATCTACTCCAATGTGTTCCAGTAATATCCCACCTGAGAATCTTCTTAGCTAGCATCTTGGTATTCATGTGGAGTCCACAAAGGCCTTGATGGCATGATGGTTGTAGCTTGTTCTTCATCCACACACAACAACTGTATTCCATCATAGGATCTCTTGTATAACAAGTCCCCTTGAAGGATAAATTGGGTGGCATATTTTCTTAGAAATTTATTTTCTCTTTTAGTTGCTTTAATTGGGTACTTCCTTTCCCTGATGAAATCCATTTTGTGAACAAACCAAGACCAACCATCTATAGTGAGAGAATTCACCGAATTCTAATAACTGAGCCTGTTTCTTTGTTCCACTAAGAATGGTTGGACCCTAGCCATAGGGTTGCATTCTATCATAGATGCCAAGGTTGCAAGGGCATCGGAAAACCAATTATTATCTCTTTGGAAGTATTCAAACGCGATCTTCTAAAAGTGTCCAGGGGTCTTCTTCCAAATGTTCTTGATACGGCTTCAATTTCTCATCTTTGGTCTTTCACTTTCCCTATCCTCATATCTGCTTCTCAGTGCGAGGCATGGGAATTTCTTGGATTGCTTTGATCTTCATAGGGTCAACTTTGATGCCCCTTTAACTCACCAAGAATCCTAATAACTTTCCTACCGTTGCCCCGAATACACACTTTTATGGATTCAACTTTAGTTGATACTTCTTAATTCTTTCGAAGAATCATCTTTGTCTGGGAATATGCCCTTGCCGATCCTTTGACTTTACTATCATGTTGTCCACGTAGACTTCCACATCCTTGTTCATCATGTCATGCAATATGGTTGTAGTTGCTCTTTGATAAGTTGCCTCCGCGTTCTTCAGTCCAAATGGCATCACCTTGTAATAAGAGATTCCCCATGGAGTGGTGAAGGCTGTTTTCTCATGATCTTCTGCGTGCATGCTCACTTGATAGTATCCTAAGAATCCATCCATAAATGATAGCAAGGAATGCCCCTCTGTGTTGTTGACCAATACATCAATGTGAGGTAATGGAAAATCATCCTTAGGGCTCACCTTGTTAAGATCTCAGAAATCCACGCACATTCATACCTTCCCGTCTTTCTTCAGAACAGGTACTATGTTGGCCAACCATTGGGGATACTTCACCACTTGGAGAAACCCTATGCTCCACTATTTTACAACTTCTTCTCTAATTTTTTCACTCCATTCTGGATGC
This sequence comes from Macadamia integrifolia, assembly GCF_013358625.1. Lineage (NCBI taxonomy): Eukaryota > Viridiplantae > Streptophyta > Magnoliopsida > Proteales > Proteaceae > Macadamia > Macadamia integrifolia. Next base: position 7,811,918 of record NC_056567.1, on the reverse strand, counting down.
ATCCTTCTAAGTTTCTGCTTGATAGGCTTTGCCCCAAGGTAGGTTGGAAAATGGTGTTGCACAATGTTGGGGTCTATACCAGACATATCCTCATAAAACCAAGCAAAGACCTCGGTGAATTCCTTCAGAAGACTAATCATCTGTTCTGCTTCTTCATCATCCAGGATAGTGCTGATTTTTACCTCTCAACGGCATTGGTCGGTTCCTAGATTAATAACCTAGGTATCCTCATGAATGGGTTGGGCTTTCCTTGGTTTGCACTATTTTATAAACTCTTAATATTTGTTAAGATTATCATCTGAAAAAGGAGGCAAGTTATACTTAGAATAAGAAATTTCATTCATAAAAGGAGTAACAGACTCGCATACATTGACTGTGGACTCTCCTCGAAAGGGGAGGCTAACACGCAATCATAAACGGATGATTTAATAACAAACTCAACTATAGACTTGATAACTGACTTGATGCTTTTGTCAGTGGTATTCAGGTTAGTTAACTCAGTAGCATGAGTAAACTTAAAGTCTTCTCCAATGCTTGTCTAGTTCAGGAGTGGGTCAATGGCTCGATGGATGAGTAGATGCGGCAAAGGACCTTCTTCTTCTTCTAGAAAAGTCACCTTTATCTCTTCATTGGTGCTTTATCGGTGCTAATATCAGATACTTGTTTCTTCGCAAAGATGAGCTGATCTAACTCACATTCTCTAAAGCCGAACTTCTTGAGGGGTGAGGATTGGTGGAGGCTGCTGAGTCCTCTTTCTATAAAGTCTAACTTTTCAAGCCAACTGATTGAGGCCATCCCTGCTCCTCGATCATATTTTTGACCACCATCACGGGGCTTCCTGTTGCAGTTGATTATGGCACAGTGCATGCAGACCATCATTCTTTGTGTTGTCCTTTGCTTTGTATACATGCTTCTTCCTCTGAAAGGCCTAGGCTTGAGCTCATGTATCACCTGAGCTCGTGGTTTTTACAGAAATGAATAGATATGACTTTTTAGATCAATAGGAAGTTGCAGACTCCAGATGAGTTTTATCTTCTTTTCCTATTCTCTTTTCAGGAGTACCCGAGGACTTGGGGCCTTCTTTGACCGGATCAATGTTGTAGGGTTGTTAAAGGAGAACCCATCTTCAACCAATGCTACTTGCACTATTCCAGTGATGTGGCTATCTTGATCTCCTTCCTTTGTTTTATATAGTTCTACCTCATGAGTTACCCAATCAAACTCATCCTGAAAGAACACCTCGAATCCTGGTTGCATCTTTACGGTGGTTTCATCAAACCACGGCTCAACATTTCTGTAGAAGGGAAAATTTTCTCCTTCACTTATGAAATACCCATTGAGAGTGGGGTAGTAAGAGGTAGAGATTTTCCCAATCATCCTTAGTACCTTCTTCCCCTTGTCGGTGTGGTTGCTTTTTGGTCTGGCAGTTTGAGGAGTGTACCCGAGACCACTTCTTCTTTTGCTCACTGCCAAACTAGGTTTCTTTGGAACTCCCTGATGATACTTCCCTAGTCCTATTCTATGGAAGTATTGCATGTTCTTCATCATTTGACTCATCGGTGGGCTCCAGACTGCTTAATAGTTAGCCGAGACCTTTTCTTCTGGCACTTCCTTGACAATGACCACACAAGTTACTTCTAATTCCAAACCACTAAGTCGAAATTTATGGTCTTGTTCTTCTCCCTTTTCAAAATTAGCTAAAGTGTTGACCGTTTCGGTATCTCTAGCTACTGTAATCACTTTCCGTTTATGAATGAATTTCATCTTCTGATGGATGCTAGAAGCTACAACCTTTGTATGATGCAACCAAGGTCTTCCTAGGAGCATGTTGAAAGACGCCGGTATGTCAATGACTTGAAAATCAATGTCAAACTTTAATGGGCCAATTATTATGGCGAGGGTGAGGATTCCCAGGATTTCTCTTTTAGTATTATCATATGCCCATATTGTCTAACTTGACGGCCTCACTTCTTCCATATTGATGCCAATACTCTTTGCCGATCTTAAAGGTAGAACATTCAGAGCAGACCCATTGTCAATGAGGAATTTAGGGACGATCTTGTCAATGCATTCTAAAGTGATGTGCAAAGCCCTATTGTGTCGGGCTCCTTTGGAGAGTTCTGAATCTAAGATCATCAATGACTGCACTGCATAGGTTAAACCTAATATTTATGCGAGATGCATTAGATCTATCTCGAATGGCACCTGCACATTAGTGAGGGATCATAAAACTGCTTCTCGATGTGAAGGGGAGGCCATCAACAATCCCCAAATTAAGATGTTGGCCTGGGCCTTCTTGAGTTTAGCCAAAACTGAGTTCTCGAGTTCTCTCTTTAAGCCACTTGTTCCGGCCTCAGTGGTCCCTGACTGTTCTACTGCTAGGGCCTTGCCCTTATAGTCTTTTCCGCTTCGAGTCTCCATTATACTAGAAGGTTTTTCACAATGATCTCTGTGGGATAGCGATCCTCATCATCTCTGTTAGTTATGGTAATTATCCCTACCATAGGATCATCTTCTTCTTTAGATTCTCCTTCCCTGCTTGGAGTGGGAAGTCAAGGTCCTCCACAAATATCTAGAGCTCTAGCTCACACTTTCTTGACTGCATTGGAAAGCCGTGTAACTGCTGTATCCACCATTTCTGTAAGTATGGCATGCCCCCTGCTTTTCAAAGATTCCCAACTGCTCGGTGTAGTAGTGTTCACTAATGGCTACTTCACCTAACATTTGATCAATTTCATCAGCCTCAAGTTTTATTTCAACCAAACGATTATAGACATAAACCATGTGTTCTGCCATAGGGTTTGCTTCACCTTAAAAGTGATCTCATATCCTTCACTATCTTCTGAATCCGATGTCGGCTCTTTCCCTTCCATGTGAATTGTGAGTGCCAACTGAATCACATCTGTGGGATCAATCATCGGGTCATCCTCATCAACTGCATACACAGAATATCCTCCCAGATCCTTAGGTGAATAGTACCTTAATTCATCATCGTCATTATTATCCCAAGGTCCCTGGTAATCACTGTCATCCCAGTCCTGGTATTCATCATCATTTTGAGAATCAGAGTCATTTGTATCAATCTCATCTTCGCTCTCATCCTCATCATCATCTTCTTCTTCACTAATTTCCCCCTCACTTGGTTCTTCATCAAATTCTTCATGTCCATCAAATTCTCCTGCATCCAAATGCTCGTAGTATTCAGAGCGTATGGATTGAAATATTTCCATAGGGCCAGACTTGACCTCATTGGCTCAAAGTCAGATCAAATTGAATTCATCATCTTCTGTGTCACTCCCTACATGGATTAGGGAGGTGTGCTCTTTGATTTGCTCCCCTATATTCAATGTTGTTACTGCTCTGAGAAGGTCATCTGTAATCTCTACAATTATCTCCAAATTATCCTCTGGAGATATGGTTGTCTAAATTAAAGAAGTATGATCACCATCTTGGCCTTCTCCCAAAGCATTCACTGATCCCATTGATGAGGTTATCTTCGGGGAATTTGGTAATGCAAGCATATCCTTCCATCTGTATCCATCCATCCATCCTTCTTTTGGGTCATCCACTAAACCTTGAGAATGGGAGTGGTATGAGGGTGATGAGGGATATGAGGTGAGGTGATACGAAGGTGATGTGACATACGAAATAGGGTATTGTGAGGAAGATAGGGGGTGATAAGATGATGAAGTCCTTTCTCCTTGATGGTGTGGTGAAGGTTGATGATATGGTGGAGGTTGATGGTATGGTGTAGGTTGATAATATGGTGATGGTTGATGGTATGATGTAGGTTGATAATATGGTGATCGTTGGAGGTGTGGTATGGTGGATTCTTCTATTGATGAGGAAGGAGGAATGGCGAGTACTTGATCTTTTATTTCTTCTTCTGATGGCTCTTCTCTTTTAAGAGTCCTCATGACTCTGGCCTTTTGACTCATGACTTTCCTTTAAGCGCGGATATTTATGTGATTCTTCTAAGCTTGGGGTGTGATAAACTAAGTGGGATCACTGTCTATTGCTTCCTCATCTAGGTTGTTCACATGATCATTAAACATGGGATGAAAAAAGTGTTTATCTGACTGATACATGTAAACGGCCCTTCAGAAGGAGTCGTACTCCTTTTGACATGCATTTTTAACGAAACCACTAATGTGCCCTACTAATTCTAGAGGAAGGGACAATCTTTGCACAAGTAGAAACTTCTTTCTCTATTCAACATGCCTCTCCTCATGGTACTTCTTAGAATCTCTAATAAAATGGGTTGGATCGAAGAATCGAGGATCCAAATTTTGCCAGTTATCCATTATTGCAAGTATATTGACAGTCCCATGATCTCGGAGTGGATTGGTATTGACATTTGGACATTGGTTGATCTTGACTTCAATAGTCTTTTTGTCTACCAAATCTTAAATTGCATGTTGGAGACCTATGCACCTTTCAATGTTATACCCCTTCTAAGTGTGGTAAGCACAATATTCATGGTACCTATACCAAGTAACCGCAAGCGTACAGATTAGTGTAGCTACGGGTCGAACACAGGGAGAGCAGCTACTTTATTTTTTTATTTCTTTTAATAATGCGAAAGTGAACCGATTAATGGTTGTGATCTAATTCTAATTATCGTCCTAAACATATGTATCTAAAATAACATCCTAACCATTTGTCATATAAGAATTTAAAGACGCAAGCCACGTAATTAAAATTAAATAAATAAATAACTGAAAATAAATAACCCACACAATTTTAAAAAAATTAAATAACTAAATAAAGGAAAAAATGTTGAAATAAAAATAAAATAAAAGAAAGGGGAGAAAGCTAGAGAGAGACTCACAAGTTGGTTTCTCTACTTAGCCCGAGGGATGCATCATAATATAAGCTTCCCTACTTGACCAGAGAGTCACTCTTACAAGGGTTACTCTACTTGGCTTTAGGGAAAGGAAGACAATTAAAATAAAAACAATAAATTGATAGTTCTATGGCTAGGAGGGGCAAAGCCAACACATACACTAGTCATAAACCTTGGGGGAAAGGGATAGCGATAATGTAATGACTGAAATTAAAATCCTAAATTAATAAAGAAAGGGTAGTCAGAAGAGGGAATGAGAGTGGGGAGAGAAGACTACTGAAAGAGCCTACTTACTTGAATCAATGCTTGAACTTGAAAGCTTGGGTGATTTGAGATACTACCAGTACTAAAAACCAGATCTGGAATAAACCAAATCTGAAATTTCTAGTACTAGAAAAAACAAATCTTGAAAAAAAAAGATGCTCCATGGCTCGTGAACTTGTCACCTAGATCTAAGCCTAGAACTATAACTTTAAAAATTACAACTCAATTGCATAAATCATAAACATAAAAGGCTGAATAAGAATAAAAGAGTGCTTGCATTAATTGACATAAAAAACTATTACAAAAGTGATTAAATAAAAAATAGAGAAGAACTAAAACTAAAGAGTGAGAGAGGGAGAGAGAGAAGAAAACTAAGCATAAACTAGAAAATAAACTAAGGGGAATAATAAAATAGGAGGGGAGAGGAAGGGGCTTTTATAAGGTTTTTTCTTGCCTCCTTCATTCTACAAGTCTTCTTTAAGAAAAGAAAGAAAATAAAATAAAATAAAATCTTAGTAAAAATCCTCATTCTTTGAGATATTGTGTGAGGAAAGAGAGAATATGTTTCCATAATTAAGAAATTCTATTCTTTTCGTACAATTCACCAATATCTTGCAATCTTGATTAAATCATAAAGGAATCTCTGCATAGCATCTTCAAGATCTTGTGAGTTAGCAAGGGGAGAAAATAATCTTCAGGATTTTGTAGGAGAGAGGATGTGGTACCAATGAGTGGGTCCTACCTTTGGACTGGTTCTTGATTCACTTTAAGCACTTTCTCTTGTAGACTTGGAAACTAAAAAAATAATAAAAATAAAAGTAGTACTATCCAAAATGGGGCAAAATGTACACTTATATCCCTAAGATTTGAATTATCAGAATAGCCTATTGCCAGCACACGCTGGGCACACCCAAGAAATCTTATCAACCATGCATCATTACAGAGGGTTTGATCCAAAACCGCTCACATTTCCATGCCTTCTATTGTTTGTCCAAGTAAATTTGCAGCCAGAAGTAGGCAGGCCCATAACAGAAGCTGACTCCATGAAAGCAGCAAATTCATCCGCAGAGCCCAAATTAAAATCCCGGGGCCACGCTTTTCATAGGAGTAAAGGCATGCATTAAAATCATCTATTATCATCCACAGAAGAGAAGAGCCAGAAAAATCACATAGATCACACCACAAATTCCTACATAGCATTTTAAAACTACTAGTATGGATAAAATAAATAAAGCATTTAAAAACTCCATATGCACCATTACATGATGATCAGATGACATAACTATAGAAGGGCGTTTAACACCTTCCTTCCAGAAAAACAATAGATTAGGGGTGGCATCCACTCTACTATTTGCAATAAAATCTGAACAGTATCCTAAAGAAGAGAAAAAATTGATAGGGCACTTATTTGTATTAACTTTGGGCTCAGCTAAGCACAGAAGAATAGGGTCATGCTCTCTAACAAGAAATTTGAGTTCAGCTCGAGCATGCTTATTAGCGAGCCCTCTTATGTTCCAAAACATGCACTTCATTGGGAAATAGTGTGACTACGTGTGATACGACGACCATCATCGCCCTCTATGGTATTCTGACTCAACACTAAATCCACATCTGAGAGCTCAGCTGCCCTTCCTTTCTTTTCTTTTTTCCCCTATTTGTACCTTGCACACTGGTCTCTGGAACATGCATACGTACACAACACCCTCTAGCTATCTAGACACATGACAGCTTTGCCCCAGGGCATTATCTGATAAATCATACTCCATAATTGCTACACGGCCTACATCCCTAACCAATACCAACATTGATGAAGGCATAGCATTCAGAGGGGCCTCCTGAACAAGATCAAGCCCAGGCAGACTGACCTCCAATAAGGCCTCAATGCTACCATCTCCTTCCTTTTCCAGACCTGGTTCTTCATGATTGAAAATCATCCCTACCAAATCTGGGTCCTTCATGGTACTCTCAAGCCTATCATCCTCCTCACCATTCATCACATCAGATTGAAGACCTTCCTGCCCCTCAGTGCCAAATCCAATAGCAGCCTCAGAAGTTGTTGCAACAGCTTGACGTGGTCTCCATTCTCATCTAGGACATTTGACACTGTCTAGTCGATGCTCCACATAGGTAGCACCAGGGATTGAAGGTTCAGCCTCTTTATCCTTATTCTTCATTGAACAAACCCTTGCCCTGTGCCCAAAATGATGGCATAAAGCATAGCGTGAGGGCGAGTCTTCATACTCCACAATCTGCTTAAAGACAAACAATTCAGCAGAGTTTAGATGCTCCCACTCCACATAGATTTCTTCCACATGTGGTTGTGAGTCATCCATGTCAACACAAACCCGGGCAAAGTGACCAAAGTGCGAGTCCCAAGTACATTGATCAATTGTTATGGGATGCCCCATAGCCTTGGCCATAAAAAGCAAAATTTCTTCATCCCAGTACTCTTGAGGAAGGCTTGGAAATCTGACCCAATTGAGCCAATTTGTTAACTCCTCCTCATCAGCCTTGAATTATGGTCGCCATTTCTGAAAACGCAGCAGTAGTCCTTCAAACCTTATCGGACCCCTCTTCCATATGGACATCATCTCAGCCTCCGATTGAAAACGGAATAAAACAAAGCCCTTCCCCAAAGACTTGACATTAATCCCCACTTTGAGATCCCATGTCCTCACCAATGATCTGACTCTATCCATAGTCATCACGTGGAAGTTTACTCGACCAAGAAGAGCAAACTGATGCCTTTAAACCTGCCTGACATACGCCTCCTGAGGAGACATGGCATGTCTCTTTCGAAGTCATGTATTTCTTTCAAGTCATGTACTTCATGTCATAGTGTAACGATCACATATATGGTATGTTCAACATCAATAGAGATACAGATCATGTTTCTGGCATGTCTAATATCAACAGAGACATCTGATCTTGTTTCTGGTATGTTTAACATTAACAGAGAATGACAGATCGTATTTCTGGTATATTGAATATCAGACAAGATTATATTTTCTCCTTGCCTATGAGCTACTATCATTTGTCTTCATCTTTTTCAATCCTTGAATCATGTTTTTGCAAAGAACATTAAAATTCCTTGGAGTGATCGTGGCGAGAAGAGAGTCCAAGTCGCTTGATCGAAGTCAGATGTACTATTGAATCCAATCAAGAAGTATTCTAGCATGGTCGCGCACTCACCAATACAATCAACTGACTATAAATTAGGGAAGGATTTTGTTGCCAAACAATATGATATTGTTTTTTTCTTCTCTAGAAAAGAAAATAAAAATAAAAAATAAAAAGAATGGAATAGATAATGAGTGGTTGTTGGATTACGAGACTTGGTCTCGATAATGGAGAGTATCTCTTCGAGAATATATTGCGGGATGAGTGGGTTGGGTCATAACGTGGCTAGTTGTATAGAAAAGGTGTATAATTTGGTGATACAAAAATTTCAGTTTGACAAAAAAGGGTAATCAAAGAGAGGATGATACCCGACCTTTCTGAGAGGGCTGGCCATGAGGAGGGAGGTGGTGGTGAGAGCGTTGTGAAGGAGGTTACAATTCTGTGTTTGGGGTTGTATTGAATGGGATGACAAAAGGGGTTAAAATATTTACTTGATAAGTTGGTTTGACTAAACCTTTCTATTATTGTTAGTTCGCTCTTCACTTCTAAGTTCCAACAACTAAGTTATAGAACTAGAAGTTGTTAAGGTTGTGGTTTTAATTATGGGTTTGTCCACTTGTAACTTAGGTAGGTTACAAAATTGTTGTAACTTATTTTACAATCACACTCTGATAAGTTGATGATTGGATAAAGTGAAGATTAAAATGTAGTTTTAGGAAAAGGGTAATTTACAGCGCCACCCCCTAGAGAATGCCACAATTATAAGAACACCCTATCTATTTCTTCAAATTATACTCATACCCCCTACCGTCAATCACTGTTAAGTGAAGAGTTAAAAATGACCGTTATACCCTATTCATTAAAACCCATGTTCTAACCCAATTCCTCTTCACCCTTACCTATACTCACCTTCATCGGAGATGACAATGGGATGTCTTGATCAATCTCTGGATTCTTTCCATTGGAAAATTTGAAGAACCCAATACCAGTCGGTTGGGTATATGAAGTGGTGTCTCTGTATTTGTCTCTTCCAACGAATCCCAAAAGCCTTGATTGAGTATGCTCGTGGGAGAAATTGAGGCGGTAGAGCCCTGAATTTGCTTCGAATCCTGATCGAGAAATGGGTGTTTAAGGAGCTGATCTACCGTCCATTGCTCCTCTAGATATCTCCTGAGGCATTTGCTCAAAAATTCCTTTGCTTTTTCAGACGGTAAACTTGAAAAATCTGGCATATCAGAAGAATACCCAGTTCGGTGAAGAGCAGACTGGGCTGCAACATCTGGCCTTGGAGCATGCCTAGTAGCCACAAAAGACAGAAGTCTCGAGTTATCAGTTAAATTTTTCTCCTTTTCTTTTTCCTTTTTACTGCCATTCTTTTTGTGTTTACTTTCCATAGCGTTCAATAAGAACATGGAAAAGCTTTCAGTCTTTAATTTGCTTTTCCTCGTCTCGTGTATTCGTGTTTATGATGTGGGTTTTGAAGTACGAGCCATATATGATGATCCGGAGATGAGAAAGTTACTTTTATCTTTGAGAAATGAAGTTATTTTTTGTTTTGATCATTTAATGTTGTCCCATTTGGTTGTATAATTGTATTCGTCTTTTATGTCTTTAGTTTCTGTGAAATTATTGCTTTCGACACTTTCAAGAGTTTAGATTTTCTGTTTTTTCTTTTTTTTTTTTTTTTTTTTTTTTTTTTTTTTTTTTTTTTCTTGTTTCTGGGTTTCTCTGGTTTTGGTTTTTATTGATTATTTGTTCTGAAAGTTTCAATTTTGTTCGACTTGAAAAATGGGATTTTGGAGGATGTCTTCTTCAAATTTCTCCACCTCCACCATCGAGTTTGCCCCAAATATCCTCCAGTACACGCTCTCACTCTCTAGCACCAAATCGATCGTTGGCACAACCACTCCTCCTCGAGTGCCATGGATGCTCTTGGGGCTGATACACACCAAAAGGTGACACAGCCAAAACTCTAGTGATGTTATGGAAGCAGCGGCATTGATGAAAGCCTGTGTCACGGCCTTGTATATGGACGTCTCTATCATGGTGTAGGGATTGACGATGCTGATTTTCGTCCCACCATAGCCGGTTTTGCTGCCTAATCATCAGCCGAATAGTAAAGCCCTGCGTTGCTAACGGGGTTGACAAAGAGCTTGGTGTACATTAAAATGGTGAGAAAGCTCACCAACATCACCAACCCTTCAATAGCCCATCCAAGGTCTTACTACGGATAAAAAAAAGCCCATCCAAGGGTTAGGAGGGCTTAGAAACACGTCCTCAGGTATTGGGATGTGTAACAAGCCCTCATTACCATTGAATGATCGTTGGAAGGGAGCTGGATCCGTAAGTTCATGCCTTCTTACTTGTCTGTCCAAAATGCTAATGGTGGGGCCCAAATAAATTGCACAGCAAGTATTTTATTCAGGGGTTGTAAGGGTTTCTCAAGACACGTGTGTGCTGACCAGCCCATTTAGAAGTTACCAAGTGGAACATCTTTACCAGTAACTGACTCAACTTTCTTTCATGCATGATTTGAATATTGGGCATGGGCTAAATTGGGTTGGTATCGGATTGTTGTGATCGGTACAATATCGTATTAGATCCGACACTATTGGGATTGATATGGAATCGGTCATATAAGGGAGTTTTGTCTTCTAAGATACCGATTTTTAAGGCTTTTTGTAACAAATATACCTTTTGTCCATACCGTGCACTGATATGGACCGGTGGATGCCAATACCAATCCAAATCAGCCAATATGACTAATCCCAAATTGATGCTTTTATAGACCAATGCTCAAAACTCCGAACTCCTAATTAGGAGGACCAAGAGGGAAAAGGTGGCGAGAGTTGCATTCAAAGTATGCGGAATCGACAATGGATCAATGGAATCAATTGATTTGAATTGGAATCGGTCAATGCTCATCACAATCCCACCTATGGTTTTAGGTATCAGATCGACTGTATCTATCAATTCATATCGGTATTAGTCTTGATTGATTTAATAGAGGTGATAGATATTGGGAGGGTAAAATAGCTCAAGAAACCAAGTTATTGGTATTTTGAGGGGTAAAATAATATGATTTGGCTTGATATGGATGATTCTTATCGTGTTAATATTGGTATCAGCCAAGACTAATACACTTGTAATGCGGATACCCACGACAACAAAGGAGGCCTATAACTGCGGCTTGTTTCGAAGTAAAAGGTCTAGAATCTGCAGCAATGGCCTATTGCTATGGATTACCTACGATTTTTTATCCACAGCTACAAGTGTCGTCGTTAAGTTTGTAGCTACGGATCTCACACCACAGGGACAGGGTACCCTATAGCTGTGAATATTTAACTATGAATATTTTCGCTGTAAATCTATTGCTACAGATTCCTTACTAACATTTTGTTAACCATGATCAGATGATATAACTCGTCAGAGACGATCTTCTCCGGCTGGCGGCTATCTCTCTCTCTCTCTCTCTCTCCCGTCCATGGGGTTAAGATTCTCTTTCTCTTCCTCTCTCATCTACCAGCTCAGACCATATCTTCTCACTCTCGAGTCTTGTGTAATACGTTTCCAATATTAAAATAAAAGAAAAAAGAAAGATTCTTGAGTAGTAGTACGTAGACTTTTTCTGCAACTTTAAATATTCTCCGTCTTCGATCTTTAAATTCCTTCCAGCCGATCTAATTAAAGTTACTCATCTGCCTTATCTTTGACTGTGATCGATTCCCCTCTCTTCTCATTGCCTTGATAGAAACCAAGCTATACCAATGGTTGTTACCCATCTCACAATCCCTTATCCTACAAACCCAAGGTTAGGGTAGAGAGGTCATTTTGTATGAGAAAGAGGGGGCTGTTAGTATACCCTCTGTGATCAATTTAAAGGGTTTTTCTTCTTCTCTATACACAAGGTTTTCGTTACTACAAGGTCTAGGAAGGGTAATAATATTTCTGATCTCGGATTCATGATCACTTTGTCACAATGGAGGAACTTTACCTTTGCACTAAGGTCCACCCACCACACTCCATATTAATTGGGGGAAAAAAATCCCCACACAGGTAGGTGGTGCATTGACACTTTCTCTCCTCTCTAACTTTATAGATCCATATTAATGAAACTATTTTCCGCACAAATGGTTGGTGTGATGTGGGTAGGATTTTAAAATAAGGAATCAATATCCGAATTAGGTCCAGCCAATTCCAATGGAATTGATGAGGGTATTTCTTCCCAACCACAGCACGGGCAGGGATCATCCTGACCAATGTTGCACCTCAACCCTCCATCAGGCTGTGCAACCACCTCGGCCCTCCATCAGGCCATGTTGCCACCTTGGCATCTCATCAGGCCGTGCTACTACCTCAGCCCTCCATCAGGCCGTGCTGTCACCTCGGCATCTCATCAGGCCGTGCTACTGGGTCGACCCTCCATCAAGCCGTGCTGCCACCTCAGCATCTCATCAGGCCGTGCTACTGCGTCGACCCTCCATCAGGCCGTGCTGCCACCTCGGCCCTCCATCAGGCCGTGCTACCACCTCGGGATCTCATCAGGCCGTACTACCACCTCGGCCCTCCATCAGGTCGTACTGCCACTTCGGCATCTCATTAGGCTGTGCTGCCACCTCGGCCCTTTATCATTCCGTGCTACCAGTCACCTCGGCTCGACCAACCTGTCATCTCAGCTCGGCACAGTCAAGTAAGGCACCCATAAACGTGAGTGCATTCACTCTTACATTCAAGAGACGTGATCTCTATCCACTACACATCATCAAAGGCGTCCACCCCTCTCACGACTTGCACCTCCGAGATCAATGGAGAATATTCCTAAAATATGCCCTGGAACCTGGAATATTCCCAGAATCATGGAGCCACTCCCCTTAAGGACTCTACGCCTAAACAAGACTCTCCAAAAACGCCCTTCTTTCTCTCTCCATCAGCAGCCTATAAATACCAAGGTAAGCCTCCATCATAGAGGAGGGATCAATCACTCCTTTTACTGAAAAAGCTCTTTTGAGCATCTGCTATGGAAAGATCTGACTTAGGCATCGGAGAGTCCCCCGTCGGGTCAGCCCGGCTCTCCCTTGTCCTCTCTTCTGCGCAGGTCGACTGGAGCACCAGGAACTGCAGGGAAGGTCATCCGATCAATTTTTACCACATCAGGAATCAACAGGAATCAGATCAAGTTCAACCGATTCCAACTTTTAAATTACTTTGTTTTGGGAGATTCTCCCACGCGAGCAGCATGGGAAACGCTTGTTCCATTTAATGAAAATGTAAAACAAGTTGTGCCAGAGATTAAAAGTAGGTTAGCTACCTACTCGATACAAAAGACTGTTCCATTTTTGAAATTTAAAATGCAAAATATACGTTTAATTCAAAACCAAAGACAAAACAATCGCCAAAAGAAAGTTGGGATTTCTGGTAAAAAGCTGATTAAACGATGCCTGTTCTCCTGCTATCAATAAACAAACCCAGACCTCTCTCCATAAGATAATGAAGAGACAGCAAGTCTAGATTCTACACGAACAAGAGAGAGGGAGAGATGATATCGTTTCACGGCTGACTAAAAAAGTCAGAAGAAGGAAAGGAAGCAACACCAAGTGGTCTTTGGAGCCCGCAAAAAAAAAAGGGAAAAATGGAAAAAGATTAGAGAAGGCAACAAAGGAAAAGGAGAGATGCAACAGAAAAAGCAGGGGGTTGCAAATATAAGAAATACAAACCCTTTTTTCTCCCTCCTGTTGTACTCATATCTGTGTTATCTTTGGAAGAGATTAGGTTCTGAAAAACCGAGCCCAGTAGCTCTTACAGCTTCTTCATCCAGATTACTTCTTTTGATAACCACAGCAGCATAATCGAAAGAGACCTATCCCGGCGTTTTTAGTATATACCCTATGGTCTAATCCGAGCTTATCAGGACAGTTAGCGTCCCACTCGAACTCAACTCTAGAGTCATACTCATACTCAACAACCTCTCCTACATTGTAGGCATTTTCAGTGAGCACAAAATCTAGAGACTACTTGCAGTCCAATACTACCTCATGAGACAGTAGAGTTGGAATAGGATCCCACATGTGATCATAGAGTTTGTCTATAACTCAATAATTGTAATCTCTATATTAGAGCATCATTGTACACTCATTAATGTTAATGCCAATAAACTATTTCAACATGGTATCACGAGCTGCATAAAGCTCCACCGAGCACCTTCCTCATCCCCACGTTTTCCTCCCTTTCTCTTATTACACCCCACTACCTCTCCAATAACCCACGCCTCCCCATCTTCCTCTCTTGCAAAAAAAAACAGCAAACCAAACAAAAACCACCCATGTCCCTTTTCTCTCTTCT